>NC_073252.2:27257196-27560227 GCF_029289425.2 Pan paniscus | reverse complement strand
AAGACCTGCAGACAAGGTGACAAAGCATGAAAGGAACTGTTTCCAACAGTTGGGTTTATTCCATTTCTTTGCTTATTTTCCCTGAAATCCCTGCAGAAAAGAAAGACAATCAGCATGTGAACAGCTATGGACAATTCACAAGGAGATGCCTAGCTCTTCTTAACCGATGGGAATTTATTTTCAGGTTTTAATTTAAAGCATGGGGCTGACCCAAAACCCATCATCACAGCCACTTGCTTGAGAATTTTCCTTACTAACTTGTGAATCTTCTCCATCACTGTGCAGGGTGTTTTATGTTTTGTTTTATTAAGCTGAGTTTTTTCCCTCCCTTCTCTGATTGCTCTGCTGGAGCTTGATGCCAGGTATGCTAGTGGGCGAGGGTGGGTGGTGTGGCTGTTCATTGAGACATTGCACTGCACCTGTCTCACCTATAGCACCACTGCCTCCAAGCAAAGATCCAGCTACAGAGACAGTAAAACAACCTCCGGGAGGCCCAGGTGCTGCCTGGCTTTCCTGGAAATGTTTGTAAACATGGTTGTCTTGTGCACACCCATAACTGCCAAACTCATTTGTAGCCTCTCCGTCACATTCCTCCTCTTCTACCCCAAATTGTCCCCTGAAAATAGAAGTTCCTCCTGAGCATGTATTACCCACAGTATAAATGCAGTCGTCTGTACAGAAGCGTTTATGGCACTAAGACAATAATAAGAAATGACTAGAAGAAACTGGTGGCAAGTCAAAAGCTAGTAACAGCTGATAGCTTTTATACAACCTGTCTCAGGCAATTTGGTAAGTGTGGTTTCAACCCACACGTGGCAGACACCCAGCTGGTTAATAGTCTGCCTCAATCTGCATCAGATCTTTCTGGCAACAGACTCTTCCCTGCACCCCCATCACTCAAATGAAAAAGGAAGTTAGTGCACCTTTGCTATTAGATGCTGACTGCAATGCAGTCTTGTCTTAGTTCCTGAACTCCTTTATCTGGATCCTATGTTAGAAACAAAGGATAAAAGGTTGTTCATACATTTTATTTAGCCTATTATTGGAGTTTTAAAAGCCTGTTTTGTTCACCAAAGCCCTCAGTGTCTTGGCAAATGTAACAAGTGTGAACATGCTGGAACCATCACAGTGGAGCAGCATTTCATATGAGCAGAGTTGTTATTGCCCCTATTCCACTGCTGGGTCCTCAAGGCAGGGGCTTAGTCTTATCCCAATATGCTTCCTCCCTACCCCCAACACAGAGGTCTGGAGGGTGAATGCTTTCGAACTGAATTGAATGCAAGGGACTTTATATTGAAATAGCAAGAGGATTCCTTTCTTCCTGAAGACGTCTCCTTATGGGTGATTTTCATTTTCTCCTTTGGCCTTTTCTACACTTTTTTCAAATTTTCTGACATGAACATTTATTACTTTCATAATCATTTATTTGAAAATAAGTTGTTTAACAATGAAGTCTCCTCAGAAAACTCTGAGACTCTGCCACCAAGAGGGTAAATTTTTTAGGTGTGAAAAATACATAAAATGCAGCCTTTTCGATGATCATCACAACCTTAGCTTTATTAAATCATCATCTTCATGGAAGGCAAGGGGAAGCTCTTGGGGCCAACTCTTATGTATCCTTTAGCTACCAAGGGACAGTGATCTACAGATGGCGTATTTATAGACAGTGCACCTTATACATGTATGTATCTGCATATGCATGGGCAAAAACTTTGACTATGGCTTAGATGGTTGAGCAACATTTGTTCCCTGGTCAGTAAA
Organism: Pan paniscus; assembly: GCF_029289425.2. NCBI lineage: Eukaryota > Metazoa > Chordata > Mammalia > Primates > Hominidae > Pan > Pan paniscus. The sequence continues at coordinate 27,558,466 of NC_073252.2, read as the reverse complement.
ACAATCTAAGCCTATATTCTAAAGACATCATAACCTTTTTCTAATGGTCATATTTCTTTTTATTTGGAGACAGGGTCTTGTTTTATCACCCAAGTTGGAGTACAGTGGCATGATCATGACTCACTGCAGCCTCAACCACCAGGCTCAAGAGATCCTCCCATCTCAGCTTCCTGAGTGGCTGGGACTACAAACACACACCATCATGCCTAGCTAATTTTTGTACTTTTTGTAGATATGGAGTTTTGCTATGTTACTGAGGCTGGTCTCAAACTCCTGACCTCAAATGATCCACCTGCCTTGGCCTCCCAAAATGCTGGGATTACATGCTCGAGTCATGGAGCCCAGCTCGTATGTCTTGATAAGACCCCATCAGCATAATTGCTGGAGCTCAAGTTTTCCCCAACAGCCAAGAACAACTTTAGTTTCTCAGCACTGTGGAAGGGGTGGATTATCGGCTCTCCCTGCTGGCAGTTACCCCATGCCATGTCAAAGAAACGGTTCTTTGTTGATGCTCTGCCCTGCCTCTGCACCTCTCATGGTCACCCTAGCTGTACCCTCAGAAGCTTCCCCCATCGTCATCCACACTCCCCTCCCCTGCTGCACACACACATACACACATCACTGCAATTGCTGCCACCCTCCTGGGGTAATAGGGTCCATTGGACCCTAAACCCAGCCCTGCACTGGTACTCTTCTCCCAAGCTTCTGGGTGTTCCGTGGACTAGGGAAACATGTTTACCTCAAATTCTATGAAGATAAGGGTACTGGTTTCTCACCTGTTCTGTTTGGCCAGTGCCAGGAAACACTAATGGGATATGTGCTTCCCGACTTCTCTCTAATGTTTCTAGGATCTCCTCTGTTTCTCTTTTCATTGGAAAAGAAACATGAAGAAAGAAAAATTCACCTTGTCCTGGTCACCTTTTCTCTTACTGAATAGCTAGACTTGCTCTTGCTCTTCCGTACTAGTGAGGGCAACTCCAGAAGCCCCGAAGGGCACTCAGCTCTAAATGGCTTTGTTAGGGGAGCAGGGCATGGAAGCCAGTGGAGGGCAGTGGAGCCTCGACTCAAGTAAACACCAAGGGCAACGAACGGCAATGGCCTATGGGAACCAGGGTCTCGAGGCACCCCAACCTCCCTCCTTCTAGATCTCCCTCTTTCTGGGTATAGGCTGTGTTTAATAACTCCATTGAGGAAGTTTAATAACTTTGCTCCTGACAGTTTTAGGCTCAGACCCTGAAAACATCACAACATGAGAATAGTACTTCAGTTGGAAAATCTAGGAAAGGGCTTTTGACAGCCTGGCTGGGGTTGTTGTGAGGTCAGGGCTCCAAAACATGTCTATTCCCATTGTCGAATGTGAGCCCTACAAGAAACCTTGCAGATATTACAGCATTGTTTCAAAGATGGGGGAACTGAGACAGAACAGACTTAAATGACTTTCTTGGTGTCTGAGAGTTAAAGAAAGGGAGTAGAGAGACTCTCATACTGCTTTAGAAGTAGAAGGTAATGATAAGTGGGCTCTAATAGTTCAGATTAATTTACTGTTTTCCAGAGACTATGCTAAGCACCTGTTATGCATTATCTCATTTATCCTTCCATCAACTGAATGGTATAGGTTCTAAGATTATGATCATTTCACAGAGGAGAAATTCAAGGGATACAGAGTTGAATAACCTGCTCAAAGGCACACAGTAAGGAGGAAAGACTTGGCCAAGCATGTGCTCTCAACCACTAATTTATGATGTGGTACCTGCACCCAAAGATCTGTTAATCTATTAGCATTAAAAAGTTGACTTCATGAAACAACAGGGACAGATGCTATAGAATTAAATGGTAAGTTGTGTAGGCTAAATATAAGTTCTACAGGAATTCAGAGCAGGAAGATATTAAACTTATGGGACCTAAAGTAGTCATGGAAGACTTGATGGAAAATGCTCTGGGTTCCAAAGGGTGAAGAGGAGTTAGTTGAACAAAAAAATGGTGAAGTGACATTTAAGGAAATTGGCATGATGACAGCACTTAAATGTCAGCATTTACGATGGCAAGAGCGAAGGAATGCAATGAAGAATAACCTTGGCATTCTGGAGGATGGAGAGAAGGAAATGAATTAGAATGGAAAGGACAGACTTTGAATCTTCTTTGTCCTCTCATCACTTCATCTTATTATCATTATGATTTTTATAATTTAGATCCCCTCTTCAGAATCTGATAATGGCTATACATCCTCTTTCCCTATTAAAATGTACATACATGCTAAAACCTGGATTATATGTAAGCACTACAACAGACCCCTTATATAAAAGACCTATTTCCCCCAAACAAGCCCACTCATGAACCTCTGGTTCAGAACTCCTGCACTAAAAATGTCTAGGTTGGAATGGTTTTTTCTAGGTTAAATAAAGCCAGGTACCAGGTAGAATGAGAACTACCTGGAATAGGAAGACCTGGACTCTATATCTTGGTAATTTCAGATTCAGTCTAGGAACTTGATATCTATGTTCTAAAATACTCAATGCCTTCATTTGGGAAGTATTTATAGAACACCAACGATATACAAGAAAGACTCTCTGTGCTGAGCAGTGAGGAAACAGTCTAAAAAGGGACCCTGCCTCCAGAGAACTCATGGCTAACCCCCTTGTCTTGATTCTCACTCTTTCATTTCTGCTCATCACCTAACCTTACCATTCTCCTTGAGTTGCAGGAGGTCTCATCATGTTGCAGGGTTTAGGATATACTCCATTACTCTGACACTTCCTTTCTCCATCCTATGTTCTTCATTCACTTCACATTTGCCTGCTGAACAAAGTCTTTTTAAATAATTTCATTCTCACCTCTAAGTATTCTAAAATACAATTCTAATATGTGCATGCTCTCTCTCTGTATACATAGATTAATAGATATAGATATACATATACATATAGATAGATAGATATCTGGAAGATCATTTGGCTTATAGAAAGCCAGGCATCTTTAAAGCTAGAAAGGTAAAAACTTGACTCAACCACTTCCAGTCTGGAAGGTCTTGGAAAAGATGAAACCCCCTGGCCTCAGTTTTAATATCAGATGAGTAGGGATAATAATCATGTCTACATTTCTCAACTATTGCATTTTCTAAATAACCTATACCTAGTGTCTGGCACTCAGTAGTTACTCAGAAAATTGTAGGGTATTCACTTTTCCATCTGTATCAGCATATGTTATGTATTACTTCACATTTTAAACTCTTAGCAAAACCTACTTCAAATTTTTATTTTCAAAAAAATGTTGGAATTGCATGTATTATTTAAACTCAGGGGCAGTGGGAAGACAGATTTTTGTAGTGACAAAAAAAAGCAGTATTAAATAATACTTTCTTCGTGTATTGCAACATTTGGCATTATGCCTGATTTCAATTATTAGATGGTGTTGCCTAAATACGGTTCTCTACTTCAAATGAGATACATGTCCAAATGACTTGATTAATTACACAATGAGAGATTTTTATTTTACTTTAAAACATCAACTATGATTACATGTGGTGCTAGGGATAAATTTCAGCACCAGAAGATATTGTTAGATCATTGTTTGTAATCAATTAGTCGGTGTAGAGGTAGGGCTATATATTCTTTAGCTATCTTCTCTCTGTAGCTTTTGATAATTTCCTTTATTCTTTTTATTGAAGATATGACACTCAAGAGGCACCCTAAGCAGTTGTCATTGCTTTGCAGATGGTTTACAAGTTACATCCCTTTCTGGGTCAGTTTCTCACTCTGACAGAAAGCCAGGGTCCACTGCCATCCTGCCTGCCTGATGGTGACAGGCAGACCTCACGCTAGACTCCCCCAGGATTTCGGACAAAGCACACAGTGCCTTGGAAAATCACTGTGGATGCAAAACACCACCTTTAAAGAAACTATTTTAAACTAAATTGATTCTTTGTTCTTTAGCCAATTAGCTAATCCTCCTCTTGAGACATGCTTCCATTTAGAAAAGCTAAAAACACGGCTCCTGGCCTGAGACTTAGAGGAGACGAGGGATATGCTGACATAGACATTAAGTAGGATTGAGCCTAGAGGGCAGCTGCATCCTGATGAGCTACTTTAGGATCTGTCCAGGATCTGCAGTCTTTGTGGCAGGAGCACATCAGTAGAAGGGGTAGTTCTAAAAGAAGCCAAGGAAAACTGAGACAGGAAGGCCTGAGTGTCTGAATCAATGATGACGCCAGCCAGGAGGGTCTGTCATGGGCATGGCAGCCACTAGATTCCAACAGGGACCCTCTTCCCTGCTGGGATTTTTGAAATAGCTCCAGCTTCCCTGAACTGTGTGAAAAATCACATAGCCAGGTCTCCACCTTCACAATATGGTCCTGAGAGAATCCTTGGGGGTTAGAAGCAAAACAGTTGAATCTGCCACACTGAGCTTCCATAAAGGAAGATGGGGGAGGGGAGGTATATGTGGGAAATGGGGGAAATGGAATGAGTCTAGGAAGACAGGGTCATAGCCAAAGCCTCATAAACAGCTCTCTTAAAGTAAGTATTTGTAACAATTGTCTTTTCTCATGTTTAAGTTTTTGCCCTTATTTCATTATTCTGTGGTGTCTGTTCAATGAAGAAATATAGAGAAACAAAACAGAAATCAGCCACAAATTCTTACAAATTCTTCCAGTCATTTTTCTATATATGTGTTGATGTTAATATGCATGTTTTACATAAATAAAACATATTATAAATGTTTTTAACATAATTATACATTATTCATTCAAGTTTTATAGAATGTATGTACTAATATTTTTAATAATTACATAGAATCCTGTTGTATTACTAAGCCATAATTTAAAATTTAGTTTCCAATTTGGGGACATGTGTGTTGTTTCCAAATTTTTAGCTATTGTAAGCAACTGAGAAGAGAATTCTTGAACATACGATAATATGCATTGTTCTAAATATCCTGGTAGGACATGTGGCTTAATCACCCTTTTCATCCCAGACCCTGGTTTCAATGTCTGGTTTATGATAGGTCATGTAGGGATGGGATGTTTCCTGGGGTAAAAGAAAGCACAGCACCACACACTCAGTCCAAATTTTTCCAGGAGCTGGGTCATTCTAGGCATTCTCAGAGTCTCTGACACTACCATCACCCTCAAATTTTTATTGAACAATTGCTTCATGGGAAACACACAGGCCACATGCTTCCCAGACAGACTAGCTGATGCAACCCTGGTAAGCACCAACTTAGAGGCCACCAGAGTTGTATTCCACCCCAACCTATAATGAATCTAGGTCAGAACTGACTCTTCCTGCATCAACCTTAAGAAATTCAGAACAATGAGATTATAGGATATGGTTCTCTTACTCCCACTCTGTTTTAAATGGTTTTGGAATAATTTTTTAAACATTGAAACTTTAAGATTGATTGGCTTGGGAATCTGTACTGAAGAAGGAGTGAGTTGGAGTAGGTGAGTGTAACTATCTCCAATTAGAAGTGCCATCCATACATATAATAAAATATTCAAAGGCTTCCCAGGGATGTCAACTTATTCATAATTGATTTAAATGAATCACTGAAATAGAGTCCTTTAATCTCTCATATAACATGTCTCTGAAAAATTAAAATTGAATCACAGTACAATTTTTTAAAAATCCAGCAAGTGTTTCAATTACCTAGATGGGTTTGTCATTTAACTCAGCTGCTTCATGAAGTATCCCCCACCCTCGAGGTGGTTCAAGATTTAGGCTCTATGGTCTTCCAGATAAAATACAACCAGGAGGATATGAATGGCATTGTCCTTCATGTAAAAAGTGAAATTTTAAATTATTTCTCTTCCGCAGAAAAAAAAATGAAAAGCAAACAGAAAGAGAAATCCTTAAACTACTCACCTTCAATGTATCTACAATGTTGTTAAGTCTAAATGCAGGTACATAGAAGAGTCCCAAAAGTAGATGACTGTGTGGCTTCTGTCCCGTGTCACGTTTGAGGGTCTTGCGTGGTCCTAGTTGACCAGCTTCTCCAGAGGCCACTTCTCCACTTTGGTCCAATTTGCACATGTCAAAGATGAGTCCTACTTAGGTAGGCACTGTGAGTTCAGACAGTGTATTCTGGCAGTGTTCTTGCAAGATAGAGAGCAGGAGCAAGCTGGTGGCACAGGCCAGATACAGTCAGGGACCAGATAACTGCCTAACCAGAAGGGTTTCCATCTGGAGACCATTCTCAGAGTTTTCTGGAATCTTCTCCCTTTCTTATACCTGTATTTAGTCTGGGTCAGTTACAAGATGTTTTTTGTTTTGTTTTGTTTTGTTCATAAAGGGAGCTTAAGCTATTCTTGTAAGGATGATGTATTAGTCTGTTTTCACACTTCTGTAAAGAACTGCCTGCTGGGTCATGTATAAAGGAAAGAGGTTTAATTAATTCACAGTTCTGCATGGCTGGGGAGTCCTCAGGAAACTTACAATCATGGCAAAAGGCAAAGGAGAAGCATAGCACCTCTTACATGGTGGCAGGAGAGAGAAAGCACACAGGGGAAACTGCCACTTTTAAACCATCAGATCTCCTGAGAACTCCCTCACTATCATGAGAACAAAATGGAGAAAACTGTCTCTATGATCCAATCACCTCCCACCAGGTCCCTCCCTCAACAAGTGAGGATTACAATTTGAGATGAGATTTGGGTGAGGCACAGAGCCAAACCATATCAGGTGAGCTTTGTTTTAAGGCTCATGAAAGTTACATCCGTACTGAGATAGGCTTGTCTCTAGAAATGGGACTTAGGATTTTAGGTCCCATGGTCAAAGAGACCCAGTGATCCCCAGCAAGCATTAGAAATCCCCAGGCCAGTTTATATCATTATTTCTAAGTGACAGTGTAGGCCCTGCAAGATGTTTGGGTGAGTCTTACAGTTATTCTTCATCTTACAGCATGATGTGTTTCTTACAGTAACTACAGCCTGAAATCTCTTTGCAGTGATGTAGTGTTGACATCACTTTCTACCAGCTGATGAGAGACAACTGGGAACATCCCCTCCCAAGCCCATGTTCAGTGACATCCAGTTAATTTAAATTGGTCATGATGGGAGTATTTACACCATGAAATTGGCAAACTCTACTAATCAAGGCATTTTCTTTTTCCCTGAGACTCAGTTGTTAATCATTTACCAGTAACTCACTGCTTTATAACCTGGCCCACAATCCAGTAATTCACCTCCTCTGACCAAGTACTGCTGGTACAGAGGTAAGCCTTGAGCTGACCACACACACACTCATAGGAACACTCAAAAAGTATTTCTTTACTAATTAATAAAAGACTAATCTTAGACTAGTGAATGATAGGCATTGTCTTCTATCCTAATAAAAGAATGAAATTCTTCTCCTAGTTCTCATTTTCACTGTAATATTCTCAAGAAACATTGACACCCTGGACTCTCACAGCAGTTAAAATAAGAAATTAAATTAGGAACTCTTGAGCAGCTTATTATAAATTGCTCAAATGTCCATTTGTCAAACCATTAAGGTTTTCAGAATAGTCATGACCCTTTCCTGGGTGTTCTGGTTAGTGAATAATATATACCTGCAAGTATGTCCCTGATGTCCAGCCCCCAGTGAACACTTAGCATTCAGGTATGTTGATTGGCTCATGTTCCACAACCCCCAGAGTCAGATCCTAAGTGAGAGCTGCTACTTCCCTGCTGTGAATTAGTATCTTTCCACATGAATGCATTAAATAGCCATTGGTAATAATCATTCATGCATGGAACGAACAGACAAAAGATTTGCAGGTTATAAGTCTACACACCAACCTCATTTGTTCGTTGATTTATTCAAATTTCATGGCTAAGATAATAACAAATTTTAGCTCTACTAGCTTACATGGATTTTAACACTTTCTCTGCCAGGCTGCATTACTAAATGATATGTTTTATAAATCTTTTGTTTAGTGGTAAAGAATAATTGAATAGAGATCAGATATTTATAAAATACTTTATGTATCCCACTAAAGACCAATAGCTCACAGAAGCTTTAGTCAAACATTAAACTACTCCATGTGATCTGCTTTGGCTGTGTCCCCACCCAAATCTTACCTTGAATTATAGCTCCCATAATTCCCATGTGACATGGGAAAGACCCGGTGGGAGGTAATTGGATCATAGGGGTGGGTTTTTCCCATATTGATCCTGTGATAGTGAAAAAGCCTCATGAGATCTGATGGTTTTATAAAAGGACAATTCCCCTGCACAGCTCTCTTGCCTGCCACCATGAAAGGTGTGACTTTGCTCCTTATTCGCCTTCTGCTATGATTTTGAGGCCTCCCCACCCATGTGTAACTGTGAATCAATTAAACCTCTTTCATTTATAAATTACCCAGTCTTGGGTATGTCTTTATTAGCAGTGTGAAAACAGACTAATACACTATGCCAACCATTCTTTTTAATAAAAACTCTGAAACACCAACAAGCTGCTTTGGCTTAAAAAAAAAAAAAAAGACAATGCCACTTTTGTTTCCCTACATCCATAAGCTCTTTGAATATCTAAGGCCAGATTTTTGTCTACTGGAACTCATTAAATGGGATAGAACCAATCACCTATTGTAACAAATTACCACATACTTTGTGACTTCAAACAACACAGATTTTCATTTTACAGTTCTAGAGGTCAGAAGTCCAAAATGGGTCTTAGCTAAAATCAAGGTTTGGCAGAGCTACATTCCTTCTGGAGGCTCTAAAGAAGAAAACATTTCCCTGCATTTTTCATCTTCTAGAGGCGGCCTACATTCCTTGACTTGTTGTCGCTTCTTCTGTTTTCAAATTCACCAGTGTATCATTTTCAAATTTCTCTCTCTCTTTTTCTCCTTCCATCATTGTATCTCCTTTCCTCTCTCTGTCTCTTCTACTTCCCTCTTCTCTTTCCCTTAAAAGTACCTTTATAATTACATTGGCCACATAAAATAATACGGAATAACCTCCCCACTTCAAGATTCTTAATTTATTCATATGTTCAAATTCCCTATTGTCATTTTCATATAAGGTAACATATTCACGGTTTTTAAAGATTATGACATGGTCATCTTTAAGGGTTTATTGTTCTGTTTGCCACAGTGAGGAATCTGCCATGGGAGACTAGAAAGACAGTAGCTTTTGGTGTGTAGTAAAATCAATTGGCAAAAGTATTGCCTATATTAATTTGGAAGATAGAAAATGGATTTTTGCACCTGACTAAAGAGATTTCCAGGCAGAAGATTGAAAGTGCCAACTGGCTCTCGTGTATAAGGAATAGAGAGATTAGATACAGAGAGAAGTATTAAGTATGCAAGCAGAATTTCAAGGAACTATAGAAGATCAAAGATGTACTAGGTTGGAAAATAAAACTATTTCACATTTTTTACTGTCTTTAGTCAGTAAAAGAGTCAAAACTAAGAAATAGCCTCAGAGTTGAGATCAAATCAAAGGTTTATCTATAAGACCTTTAGTTAAAACCTCAGAAAGATTTAACAGAGTACCTAGTTAGCCCCTCTCAATTAAACTAAAGTTTTCTAAAATCTTAAAGACAATGTCCCACAGCACCCTGACACAACAGAGAGAAGTCTGCCTTAAAAAGGGCTATGGAATGACTTTGGAGGCATGAAATCAAATTTATAGAATTCCCACTGAGTGGCATGTGTAAAATTTTGTACTAGCTTGAACTACAAGGAGCAGAGAAGGTTCAAAATGAAAAGAAGCTCCGGATCTCCAACTTTCTATAAGCAGGAAGCAGATTGAGAAAGCTACTTAGCTGCGAACACAGGCTATTTCTTTTAGAAAAGGGAAGACTAGATGGTAGAGCTAAGAGCCAAAGAGAACCATGGATTAGGAAACCATTCTCAAGAAGCAGAACTGGGTCCTAGTCAAGGAACATTTCTTTTCCTATAACAAGAAGCCCTGACACTATGCACCTGGCTAAATTTCAGAATTGCTATGGATCAGTGACAACTATCTGCCTCCTCCTACCCTTCTCCTTTTAGAATGAAAATATCTAATGTGGTTATTTTGACTCTCTTCTGTATCACCATTGTGTATTAGGCATCAGGAATCAAGTGTCTTATCTTTTTAGTTCACAGATCTCAAGATCAAGAGAAGCTCACTCGAAGTCCTCATCCACATCTAGATCAGATTCAGATCATGAATTCATAAAATTCACTATGGTGTCATGAGTAAGTGAAACTTTGGGAACCTTAGAAGGTGTAGTCATATTTACATATGGAAGAAAGCAGAGAGCAGACTATCACTGAATGTTTGATTAATCACCCCCAATAGATCACACATCCCAGGACACATGCTCTTGTTGATTCTCCTACTGCATTGAGTTAGAGCTTGGCTTCATGAATTTCTTTGGCTAGTGATACATCAACAAACATTACTGATATGGTTTGGCTGTGTCCCCACCAAAATCATCTTGAATTGTAGCTCCAATAATCCCCATGTGTCGTGGGAGAGACCAGGTGGGAGGTAATTGAATCATGGGGGTGGTTATCCCCATGCTGCTCTTCTCATGATAGTGAGTGAGTGCTCAAGCAATCTGATGGTTTTATAAGCACTTCCCCCTCCGCTTGGTTCTCATTCTTCTCTCTCCTACTGCCTTGTGAAGAAGGATGTGTTTGCTTCCCCTTCCACCATGATTGTAAGTTTCCTGAGGCCTCTCCAGCCATGTGGAACTGTGATACCATTAACCTCCTTTCCTTTATCTAGTCTCTTGCAGTTCTTTATAGCAGCATGAAAACAGACTAATACAGTAAGTTGGTACCAGGTAGTGGAGTGCTGCTGTAAAGATACTCAAAAATGTGGAAGTGACTTTGGAACTACGTAACAGGCAGAGGTTTGGAACAGTTTGGAGGGTTCAGGAGATGACAGGAAAATGTGGGAAAGTTTGGAACTAGAGACTTGTTGAATTGCTTTGACCAAAATGCTGATACTGATATGGACAATAAAGTCCAGGCTCAGATGGAGATAAGGAACTTGTTGGGAACCAGAATAAAGGTGGCTTTTGCTATGTTTTAGCAAAGAGACTGGTGGCATTTTGCCCCCGCCTTAGAGATCTGTGGAGCTTTGAACTTGAGGGAGATGATTCAGGGTATCTGGTGGAAGACATTTTTGAACAGCAAAGTGTTCAAGAGGTTACTTGGGTGCTGTTGAAAGCATTCAGCTTTATGTATTCACAAAGATATGGTTAGGAATTGGAACAAGTCTAAAAGGGAAGCAGAGCATAAAAGTTTGGGAAATTTGCAGGCTGGCAATGTGATAGAAAAGAAAAGCCCTTTTTCTGAGAAGAAATTTAAACCAGCTGCAGAAATTTGCATAAGAAATAAGGAGGCAAGGCCAGGTGTGGTGGCTCATGCCTGTAATCCCAGCACTTTGGGAGGCCGAGGTGGGCAGATCACAAGGTCAGGTGTTCAAGACCAGACTGCCCAATATGGTGAAACCCCATCTCTACTAAAAAAAGACAAAAATTAGATGAGCGTGGTGGTGGGTGCCTATAATCCCAGATACTCAGGAGGCTGAAGCAGGAGAATTGCTTGAACCTGGGAGTCAGAGGTTGCGTGAGCCAAGATCGTGCCACTGCACTCCAGCCTAGGCGACAAAGCAAGACTCTGTCTCAAAAAAAAAAAAAAAAAGAAAGAAAGAAAAGAAAAAAGAAATGAGGATCCAACTGTTAATCACCAAGACAGTGGGGAAAATGTCTTCAGGGCATGTCAAAGGTCTTCAGAGCAGCCCCTCCCATCACAGACCCAGAGGCCCAGGAGAAAAAAGTGGTTTCATGGGTCAGGCCCACGGCCTTGCTGCTTTGTGCAGTCTCAGGACATGGTGCCCTGCATCCTAGCCATGGCTAAAAGGGGCCAAAGTACAGCTCCAGCCATAGCTTCAGAGGGTGCAAGTCCCAAGACTTGGCAGCTTCCACATTGTGTTGAGCCTGCAGGTATACAGAAGTCAAGAATTGAGGTTTGGGAACTTTTGCATAGATTTCAGAGGATGTATGGAAATGCCTAGATGTCCAGGCAGAGGTATCTGCTGCAGGAGCAGAGCCCTCATGGAGAACCTCTGCTAGGTCAATGTGGAAGGGAAATGTGGGGTTCGAGCTCCCATACAGAATCCTCACTGGGGCACTGCCTAGTGGAGCTGTGAGAAGAAGGCCACTGTCCTCCAGACTCCAGAATGGTGGATCCACCCCAGTTTGCACCATGCACTTGGAAAAGCTGCAAACACTCAACACCAGCCCATGAAGGCAAGCAGGAGCAGGTCTGTACCCTGCAAAGCCACAGAGGCAGAGCTGCCCAAGGCCATAGGAACCCACCCCTTGCATCAGCGTGACCTGGATGTGAGACATGGAGTCAAAGATCATTTCGGAGCTTTCAGATTTGGCTGCCCCACTGGATTTCAGACAGACATGGGGCCTGTACCCCTACTTTTTGGCCAATTTCTCCCATTTGGAATGGGTGTATTTATCCAATGTCAGTACCCCATTGTATCTAGGAAGTAACTAACATGCTTCTGATTTTACGGGCTGATAGGCAAAAGGGACTTACCTGTCTCAGATGAGACTTTGGACTTGGACTTTTGGGTTAATGCAGGAATGAGTTAAGACTTTTGGGGACTGTTGAGAAGGCATAGTTGTGTTTTGAAATGTGAGGACATGAGATTTGGTAGAGGCCAAGGGCAGAATGATATGGTTTGGCTGTGTCCCTACCCAAATCTCATCTTGAATTGTAGTTCCCATAATCCATACGTGTCATGGGAGGGACTCAGGGGGAGATAATTGAATAATGAGCGCAGTTATCCCCATGCTGCTGTTTTCTTAATAGTGAGTGAGTTCTCATGAGATCCGATGGTTTTATAAGTGACTTTTCCCTCTTTGCTTGGCACTTCTCCTTCCTGCCACGATGTGAAGAAGGACGTGATTGCTTCCCCTTCCACCATGATTGTAAGTTTTCTGAGGCCTCTCCCACCCTGCAGAACTATGACTCAATTAAACCTCTTTCCCTTATAAATTACTCAGTCTAGGGCAGTTCGTTATAGCAGCATGAGAAGAGACTAATACAAAAACACAAATAGAGATTTGAAAAAAGCATATGCATTTGGAGTTTGTCCTCTTGAAATGCTTCCCCCCACCCCAACCATGGCTCAGTCCATCTTCCTTGAGAATGAATGACCCCTGGAGGAAGAATCCCAGCCATCTCAGCAGACCCACCTGAATGCAGCCTCCAGCCAACTTTCTGGCTCAATGTACCCATGTGATTGTGCACAGACAAAACCAGAAAAGAAAAAAAAATCACCCAGCAAACCCACAGAATCATTACAGAGCAATAAATAACTGAAACAGGAATTTAATAGAAGCATGGGCTCAGATGCTACTGAGAGCAAATGAAGCCGAGTTCCAATTTAATTGCCCTTTTTCTAGTACCTAGAGTCAACCTATCTCCCCATCTACTAAACCTCCCAGGCTTCCACTATGGCTTCCACTATAGCTTCCCTTCTATTGGTACTAGATTATCTCTCATAAATCTCATTCTTCATAGTCACAGTCTAACTCTTCTCATCACTTGCCTTCACTCAAAGACTCCCAGAATTCTATTTATGGATTTTCCATAATACTTGACCATTTAGTCAATGTTTAATGAGTTTTTAAGATAACATTAGCCCTTATGTGATTCATCGTCAGGTTCCTGTATTGTAACAGCCCAGGTTATAAGGTTATAAGTGTGTCATTGACATAAAGTTTTATCAAAAGGAACTGGCATAGTAGCTTGTTTTAGAAGACATTTCTCTTCCTCAAAATATTTTGTTGTTTTTGCAAAAATATTTGGTGTTATTTTAAGTACCTTTCTTTTCCCCTCAAGGTTCTACCTAAGCTTGGGCTTCCAAGCAAAGTCTAAGAAAAATTAGAAACATCAACCACATAGATTGATGAGGCAGATTCAAATACTTCAGTGCCCAAGTGCCTCCTGGGAAGTAACTTCCATGCTTGGGAAAGGACAGTAACTCTTCCAAGATTGCAGCACTATATTGTCTCTTAGAAAATGAAAGAGGAAATGATCCAAAGAGTCTCCCTTACTCACTGCCAAAAACACTGGAGATAAACAAGATTTTCCCTGTATTATTTTGGCTACTGCTACCTTCAAACCCATGAGGTAGGCAGAACAGTATTATCATTTCCACTTTATGAATAAGGACTGTGGCTTCAGAAGGATAGGGGACTTACGCAAGGTCACAGGGCTTGCATGGGATATAAACACAGCTTAAACTCAGATCCCTCTTTGAAGCAGGATTCTGATAATTATCGCTTTTTGGAGAAACTTGGATCCAAGCCCTAGATATTTCCCTTACTGGACTGGTGAATTTGAGCTCATTTTATTACTTCCTGTGCCAATTGTGGATAATAGTAGTTGCATTACAGAATTGTTATTAAGATTAAGTAAGTTTGGGTGGAGGGAAAATAGCAATTAACAACAGTTAAGTATGTAGATACTGAGCCAGATTGCCAAGGTTCAAATCCTAGCTCTGCTACTTTGAAGCTGGGTGACCCAGGCAAGTTGCTTAACATCTCTGTGCCTCCACTTCCACTACTTTAAAACAAAGATTAAAATAATAGCCTTACCTCATAGGATTTGTAGGAGATTAAAGATGGGCTAATATATGAAAAGCTCTTATAACAGGATCTGACTTATAGTAAGCACCAGCTCTCATTACGTTAAGCCTGGCATAGAAGCAGCATTCAATGGGCTATACATTCAGTGCTCCTTCTACTGCTCTGTGATACTTTGAAATTTTAGAGTTCACAGATTCACATCAAATGTCCAGTTTCTGAACCAGGAGACACAAGTCCTCTTGGTTGGCACTGTCAAAGAAAAAAATCTTTACCAGAATGAATAGAGAATTTGTCTCTGCTTTGATGAGACACAAATAAATTTTTTCTCACCTGACTGTAGTTGACTGTATTAAATAAATTATTCACTAAGAAAGAAGAAAAGATTAAACATTTCTGAACAAAAAAGACAGCCCCAGAACACCTAAGAAAGCTCCGTGGTCCCTTGTGGTATAGAGCAGACACGCTTAAGGATCAATTTCTCAGAGAACCAAGACTGTGCATCAGTGATTCTACAAACCTGTGACTCTGTGCTGTGGGGATAAAGGAAGAAGTCAATCAGAAACGTTAATAGATTCAGCGTCTAAAAACAGAGGAATTTAAAAATAAAGACAGAAGTTCTGTGCATATCCCAGGGAGCTCCATCATATACACGTTTCACTTTTACACTTTAAGTATATGCTCTCAGGTAAAGGAGAGAAAGAGAGTTAGAGAGATTAGGAAACAGAGAAATAATTACACAAAAAATGCAGTAGTTGATTCCAACCGAAACACCCCTCCATGATCCTATGCCTGGAAATGAGAGTGACATTGGGTCATGTCTCTGCTCCCTTCTCGGCAGATTCCCATGACCATCTCACCCCACCACAGAGAGTTATGGGGAGCTGCTTTCATACAAATGGCCCCAAATCTAGGATTACAGAGAGCTGCTTTTATACAAATGGCCCCAAATGCAAGCCAACCCCTTCCCCTGGTGCTCCACCAAAGAAAGAGCCATGGGCTCCAACCACGGAGGATGAACTGGAAGCAGTGGATTTTCTAGCACAAATGTCAGCCTCCAATGAATTCTCTTCTTAAGGATTTTCAAGTATAATCTCAACAACGGATTTTCACCTTTTATGCAACTCTTCTGTTCTGTGTTTTTTTAGAATTTATGTCACAGTGTTTCCTATCTGAGCCCATAATGTAATCTAGAAGAAAGAAACTTCAGTCCTTCTATAATGCAAGAGATCAGGCCTTCTCATTTCACACCCATAAATTTAATTGGATTGCATTTTGATGATTTACAGTATTGCAGTCTTGTAAAGAAAAGGAAAATAGGGACATTTATCACTGCTTCTCTGATCCTAACAACTATCATATCTTCAGCCCATACAAGTAACTCAGAGTATGGAACCTACAGCTGCTGGACTTCGGCTGCATTCCCCAGATGGAATGGAATGTTTGCTGTAATACAAGCAAGAGATCTTTTTTTGAGGAAAATTTAGCATAACTATAGTAATATGCTTTCACCTTCTGGTATGAAAGTGGTGCCATGGGCAGTAGGACTTGTTTTAAGTTTATCCGAAACCAATTTATACTCAGGGGGTTAAAGTATTACTTCTCCCAGGAAACTGCATGTACGTGGAGGGGGACAGAGGTACACTTGAAGGGACTTTCTGAAAGAGAACTTTTAACACAGAAGAGATTGGGGCAGATAAATGTTTTCATTAAAGTAAAAATTTCTTTTTTTTCTTTTTTTTTTGAGATGGAGTCTTGCTCTGTCACCCAGGCCAGAGTGCAGTGGCACGATCTTGGCTCACTGCAACCTGTCTCTCAGATTCAAGCCATTCCCCTGTCTCAGCCTCCTGAGTGGCTGGGACTACAGGCACCTGCCAATACGCCCAGCTAATTTTTGTATCTTTAGTAGAGACGGGGTTTCACCATGTTGGCTAGGCTGGTCTAGAACTCCTGACCTCAGGTGATCTGCCCACCTCGGCCTCCCAAAGTGCTAGGATTACAAGCGTAAGCCACTGAACCCAGCCAGTGTTAAAATTTCTTAAACTCGAAGTTTCATTTTATATATAAAATAAAAATGGACTTACCCTCTTTTCTCTTTATTCACTTAGTTATCTGTGTGTTAAATTCAAATTTTAGCCTAGATTATGTTATCAAAAAAAAAGCAAAAAACAACAACTAATTCTGAATTGATAGCTGCTGAGTGGTATCTTATTGAATCCATGAAGTCGTCATTATTACCCCCCTGTTACAGCTGAGGAACCTGAGGTCCTCTGGGATATTAAGTAACATACCATGGTCTCATAAATGACAGAGTGAGGATTGGACACAGGTCTTCTGACACTAAAGTGCCTTTTACTTTATGATAATTCAGCATCTGAAAACAGAAGAATCGTTTTCAGAAATCAACCCTGAATTGTAGGACCAGAGTAAAGACAGCTAGTCTTACTCTTTTCTCATAGTCAGAGATACCTCTACTCTGATATGAGTCACTGACAAAGAAAATGAAGAAGAAAAGAAGAAACACCAAGCCTTCTTGTCCTTGGCCATCCCTGTCTGTGCTAAGACATATCAAAAGTTACAGTGTCTTCTCTTTCTTAGGGACAACTCTTCTTGCCCAACAGACAGCTGGTAAAAAGGGCATACAATCTATGGATATCACAAATCAATCCAACAACATCCTAACCAAAATCAGAGCAAAAGATGCTTAAAAACCCAAAAGAATTCACTAAAAACTAAATCTAAAAGTGTAAAAGGTTTGGAAATTTAAGAATGTGTCATAGAGAAAGAGGTATTTGGGCACCAATAAAATTGCACCCAGACTGCTGAGCACTCCACAGAGGAGAAGGGCTGGTTCTATGTTTAATGTATCAAAAATTCTCAGTGGTGGCTCCTGGGAGTCTTCAAGCCAGCAGCTTTCTCCTTTTCTTGGTCTCTGTGAAACAGAACTGCAGCCACCAAAAAGCACTGCCTGCAGCAGAAAAAGTTAAAAAAAAGAAAAACTGGGTAATTTCTATCCCTCAGGCAGATATATGCAGAGTAGGCAAAAGCAAAAATTAGAAACTCCCCATCATTCTGATGCAGTCTTTCCCCCAGGATTCTCCCAGACCACTATGCTGTCCACAGTAGCAATATGTGTTTCCTCACCCAACCACTGAAGGCTGACTTCTTCAGCAAACACGCTGTTTTTCATGCACCTTGATTCTGTCTCTTCTATATTTCAATTTTCTAATCCATTTCTTCCAATAGCTTTCATGAGAAAGGGGGAAAAGAAAGCTTTCAAACTATTATGTGAAAGTGTACAAATGAACAACCATAGGAATGTGCATTTCTGGATGTATTTAAGTGAGCATTTTGATTCTATTGACAGATCGCAAAATGAAGTGAATACTAAAAACTAAGTTCATTTCTCAAGCACAATTCAAATCTTCCAAAATCAAGCAGAAGCCCAGACTATTTGATTACGTGATCTTGATAATAGCTAATCATGCATTGTTACTCAATTATGTATGGGAACAGCTTAGCTGTGAGCCCTTGTTTGTGAGTGTTATCATTGCCATTCGCAATCCAACATTTAGACACTTAAGTTTTAAATATGCATTGCATTTTACCACTTACAATGATCCTAAATAATGAACTCTCTGAGGTACAATTTATTCATTTGTATAATGAGGTTCAAATAGTATAATACCCTTTCCAACCATCTCATCTTCTAAAAATAGTCTAAGACCTTTAATATACCTGAAATATAAGCATTTTATAAATTCGTATTTAAAACAAATGAAAGTCAAGAAACTAACTTAATGAAGCGATCAAAGCGATGGACAAAAGTCAAGGAAACTGGGTTCTAGTTTTGATGCTTTACTATCTGCTCTGTTTATTGTTGCATTAAAAACCACCAAATTTAGTGGCATAAGCAATGGTGTTTTGTTGCTGCTATTATTCACTCTCACAGGGCTCGGTGCATGAGTCATGTTCAAGCTTTCTAATGTGGTTGCAGTCCAACAGTGGCTAGGGCTGGAGTCACCTGTAAAGCTACCTCACTCATAAGTCTGGCTATTGGCACTGGTTATCAGCTGAGATTTCAGCAGACAATGTTAGCCCAAATCCCTATATGTAGGCTGGACTTCCTCACAGATGACAACTGGGTTCTAAGAGGGAGCATTCCAAGGGCTGAAGAGAGCCAGGAGTGCTGCCTTTTGTGACCTAGTCTGGGAAGTCATCTAGCTTCCCTACTGCTCTATTCCATTCAGTACAAGTTAGCCGTGAAGTCCTGCCCATATTTAAGGGGAAAGAAATTAGGGGCCACTTCCTGAGAGGAGGAATGTCCAAGAATTTATAACATCATTTTTGAAGTTACCCCAATGGCTTTGGTCAACTCACTTAATATCTAGGGTGCCGTGATCAATAACTCATCCAAATTTGTCATTTTAGTGTCTAAAATTTGAATATACAACAGCAATGAATTCAGCTGTGGATAGTCTGTTCTCACGCTGCTAATAAAGACATGCCCAACATTGGGTAATTTATAAAGGAAAGAGGTTTAGGGCCGGGTGCGTTGGCTCAAGCCTGTAATCCCAGCACTTTGGGAGGCCAAGACTGGTGGATCACAAGATCAGGAGTTCGAGACCAGTCTGACCAACATGGTGAAACCCCGTTTCTACTAAAAATGCAAAAATTAGCTGGGCATAGTGGCAGGTGCCTGTAATCCCAGCTACTTGAGAGGCTGAGGCAGGAGAATCATTTGAACCTGGGAGGCAGAGGTTGCAGTGAGCTGAGATCACACCACTGCACTCCAGCCTGGGTGACATGAGAGAAACTCCATCTCAAAAAAAAAAAAAAAAAGGAAAGAGGTTTAATTGACTCACAGTTCCACATGGCTGGGGAGGCCTCACAATCACGGCAGAAAGCAAATAAGGAGCAAAGTCACCTCTTACATGGAGGCAGGAGAACTCCCATTTATAAAACCATCAGATCCCATGAGACTTAGTTACTACCACGAGAACAGTATGAAAGAAATAGCCTTCATGATGTAATTATCTCCACCTGGCCCTGCCCTTGACAAGTGGAGATTATTACAATTCAAGGTGAGATTTGGGTAGGGACACAGTCAAACCATATCAAGCTGCATTTCTCCAAATATTTGATTTTTCAAAAGAGTAATAGCAATATTAATAATTAACATTCATTGTGTGATTACTATGCTAAATGCCTTAAATATGTCCTATAATCCCTATGTCATAGGTACAATTATCCCCTCGGGTCCCTATAGATGCACCTTAAACTCAGTAATAAGTTAACAATCAACAGAACTAGCAAAATCTACATTTGCAATTCCCAACATAAAGAAAAATTGTAAACATTTCTTTAGAGTTTGGTGACAGTAATGTTATTTTGGTTTAAGACATATTTTCCGTACTGATCATCATTGGGGAATGTTACCTATTCTTTATATGGAGAATGAACATAACCTCCTCAAGTCTCCTTCCCAAAAATAAATTATCCCCAAAGAGATGTCCTTTAATCAGAGGACAAACGTGTGTTATGATTCTGCCTGCAGACCCTCACAAAAGGACCCTTGAAACCACATTTGAGGATACCCATCTATTAAAGAAAACTCTCCATCTTCCCTCAGAGGAGACATTCAGCCCTTATAGCAGGCCGGACTGCAGTGAAATTCTGAGAGCAGAACTTAATAAAAATACCAGAGCCCAAGCCCAAGTATTATTGAACACTAAAGAAGCCTGCTCCTTCCCCAGAGCACTCCATTCTGACCGGTCTTATTTTTTAAAACACAGCCACAACCTTAACAAGAGGTGCATGTAAAAGCCAATCCCAGCGTGATCAGGGACTCAGCGGAAGAGTGAGAGTGTGCAAAGGCCAGGGGTGAAGTTAGACAGAACCGGCACCCCTACTGATTATTGACATATTGACCAACTCAGAAAAGTCAGAAAGTCAGGCCATCCCTGAGTCTTCCAAATCCACACCACTTTATTGTAAATGGAAAAGATCCTTGCACAGAAACCAGAGAGCACGATGCAGAGGGAACTAAACAAGTGCAGGCCCAGGTGCGGCCAAACCTCCATCATTTCCAAATGACCAGAATGACAATTTGGAAAAGGTCAGATTTAATTCGACACAATTGCCCACAGGGAGCCTGGAGCCTGTTCTGTGTTAGCCTTGGATTTAGAAAAAAAAAAGGAAAAAAGAAGGAAAAGTAGAAAATACCTAAAGAAAGAAAGGAAAGAGTAGACGCTGTTTAACTTCCCCTTGGGAATTCATTCTATTAAAAACTGTTTTCATGCACAATCGACACTCAAGAGCCTGGGGTTTTATTGTATATCAGTAGAGCAATAAGTGTATGCAATAAATAAATCTAAAACTGAGGTTGCTCAAATGAAAATATGCCTGAAAAAATAATCAAACTGGCCTCTTGAGAAATACAGAGGAAAGTCCAGATAAATTTAATAACAGAAATGATCAAAATGGTTGCCATGCTGTTAGATTTTTACCAGTTTCAAATACCTGGTGAGTAGTCACTGCTATGCTGTGAAATTTCTGTTAAGTAATTAGTTTTGAAATGTTGCCCAGACTGGTATTATTATATGCTCTTCAAAGGAGGATTGGAAAGGCTGTGATTGTTCTTGTTTATTACTCCAGGAAAACTAAAGCATCATCAACAGGATGTTTGTGGTGGCACTGGCTGTGTCAAGATCTGGACCACACTAAGCCACAAAAAAAAAAATCTTAACCCAGGCTTTGTGGCTTGTTCCTAATAGGCTCTTTTCAATACAGCAAGAGTACTCATTTTCTAGCATTCTCTGGAAATGCAGAGATTCCAGAGCAGAGACCTTGCCCTTAAAAAGCTCAATTTAGAGAAATAAGCAAGGATGATGAACAGTATCTGTATAAAATAATAAACCACTGGATCACAGCTTTGTTTTACCGTTTCCCACACTGGGTGCATTAATTATTTTTCCCCCTCATCGTAGGTAGTCACTTTTTGACCAACACAAACATTCAGAATTAATTAATGTTGCTACGTGCTTTCTATGTGTCAAGGACTATGCAAGATGCTTTAAAATGTTTATATCTTATTTGATCTTTCACCCATCACCTGGGTTTAAACTCTAGCTTCTCTTCATACTACAGGATTTGGGTTAAGTTCCTTAACATTTCTGAGCTTCAGTCTCCTTATAGGTATATTGGATATGATTATTGCACCTACTCATATGATTATTGTCAGAATCAAACAAAATAATGCTTGCATTTATAAATAAAGTTTTTTTGTTGTAAACAAATAGAAAAAAAAGACTTGAAAAAATAAGTTTGAAGAAAATGGAAAGATTAATGAAAAATCTGGAGAATCAGGCTCTAACCAGATAAGAAACTAAAGATTCCCAGGAAGTGTTCATAGCAGAAAGCACTCCCCAGCCTGTCAGTAGTGTTGCTCACACAGTGAATGAACTCTATCCATTGCTTTCAGTTACTTTGTTCAATATGTAAGATCCCAAAAGCAAAAAGTCTAATTAACCATACTTGGATTATGTGATTGCTCTTTAACAATACTTAGTGAAGCAAAGAAAGATCTGGCAAAGGGGACCCATCAGCTCCAATGATGGCAAACAGGGGTCCTGGATCTACACTCCCACCAAGATCACACATACTTGGGGAGAGGTAAATCTCCCAGAGAAAATCAAATGCCATTAGGAAAGGAGAATGAGTGCTACATAGCTATCCAAGATGAGAGAAGTCTACTACAACATGAAATGCATGGAATATCTCAGGACTCAGTAAACGGCCATTTTCCGTGATTTGGTTATTATTATTCACATTGTGCAAAAAAAAAAGTAAATAAACTAACACTCTAGGAGGTTGGTTCATTTTCCTAAGTTACACACAAAATTAGCCAAAGCATCTGAATTCCAAGACCAGCACTTTTCCAATGGGAAGAATTAGGGTAAAAAGTTGGAAAAAACAAAGAGTTGTTTAGAAGGATGAGTACTGAGGAAAATCTGTTCAAGATTTTTGGTTCTTAAACTTGCTTTTCCTTGGGCACAGCATGAATTTTCAATGTCATGCTCTTAAGTTAAAGCAGCCTGATCTGTGATCTCTGGACATCCATACCTTTGAGGTCAGATATCATTACTTCCCACCGAGGAAGCTTTCTGCTCAACAAAAGAAAAGCCAAACTTCCTCAGAGAGGTTAGAAGGGTGTAAGTACAAGTTTTAACCTCCTGTTTTCTGATGAAATGGATAGGGAATATAAGTGTTTATGAAGTCAGACACACATGAATTTTGCAGCTAATCTCACACATAGGAAAGACCACCTGAGGCAGCTGCGATAGCAGAAGGAATTAGTATCTTCTGACTGTTATCTAGAGAAGTTTTCCCAAGCCTGAGACCCCAGTCACTTCTAATTGATAGCAAAGTCTGTTGCCCCCAGCAAAACCACTAAAAATTGAAGAAAAAGAATACATCTGGTCTCATGGGTAGCTTCTCCACCCCCACCCCACCATCACATCTCCAAGAAAGTCAGTTGAGCACACGGCAAAGGTCTGTGTGCTCTGGATGGGGGGAGATTTGCTAAAGCTGCATATACTCCTCCAAAATTCCAGCATATTAAAACAGTTGCTTAGAGTTCCCTTTGCATAAAAACCAGACAGACCTTTGGGGAGAAACTGGAAGAAAATTTTAGGAAAGATGGTTAGATCCTTAGACATGTGAAAAAATATTTCTGGAAGATACAAGTGTTGGGGTAAAAATATATAAAAGGATGTGGAGCTTGGATATGATGAATGGGGCAGATACTTACACTAAGGAGAGAAGTATCAAGCCACCTGGATTCTACCTTGAGTCACTGGGTTTTAGGATTGTCACTGAGGGACACTTTTTGAGGATGGTGATAACTCTGGTGCTCTCCAGGCCCTGGAGCTTGACCCAAGTCCCTGGGCAGAAAAGATTGCACAATGAAGAGTCAGTTTTCTATAAGAGCTGTAATAACTGAAGGAGAGAGACTAAGGTGGGATAGGAGCAGCAGAGCTAAGAGCAAAGAAGCTGCAAATGGCAGAAGAGGAAGAGGGTGGCAGATGACCCTACAGAAAAGAGAAGCAGCTGGGATTGGAAGCAAAAGCCCCAAGGGGGGGCCACAAAACAGCATAGTGAAGTGTTTCACCCATGGAAACGAAAGCAGGAGGGTGTTATCAGCGACAGAGAAGAGCACACAGGCAACCATAAAACCAATGGGAAAGGCAGGCATCGGGGTCAACCACACTGTGACTGCTCTTTGTGGATATCATTCATGTGCACGTGAATTCAACTATGCACACATGCGGTACCAACCATACACATGTGGATACTGACTGTGTGCATGTGGATACCAACCCCATTCACATGGATACCAACTATATGCATGTGAAGCAACAACCATGTGCACATGGAATACTGACCATGTTCGTGTGGATACCAACCACATGCACATGAACGCCCACCATTTGAATGTAGATGCAAAACTTATGCATATGGATGTCAACCATATGCCATTGATACTGACTATATGTAAGTGAATATCAACCATGTGCACATGATTACAAACTATGTGGAAGCAAGCATATTTTCTAAGGAATCCTCTTACCAACACTAAGAGGTACATTATTAATCCTGTTTCACAGATAGGGACACTGGATCTCTGGAAGGATAAGTAACTTGCCCAAGGTCACACAGTTAATATAACCAGGGTAAAAACCTAGGCCTGTCTCATAGCCCACATTTTGTCTCCATTGCCTTATGCCCATATCCATGGCTGATTCTCACCCCCAACATTCACCCCCACCCCCTAAGACTGGCAAAGACCCGTAAAGCAAAATCTAACTTTTATGGAGTTTTACCATATTAAGCTACTGGAGTGCAGTGGCTCGATGTCAGCTCACTGCAAGCTCCGCATCCCAGGTTCAAGCGATTCTCCTGCTTCAGCCTTCCGAGTAGCTGGGATTACAGGTGCATGCCACCACGCCTGGCTAATTTTTTATTTTTAATAGAGACGGGGTTTCATCATGTTGGTCAGGCTGGTCTCAAACTCCTGATCTCAGGTGATCCAGCTGCCTCGGCCTCTCAAAATGCTGGGATTACAGACGTGAGCCACTGCGCCCAGCCTAACTGGCTGTTTTTATAAACAGCGTCCAATATCAATTTTACTTGGTTCAATGTTTTCCATATAAGCCTTGCTCTAAGCACTTTACATATGTCATCTCATTTGGTCCTCACAACAGTTCTTATTTGGTAAGTATTCTTATGGTACCCACTGACTAGATGAAGAAGCTGTGGCCGAGGGAAGTTAAGAAACTTCATAATTACACAGCCAGTAAGGCACAGAGCAAGGACTCAAACACAGACTTATCCATGATGCTAAGCTGCCTTCCTTCATATAAAAATTAGGGGAAAAACAGGAAAAATATTTATAAAGTCATCTAAGTTTTCTCTTTTTTCAGGAATATACCTTTAAGAAGTTATTCATTCACCTGCTATTTATCGAGGGCTTATACTCTGTTAGGCTATCCATATCCTGATCTGACTTTCACCTATGAAAAAAATGTGCCATAGCACATGTGGCGCTCCATCCACAGAGTGTTTCTCCATTTGGAAATCTTAAAATCAACTGAAAAGAGTCCTGCCCTCTTTTCTTCCTTCTTTCTTCCTCCATTCTTCCTTTCTTTTGCTCTTCATTCCTTGCCTTCTTTCTTCTTTTTTCTTATTCTTATGATATACCATTTGCTTTTTTAAAAAACTGTAATAATAATTTGTGATGGTTTATAGAGACAAACAAATCAGAGCATGTGTAGAAAATGTCACCAGTCTCTACCTGCCCAATTCCAATTGCCCCCTGAAAAATCCCAAGTTAGTAGTTTAACAGGTATCATTTTGCACTTTGTCCATGCCAGCGCTTACCAATTTATGTAGATATTTTCAACATACATATACAGGCTGCAACATACAACTGTCATATATATTTTGCCATACAGCTCTTTACAATTGAGACGTACCATACACATTACCCTGAAACTTGCATCTTTTCCCTTAATACTGTATCTAGAATATTCCTACATTCCCACATATTCATTCTTTTTTATATTTATATTATATTCATAAAATCTCATAATGCAGAGGTCAGAAGACTACACAGCCTGCTGGTCAAAACTGGCCTGCCACCTGTTTTTGTAAATAAAGTTTTACTGGCACTCAGCTACATTCATTTTTTAATGTATTTTCTATGGTTGCTTTCTTGTTTCAACAACAGAATTGAGTAGCTGCTACAGATAGTATATGGCACTTAAGTCTAAAACTATTATCTTTCAAAAAAACTCTTGCACTTTTCTGATTAATTTAAAAAGCTGAATATTCTTTCATATATCTACTGGTCAACATATTTTCTTACCTGTGAATTGCCTGTTCATTTTCTTTGCTAATTTTTGTACTACGCTATTAGGAGTATAATATACTTTTAAGCAAACTTGCTCTGAATACTAATAGAATTAGCTAGAATCCTGGCCCCAATACATACTAACTGTGTAACATATGGAATGTTACCTGATTTTCACGTGCTTCAGTTTTTTAAGCTATAAAATGGGATGGTAACATTGCCCCAGCTTTTAGAATTATTGTAATGATATAACAAGGATTTTAAACATATTTATTCTTCTTATTTATTATTTCTATTTTCTTTCTCTCTCTTTTTAAAAAACAGTCTGTCTAATCAAAACTCTCTTTTTTCAAAACCAATCTGTCTAATCAAACAGCAAGGGTATTCTGCAAACTCCCCCTTGAAAATCTCCAGGATACATTCAGTGCATTGTATAACATCTAATATATTCTGAATACTGAGAACTTCTGAAGCCACCAAATATGTGTTTGGCCTCTAGTGAGGTCTAGGAGGTGCATAGCTAATAGGATTAGAATATTCTGGTGGTGTGATTTTTGAGTAGTGTGGGAATAAATATCTTTTCATTATTTTGCTTAATACATGTTTCATTTATATGATCAAAAACATTTTCTGTATCAGTCTAGTAAATCATAAATGAGTTTGGCTGCAATAAGTGAGGGTCCTGCAGGCCCTCAGAGATAGCATTCCTAACATTGGTTTTATTGTACAGGGCAGTAGAAGATAGAACCCCAAATCCACCGAGCCTGTGATCTACCTTGATTGAAGAAAGTAATTCCTGCTAAATTCCCATTGCCTGCAATTAAAAAAAAAATACTCACATCCCCTCATTTTTTATCTATGCATTCTATTAAGCTTATGTGTACCTGTCCTATCTTAGCTACTAAATTGCAAATAGCTTGAGGGCAGACTAAGCATCTGGTTCACTTTTGTGACCCTCA
This sequence comes from Pan paniscus, assembly GCF_029289425.2. Taxonomy (NCBI): domain Eukaryota; kingdom Metazoa; phylum Chordata; class Mammalia; order Primates; family Hominidae; genus Pan; species Pan paniscus. Next base: position 27,531,515 of record NC_073252.2, on the reverse strand, counting down.
CAGCACACAACAGAATATGTTCCACAAAGCAAGAGTTCATTAAATAATAACGGAATGAATGAATATCAATAGCCTCAAGTTTTTTGGTTCTCCTAAAAACAAAGCAAAACAAAGAAATTTTAGTTAATTTAGGGCTTTGGGTCATTGAGTTCCAATTAATTGACATCCTACAGGAAATGGAATCTCTCTAGCAGTTCTGCTTTCATGAGAGAACATTGGAACCTAGAGAACCTGGAATTCCTGATGGGGTCTGATTTGGAATTTGCAACAAAAAAGTTGAATAGATTTTGTCTTGAGTTTTCAAAACTTAGATTGTTAAAATAGAGCAGAATAATAATAATAACATTTGGAACCAACACCTAGTAAGCATGTTACATATATCAGTTAATCCACCCCAAATACTATCAGGTTGGTAATATTCTTATTCCCATTTTGTAGATAAAAACTCTACAGCACATGGTGATTAACTAACTTGCCCACGGTCACACAGCTAGGATGTGACACACTAAAATTTAGCCCCACACATATGGCTCTAGGACCAACACCTTCTTCTCTACATTGCAGTAGAGACATTGCCAAACAAAGTCACCTAGGAACAAATTGCCAGAAGAGGTCAGATCTCTTAAAGCACTAGAGTTAGAATAAGAAAGCATGAGCCTGACTCCTGGACTAACAATTACCTATAAGCAAAACTTCCAGCAAAAACTTCCAACGCCTTTCTTGGACCTTGGTTTTCCTCATCTAAAAGGGGGATAATACCAGCCCAGAATCTACCTTACAGTTATCTAAATTAGAATGACATAATGTATATAACAAGCACTTTCTAAACTATAGAGCAAGCTATCATGGTCATAAGCCCAAATATACTAGAATCTTGCAGTTCATGTTAGGAGAAGAGCATAAGAGGTGGGGAATATATTTAAAAGGAAGTGTTAGTTGTACTCACTGACCCTCAAAAAGTAGATACAAGTAGGCAAAGGGGAGATGTTCAGAACACTTATACCTCAAATTTTTTTTTTTTTTTTTTTTTTTTTTGAGACAGAGTCTTCCTCTGTGACCCAGGCTGGAGTGCAATGGTATGGTCTTGGCTCACTGCAACCTCTGCGTCCCAGGTTCAAGTGATTCTCCCGCCTCAGCTTCCCACGTAGCTGGGACTACAGGCACAAGCCACCACACCCGGCTAATTTTTGTATTTTTAGTAAACACGGGGTTTCATTATGTGGGCCAGGCTGGTCTCGAACTCCTGACCTTGTGATCCACCTGCCTCAGCCTCCCAAAGTGCTGGGATTACAGGTGTGAGCCACTGGCCTGGCCTATACCTCAAATTCTAAGCACTCCAGATTACCCAGGCCACCCTAACACTGTAGCTGAATCATACAACTAATTATTTCAATTATCCTCATTTCACTGCAGTGATATAACAGGGATTATGAGTCGTATTATAAAGAGACTAATTATAAAGAGACTAATTATAATGGCAAATTTCACCAAAAAGTTTTAAAAATAATTTTACATATGTTGCCAACCCTATGGGATATTAAACGTCTTTAGATGAGAATTAACAGAAAAAGAACTTCTAAAATTAGAGAACTCTACATCTGTATGGCAGGAGGAAGGAGAAGAGATAACTAGCCAGAGCTATGTGTGATGATGCAATTCTGTGGTTAATTTCTACTTTCCTAGTCCCAGCCCTTTCCTTAGGCTCATCCCTCTATTAAAGTCCCCTTTCTTCTACCCATTAAAAAATGTTAAACCTAAATGCCACCTTCTCCATGAAGCATCTCCTGGTCACTGCAGCCAGAGGGGATCGCTCTTCTCTGAGAATCACTCTATTTTTATTTTATTTCTCACAATGACTTAGAAAAGACTAAGCTCTTATAACAACAACAAAAAAAAAGACCCAGAAATATTGTGACATGAACAAGATGAAAGTTTATGGCTTTCTGTATAAGATTCCTGAAATGAGGAATCCAGACTGGGAAAGCAGCTCTGCTCAATCCAGTCATATGGAGACCCAGATTCCCTCCATCTTGTGGCTCTGCCATCTTCTGGGGCACTGTCTTCCACATGGTTGAAGCTGGGCCACAAATATAGCCATAAAAACTTCAGGTAAGAGGAAATAGCATAAATCCATGGAAATCACTTTCTTTTAAGCAAGAGAAGCAGAGCTTGAACATAACATTTCTGCTCACATTTCACTCACGGCCGCACCCAACTACGTGGAAGCATAGGAAATGCAGTTTCTCGCCAGAGGAAAGAGAAAACAGTTCTTTTGGATAACTGGTTGTTCTCCACTCCAAATTCTTATGGTACTTCTAAAGGGCCTTTTGATAGAGTTCCTTGCATAGGTGTTTTATTTTCTCAACTCACTGTGAACTCCGGAAGTGCAGGGGTCACTGAAACTCACAGGATTGGACTTCTGTACCATGGCAGCTCAGTGCTCCACACTGAGTTCAATTTGTTGAAATGAATGGATGAATGTTCAGTTTTTCGTAGAAAGACCATGGGTCCTTTGTCTGCTCTTTCTCTTTGTAGTATCTACCTCAATTATAATTACTTAGAAATTTATCTTTTTAATATCTCTTTCTCTTATCTCTTTCTCTTATGTACATTGTATCCCTTTATGACACTACAATAAAGACAGAACCAGGTTTGATGTGTATTCTCACATAGGAAGTAAACACACACAAAAATTATTAAATAATGAAGGCGTATATTTGTCAAAAGTTAGTGCTAGCTCATTAAGAAACACCTCAAATGAGAGTAGGTATCGAGGACTGTAATGGAGACAGGAAGGCTGGCTACAAAATGCATTCCCTTCATTCCCGTTGGTGTTGGATGTCATCTTGAGGGTGGGTTCTGTCCAATAAAATGTGAATACATGGGCAGAAATGAGACCCACCACTTCTAGCTTTTGACTATGTTAAACCTTCAAGTTCATTTTTCACACATTCTTTCTTTGCCTGTTGACAAGATACAAGAGAGGAGATTAAGGCCTTAGGGGATGGTGGAGCAATGGGCAGAAATGATAAAGGTCCCTGAATGATCATGTGGAGCACCACCATAGGGCCTGCATGAAAGTAAGAAATAATTTCCTTTGTATTGAGTCATTGATGTTTTGGGTATTTTTGCTGAAACAGTTTGCCTACCCTAACTAATACAAGAAGAGAACCCCAGATGATGCTGTCTGATATTTCTTACATTTTTTCAGCAAGATGTTTACTTTTCTTATCTTCAGAAGTGAAAAATAGTCCTGAAAATACTTTACTAGGAATGGCCAATGGCTATAGTTGGGACAAGCCTTACTCTTAGGTCATATTGATAGACAAGGGATAACAAAAAGATGCTCCGAACAGGATCGTGGCACCCACCAAAATGCCTGAAATTCTCACAACTAAAAAATCATTATTTGTAAGTTTTAGGATTTGTTTTTCAAAACAGTTTTACTGAGGACAAAGGACATACAATAAACTACATACATTTTAAATGAAGAATTTAATATGTTTGTACATATGTATATACCTATTAAAGCATCACCACAATTAAAATAATAAAAAAAGCATCACCCCAACCATAAGTTTTCTCATGCCCATTTTCAATCCATTCCCCCCTTTCCTTCCCATCCCCTCTTCATGACACCCTCATCCCAAGTAATCTTTCATCTGCTCTCTGTCACTATGCATTAGGTTATATTCCCTGGATTTACTGGATTTACTGTTGTCCCCTCAAGTATCCTCAGGGATTTTTTTCCAGGACATTCCTGTGGATATCAAAATCTATGGACGCTCAAGTCCCTTATGTAAAATTGTGCAGTATTTGAACAACTTTCCCACATTCTCTTTTATACTTTAAATCATCTCTAGATTATTGATAATACCTGATGCATTATAAATGCTATATAAATAGTTGTTATGTTGCATTGTATTCTTTTTATGTTGCATTTTAAAATTTTTTCAAATATTTTTTATCTGTAGTTGATTGAATCCACAAATGCAGAATCCCCAGATACAGAGATTCTTCTGTATATATAAATGGAACCATACAATACGCACTGTTTTTTGGTCTGGCTTCTATCATTCACCATAATTATTTTGATACTATTTCACATTGTAAAGTGTGTCGATAGTGCATTCCTTTTATTACTGGGTAGTATTGTGCTGCATGGATATACGACAATTTGTTTATTCATTCACCCGTTGATGGACGTTTGTGTTGTTTCCAGTTTGGGGCTATAACAAATAAAGCTGCTACAAACATTGGCGTAGCAGCCTTAGTATGGGTATGTGCTTTCATTTCTCTAGGTTAAATACCAAGGGACAGAAGGGCTGGGTCATGTAGTAGACACGTGTAGCTTTTAAAGAAAGTGCCAAACTGTGTGCCAAAGTTGTTACACCAACTTGGCATTTCCGCCAGCAATGTATGGGAGTTCCATTTCCTCTCTATTTTTACCAACACTTGGAATAGTCAATGTTCTTGATTTTAACCATTTCAGTAAGTATGAGTGATATCTTATTTGCCAGAAGCAAAAGTCCCAGAATCCACTTTTAAAATACAATTTTGACATTGTCAAAAGAACGTGAGCTATAATGGTAGAAAAACTGGTTACGTGTTTTCACAACATCATATATGTAGGTACAACTTTGTCAAGGCAGGAGGATATTCCAGGGAATGCCACATGCAAAGACTTGGAAGTCTGAAAGACCATGGGGCAAAATGACAAGTAGTTCAATAATGGTAGAGTAGAGTGTGGAGTAAGAAGTAAAGAGTGGCAATAGATAACTCTACAAAAGCAAGGAGTGGCCAGTTCATGAAGGGCATGGCATGCCATGTACATGAGTTAAGATTATGACCTTAAAAATGGGGAGTTCTGAAGTGGAGGGTGATGTAATCAGATTTGTGAATTAGAACCTTCAGCTCTGTGAGGACCACACTGGAGGAGAGGTGAATCCACAGGAAGAGAGTCCATAAGAAGTTCATTATTTTAGTGCAGATCAGAGATAATGGGGACCTGATCTAGTACAGTAGCAGGAGGGAGAGAGGAATGGAAACTGAGACACACAGGAAAGCCAGACTTAAGGGATAATTTCCTGGAACTTAAATGACTTGCTTTGAGAAGAAAGATAGGTAGGGTATTCTCCTTATAAAATTAGAAACAGGCCAGGTGCAGTGGCTCACACCTATAATCCCAGCACTTTGGGAGGCAGAGGAGGGCGGATCACAAGGTCAGGAGATGGAGACCATCCTGGCTAACACGGTGAAACCCTGTCTCTACTAAAAATACAAAAAAAGTTAGCCGGGCGTGGTGGCAGGCACCTGTAGTCCCAGCTACTCGGGAAACTGAGGCAGGAGAACGGCATGAACCTGGTAGGCGGAGCTTACAGTGAGCTGAGATGGCGCCACTGCACTCCAGCCTGGGCGACAGTGCTAGACTCCGCCTAAAAAAAATAAGAATAATAATAAACAAAGCTTGGAAAGCAGGTTTGTGGGAGAAGCTGCTAAGCTCATTCCATTACTCCTGAGATTAAAGTATCACTGATTATGAAAATGAAGGCATGTGGACATCAGATTTGGCCTCATTCATTCAAAATAGGTGTATTAATTCTTATCTATGTGCCAGGTATAGTAGGGAGATGGAACTATGTGGTAAGGGAAATAAGAATAGAATAGAAACTAGATATCACTGTTTCACTGCTAATTAGTTAGTTAGTTTTCATTTATCTTAGACAAGTCTTTTGAACTCCTGGTTTACTCATCTGTAAAACAGAGGTAATAATGGCAATCTTGAACATTTACAATACAATAAAGAACAATACTACATGAAAACATGATAATTCAAAATAGAAAATGGTAAGAAGCATACAATAGATATAGAGTTTGGGAGCTTCAGAACGGTGTCTACTTCCAGTTGGCTCTCTGGCCATACATTGCAATATATAACTATTTATGTCCTCATCATTTTCAGCCATAAGTGATGGCAGAATCTTGAAGGAATGAGCCCATAAGGCACTTTAATGTAGTAATAGGAAAGTCATGTCACAGTATGCCAATCATGGCTCAGGCAGCAGGAGGCCTGGAGAAATATGTCTTATTCCTCCCAAAGGCCAGTGTTAAGGGATATCAGAGAGAAAACATAAAGTTGCTCAGGACCACTATCACCATGTGACTCTGCAGGAAAGCAGAAACTGTTCATAGGTTTGCAGGCTGCTCCCCAGCTATGAGGGTGCTTGTCTCAATGGGAAGAACAATTTTCAAGGTATCAGAAGACTAGAAAATTAGTCCCAGCACTACCACATAATAGCTATGTGACCTTGGGAAAGTCACTTACCTTCTCTGGTTCTCCGTGCCCTCACCTATAAAAGTGAGACTTAAAATCATCTCCCCTAACACTGCCATCTGTAACAATGTATGTTTATCTGATACTTTTCTGGACAAATTGGCCCTTGAAAGGGGAGCTCCTTCCCTGTCCTGATAAATATAGTCTGTTTGCTCAGCAAGATTAAGTAACATAATAAATATTCTAGCCAGGCACTGTTTGGACTGTGACACAGTTTAAAAATGCTAATCTGCTGCATGGCAGTCAAAGCCTGCATCAGCTTCACATATTTATAAAGATGTCCTTGTCATCCAGTGCTTGGGTCAATTTTCAACTCACATTTGCCTTGGTGACTTCATTTAGCTACCTCTCTGCTACTGGTTTGTTAGCTGGGTCTTCAGCACATAACAGAGGTCATGCATGCAGAGCAAAAGAAAATCTCTACATATATTGTGGAATATAAATACTATTAAGTCACCCAAGGTTTTACTTTAGGAATCTGGATTTCCTGAGAATGATTTTTGCCCTGGTTTTTGTTAATTTGGCTAATCTCCCCAGTTCAGCACCCTGGACAGGGGTACCACACTGAGTAAGCTGATAGACATCATTGGGAGAACCTAAGAGTCTGTTTGGTGGATTGAAGAAAGCTGCCTTCGAACTTAAATGGAGCAGAATATCTTTGCAGGCAGCGTAGTGAAGAACTATCTTAGCCAAAATGTGCATGCACTGCAAATGAGAGGTTGCTGTTTTCCAAAGAAGTACGCATAAAGTGAGGGGAGGCAAGAAAAAAAACCAACTCAGACAACTCTCACCAGTATCTATTACTGTAAAATGCCAGAAGCAATTATGATGTCATGTATTGTCTAAAATTGGGGCAGTGAGACAGCTCGAGATGCAGTTGGAGCTAATAAACCAAATAAAATCCGCCGAGTTTTACTGCATTGTATTGTTTCTTTACACAATTATAGGCAGTGAGAAAGGCATCTGCCACATTATACTCGATTTATTCCTTCTTTATTTTCTTTTATCTCTTCCCTTCCTATGTTAAAAACAAAGTACGTGAGATAGGTTTGGGGATTTTTAAAAAGCTTTCCTGGATATATCCAATGTAACTTACTGTTGCAAGCCTTGAAAATATCCCCTGATTAAAATGTGCTTACCTGTTTTGTACTTACTTCAGCAGTAAGCATCTTAAAAGAGAGCAAAGAGCTTCCCACCTTAAATGAGAAAGAGAAAATAAAAATGATGCTTGCCACTTGGGATCTTTCTAATAAATTCTACCGAAGAGGGTCCTGTGCTATGGGGCTCATTTCCAAGATATTTCTTTAATCAAGATTCTAAATCCAAATGCATGCTTATTTAACTTCCTTTGGATCTGACAGCATTAAGTTTTTTAAAAAAGTCAAAAGCTCCCAGCACTTTGGGAGGCCGAGGCGGGCGGATCACGAGGTCAGGAGATCGAGACCATCCTGGCTAACAAGGTGAAACCCTGCCTCTACTAAAAATACAAAAAATTAACTGGACATGGTGGTGGGCACCTGTAGTCCCAGCTACTCAGGAGGCTGAGGCAGGAGAATGGCGTGAACCTAGGAGGTGGAGGTTGCAGTGAGCTGAGATCACGCCACTGCACTCCAGCCTGGGTGACAGAGCGAGACTCCATCAAAAAAAAAAAAGTCAAGAGCTTTTTTTTTTCATTTTCAATGTAATAAAAACATTCTTACTTTCTATGCAGTTTTCAGATAAGATCAATTGTTTTATTTATCTCAAATACTAACAAGGATTGAGCTGCCAGGAGACTTCAGCACTCAGGGACCCCCAAGTTGGTTTTTTCCCTGGGACCCAGCCAGGTGGTATTTCACACATTTTAGGAGAAGCCACACAAGCTACTTCTTTGGAGTTAAACCAAGGAATGTATCCAAAGAGAGGTGGATTTTTTTGTTTTGTGTTCATATGATTTATTTTCCTTCACAAGCTGTAAAATCCTTCACATCTCACTGATGGGGGAAAAAAAAAGAATACAATTCAATGATATCAGAATGTGCACAATCTTTTCAGCTGAACCCAAACTGCTTTCATGGGTCACATTTCTACTTACCTCGGGCTTCTGTGTTTTCTGTCCGTCTCTCACCATCCCAACTTATGGTGAATAAAATCTTCATGCAGTGAACATATTAATTATATGAATTGCATCTTCATGTAAGTTGTGTGAATTCTCAGGTCACATCTGTGGAACGCCAAGGCCAAAAACACCCAACTCCACAGGGATGTTGTTTGCTATGCCCTTTTGGTCATCGGTAGATTGATTTTCATGTTCTGGCTACACAGACAGTTAGCAAAGCTGAGCATTGTTTCTTGCTTTGCACTGAAGACCCAATTAGCCAACACAGTCAATGAACAGGTCAAGAGTTGAGGTTCAAATGGGCTCCTCAAGGCCAAGTCTCTCTGTTTGAACAGCTTTCCACCGACCTTTGTCCTCATCACAGGTGATCTCTTGTAAATGTGTCACCAAACTCCATGTGCAGAGCTAAAGAGGAAATAAATCCTGGTTTATCCAAATATCATGTGTCACTGCACAGTCAAATCAAATGGCCCCAGAAAGATCATTACTGATAAAGAATAAACTGTTAGCACAGAAATGTAAAGACTTTGGTCAGAAAAGGCTCTGAACTGCAGAGATAAATAAATACACAGTGAATATTTAGATATATCCTGTGTTAAAAGCAATTTAAATTCAGTGTTACTTTTAACTCTTAATAGACCAGATGTGTAAGTCTCAGTGTGTTGGTGATCCCCTGTCAGTAAAATAACAGGACTCTCTTGTCATTGACTACACTTAAGTCTGCCACTATAAATTCACATCAGATTTATGACTTTCTGAGCCTTCTTGGCAGAGTTACAGGCCAATAACACGTTAGGAATGGCATTCTGGCTAGCTGTTTTACTCACCACACATTATATAGATTATAGTCTTCAAGACAGCAAGGGGTTATAAGACTCAGATAATAAATCTACCAGAGATTAGAGTCATAAGGATCTTGCTGAACATCTGACCCACCCAATACACTTGCAAGGATAGGTCCAGTCTATTTGTCTCCTGTGAGATGAACTTGGATATACAGGCTATACAGCCTGCCCCAGATGGAGAATAAATTAACCACAAGGCCAACCAACTAGTTCCTCTGTAAGTCAACATCAGTAGGAGTGGTCCAGGGTTCTCTGTCATAGTAGCAGCACCTGGAATGAGTAGCTCTCCGACACTGCCTTGTTGACATGCTGAAGGGAACAAGGAGTTGGCTCTCTTGAAATCTTTACAATTTTCTGCAGCCCCTGGCCCCAAAACTCATGAAACTGACTCCTCTTGGGAATTGGAACAGAAAGATGATGATCAGAACAGAGGCATGAGTGGCCATATATAGACTGGCCTTTCATGAAGAGGAAAATATTTTCCAAAGGCTGGATCCACTCATCTGGAAGCATTTTTGACCAGTTCTAAGCACACAGGTGGAAAAACAAAACAAAGCTAAACAAAACTATCAGCCCTAACTTTATAGCACTTGCAGCCTAGTCAGATAGACAAGCAAAATAAGCAATGCATGACAGAGCCACCTAATAACCACTCTAAGACACATCCCTGGGGCTGACCCTAACTTCAAATGGCTGTCGATTTTTACTCGTTAGTATTTTTCTAGTCCATGTAACAAACTTGCACGTGTACTCCCTGTATTTATAAAAGTAAAAATTAAAACATTTTTTAAAATTCTAATCAGTATTCTCTTCCTTTCTCACCACCAGTACTTTAGAATCACCAATTCACCATCGGTTCACTTCTATGCAGGTACATTGAGTAAAAGGAAGCTAACCGACATTGTCTGAAACCTGCCTAAAGTGAAGCAAGGGCCAGGGTGTCCTCACACAATGTTTCAGCAACTTGTTTTATTGCAGTCCACACAGAGGCCCCAAATCTCCAAGAAGACGAAACTAGAGAAGACGACAGAACAATCTTAAAGTTGTAATAGCTTTGCCAAGGTCTGTGTCCTAATTCTTTAACAACATCCTATCTTTGTGCTTATCTTGTGCCTTATTCAATCCTACACCCCAAGCCCATTCCCACTGCTCGGTCAGTGGACACACTTGATCTAACCTGTTCTTTGGCAACACACAGTGGTGAAGCACACATCTCACTTCCCAGAAATGAGATGCCCAGAAATAAGATGCATCCTAAAGTTATGCAAAGAGGTAGAAACCAGAGTTTAATATAAAACAAGTTCAGGATGCCTTTTTGAAACCAAGTATCCCCCTGCCTCTAATCCCACCATTAGAAAACCACCAGGTTGAGTCTTGATTTTTGATTTTTTTAACCAAAATCACTGTTAAAAATAAATATCCAGTGAGAACTTAAATCGTTTTCCATGTTACAAGACAGAGTCCCTTCACATCTAGTCCCACCTAAGCATAAGGCTTGGGCTTTCCTTTCCATAATGTCCCTGCCTCTCTAAGCGTAATGACCTCCCTCCTATATTTTAAGACTCTTATGTATGTCCCAGGCCACAGAAAAAAAGTAAATTCCCCCCACCCCCACTGCCCCCAGATTTTTGATGGCCTCATGAAGTCTTATCACAGTTATCTTCCTACCAAACAATCCATGAGCCACCTGCAGGCAACTCTCCATGAAAAGTTCAGATCTCACAAGGGCAATGAGGCTAATGGCTCCACTAGCACAGCTCCTCCACCTGCCTGAATGTGGCCAGTCCTCTCCCCACTGGCAGTCTGCCTCTGAAGGCTGAGCTTCCAGGGTACTCTCTAGTACTCTGCTTGGCTGTTCCTATTACCCACCCCACAACATGTCTTCACTTGCTTTGCACCACATTTCCCATGAACTCACTTCTCTCCTGCCTCCCCTCCACTAAGGTCACCTATCCTCCCTGCTCCAGCTCTCTTTCATGCAAGGAGGTGAGGCGATGAGCAGCCTGGCTCTCTAGTTCTTACTCTATCCTCTTTCCACTTCTCTGATTGTGGCACTGCTTCCCTTAGAACCCACTTTGGAAGTAAGAAAAGCAAACCTGACTGTTTATTCTCATTCTTAAAAGCCGTATGGATGCCTCTGACCAAACAGTGGATGATCACATAAGACAAATGGGGAAAAAGAAACATGAACATTAACATTTCAAAATACATCTTGTTTCACCAAGTATTGGCATTTGACACTTGAAGAAAATCAAGGGGCTATGGATTCCATACCTCCAAGGACTGCTAAAGGATGAATATAATACATGTGAAGTGTTTAACATGGTGCCTGGCACACAGTGAGGCTTAGAAAATATTAGCTATTCTTCTTATTATCAGGAAAAAGGAAAGCTAATTTGGAAGTAGCCTAGGAGAGACAAAAGGAAAAAAAACAGTGAACATTCCCATCATTGCTCAAGCTTATTGGAAACCAACAAGACCAGGCCTGCCATCTTGGGTTCTCCTCTCTCCCCAGTTCCACTTTGACTCAACTTTTCTTCTATGGCAGCTTGTTATATGCAAAAAAAAAAAAAAAGACCACTTGATCTACACTCAGACTCTGAGTTAATTTTCATCCTGTTCTTTGAAATTTTCTAGCAGGGATTCTGCCGTGACTGTAATTATATCCAAACACTTTTACAAAAATTCAGCATCATCTGTATATTGTAGAAGAAAATATTCCTTCCGCACCATTGGTGGCACCATTAGCCCTCCAATAACAGGACGCTGGGTGAAATGGTCCCCTTCGAGCCACACAGAGACCCTTTGACAACAGGTAAATAGTACAAAACTGTGCATTAGAACCCGAATCTAACACACTGTCACCACAGGGAAAGCCAGTTTAAAATCATAAATGTCAAGATATAATTAGCTTAAAGGTCAGGTTTAATTATAGTTGTTGAAAATGAAATACACTAATTACTGAAACCATGTCGGAAAATTATTTTAATGGTTGGAAATGTTTTGTTGGTGCCTTTGTTTCTACAGAATGATGGTTCCTGTTGCTTGATGAAAAAACATGGTGACGAGCATTTGCTTCCCTGCATGGATAGAAGCAGAGAACAAAACAGAGTTGATGAAAAAGCTCGCAACTCCAAGCAGCGCCACAGAACAGTTGCTCTATGTTATTGTATTATTAATCATTTTCTTATAATCGGTGCTTTAGATATAATTTTAATGAAGCTTCAAGAAAAGCTCAATGCATTACATTGTAACAACAGAGGAAGCACATTTATCACTTGGTCTGTAGGTCTAATGGCAAAACAAATCAATAAATAAACAACTGCTGAGAAAATAACTCAATAACTGGAAAAAGTTGTTTTACCTGTAGGATTTCTGAGATTTCTACTGGGAATATTTATTGGCTCACCTAAGTATTTTTCTTGTGATTTTATCATCTCTTTCCTTTGGGCTTCCAAGGAATAAAAAATTTGAACAATCTTTCATTTAATTTTATGTTTTGTCTGCTGTTTTTTTAAAAAAAAAAGTGATAATATTTTTCAAAATTTGGCTCAGTTTTAAAGGAAAAAAAAATATTTGTAATAAAAAAATTCCCAAGAAATCTAAGTAATAAGCAGGCACAAGTTATCAGAACTCTTCATAATTGGTAGAAAAGTCCTTCAGAAGATTTAGTCTGAATACTGATATAACCCCATAGGGAAAAAAGGAGTTTTATCCAGTGTGGTTCTCATATGGAGATTAGCACTCCTGAAGAGAACTAAAACATCAATTTTTGGAGGAAAAAAATTGTTAAAAAAGGCAAGAACCTACAGAATGTGTTTTGTCAAAATGGAGAACAAAAGGCTAAGGAAACAGTGTTTTACTCTCTGAAAGACACATTGAGGGAGACAGTTTTAGTTGAGAGAGGAGAAGCTGCATGACACCAAAGCATTTAAATAGCTCCAAAAGAACCCACTTGTGACAAAGCGAGAGCAGAGCTATTCTCCAGTAAGCCACAGACAATGCAAGGAGAGTCTGCACTCTGCTCTAGCTCAATAATGCACAAAGAAAATGGCATTTAATTAAGAGTTGCCTGCCTTCCAGGTACTTATGACATTGAAATTAGTGTGGACATAAGGCACTAAAGCTGACATCAACATAGTTCACCCAAGAAGTCATTTACTTAAGATTTACAACCCACTGTAAGAGAAAAGTGAAAATTTATGAAAGGTTTCCATCTGGCAGGCTATATCATTAGCATTCAAACTGATAGCAGCAATGATTTAAATTTCATAATCTAAGTGAAGATATGCACCAAAAATTCTTCTAAAATATGTCTAATAGCTCTAACTGACTTCTTTATTAGAGTCTGCCTATGAAAAAAATGTCAGATATCAATGAAGAAGTCATCAAATGTTAATTTTAGTCTATCCAACTGATAGAAATTCATAATAAAGTAGCATCATTGTGGCTGAAACCCCCACCTAAGCTCTCTGAAAGAGATGCAATAAACTAACTCCTTTTCATTGGTTTAAAAATAAAACCCAATTGCCTTGTTTCATCTGGTTATAACGAGCGTTTTAAGTCATAACAATGATTATTTATTAAATACCAATAGCTATTTCGGGGGATGGAGGGGAGAGAGAGTGAAGCCTTTGGCAAGTGTTGTTCAGAGCTGATGAATAAATCCTGTTAACAGAGAGAAGGAAATATGTATAAATCTCTTACTGCAGGAGAATCACTGTCCCATCCATTTTTCTGAATTAAAACTCACTGTCACTACAAAATGCCCTCATGTTGTCAGAACAGGACTGTGTAAGAAGATAAACCCTTGATATTCTCCCTTAAAAATGCAGACAGATAAATGTTTAAAACAATACAAAACGTGGTTTACATATCAGAATATAACATACCAAGACTTAGAGCACCCTCAGATGATACTGGGTACAAGTTTAAAATACATTTAACTTTAAAGGAAGTTAATATATTTCCCTGGGTTTCATGTACAATGCTGCAGAGGTAAAAAGAAAAATAAAAGTTACAGATTCAGAAGACAGGCTGGAATTAAATTTAGTTCCACCACATTTTAGTTCTGTGACCTTGAGCAAGCTATTTATCCTCTCTAGTATTCTATTTCCCCGTCCAGAAAACAATATCTACCTCATAGGATTGTTGGACGAGACGTGAGATGTTATATATGAAGTTCCCAGCACAATGGTTCACAAAGAGTTTTTAGATATGCAAAGCTTACCTAGGATATCCATAGAAATAGAAACAGGATGTGTTCTATGAAGCTTCTAGACCCCCCAACCCTTGAACCTGGCTGTAGGAGTTGAAGACACAAGGTGTGACAGAGACATACCTTGTATACAGTGCACCTTGTATATTATCAGTTATTCTTCTTTGCTAAGGAACAGCCGAGTATGTCCATATATGTCACACAAATGTGCCCAGAAAAATAGGCCCCTCCATAACTCTAGGGAATACCGTGATTGCTTTCTATCTGGGCAAATGTGGTCATAATAAGTAATATTTGCCAGATATTTCTTGCTCTCTGCCTCACATGCATAAGATAATCCTGTGTTTCCTGGCTTTTTTGTGTGTTTGAATAGCGTCATGCTAATAGTTATAAGTAATGAATCAGAAATACAAATAACAGTGAGATGGAGTAGCCTCTGTGAGACCCTGTCTTTCCTCTGTTACAATAACCAGCGGTGTCTAAGACAGTGGACTCTGACTCATCCTGAATTTCTGAATGATGGTGTAGAGAAAGATGCCAGCCAATTCACAATGAACATGAACCAGGTGCAACAAATAAGCCTTTGTTGTGGCAAGCCACTGAGATTTGAGGATTGTTTGTTCTCACAGCAGGCCCTGACTATCCTAACTGATGCAATAGGTACTTTCTACTGGGATCTGATGAAACGAATGAGAAATGAAGAGGCAGGTGTCCTCATTTTTTTAATTATTGTGCAATTATGTGATCACTCAATTCTACCAGAAGCAGAGAGGAAGGGATCAAGGTAGACCTTATAAGTAATGCTTGAATTGAATTGTGATCTTAAAATATTTGAGGGGTTTATTAAATTGATTGGAAGGAGGGGCTGTAGAAAAACATTTTTGACAGAGTAAGAGGTGGAACTCTCAAAGATTTGTCTAGAGAGATAAACAAGATGAGAATAGAGGGTCATCACAAAGCCTCTACAAAGTCTGGACTTTATTTGATCAGCTAGAGGCTATTCTACTGCAAAATCTATGACAGTTGATGGTGAAATGTTGAATACATATGCCTGGACAATCCCAGATTCTGAGTGAAATAATAACAATGACATCATGACAAGCACTGGTGGGAAATGCCACATGGTGTAGCCCACAACTTAGAAAAGATTGGCTGCTGATCATTCACAACCCCAAAGAATAATGGAATTCAAAATTGTAAAATTTACCTTAAAAAGTAAATTATTCCCAATCTTTAACACTGAAACTCAGCTAATAGCAGATATTTGGTACACAGTTTACAATGCATTGATAATTTCTAACAAAAACTTCTACTGTGGGCAATGGAAGCCATCAAAGAGCTCTAAGCAGAGGAGTGACATGACTGGAGGTGCACATCTTGAAAAACTTATTTAGAAACAGTGGGCAGGATGGAATGGATAGTGTAAGATGATGGTTAGGACACCATTTAGGAGACTGTCACAGTCATAAGCTTTTACAGCTTATAAAAATAAGAAGGTGGGTGTGCCCATCTACCAAATTCCAAGAGAAATTTTCCAAGAGAAAATTTGTCTTTCTTGGTATCTGTGGTTATTTGAAAACCATCTCCAAATAAACTCTTTTTTTTCTCCCAGTAATCTCTCAGTGGCAGTACTTTTCAACTTGGTTTCTACCACTTGGCCTTCCTTGCTTTCTCTTCTCCCTCACTATTGCTTCTTCTCTCCCCTGGGAGAACTTACAAATGTGCTTTAAGACCTCGGGCAGTTGATGGAGTGGGGTACTCAGTTTTTCCCTAGAAAACCATGGTTATAACAGTCCAGGTCAAGATAATGAAGGCACGAACTGACACGAAATTCAGAAATGAAATAAAGAAGAGATAGAAAAAGGAAATGGTAAACTACTGAATTCACTACAGCTTGTATATTGTCAGGGGAACACACTTTTCTAGTTCGATAACAAGGTTCCTGGAATGCTGTAGGCACTCAACAAATATTTGCTGAATAAATAAATAAATCTGAAAAACAAAATGCAAAGCACCAAATGTATGTTAGGATTTATCAAGATGGATCAGCAATGACTCCTGCTCTGAAAGACTTTCTCACGCTGCTGTTAACCCAGTATCTTAAGGCACGGATGGAATACCTGGTACCAACGCCACCACCTCTCCTTCGTTTTCTGCACCCATAGCAATCATTTTAAATTGGCCACTATGATTTTTCACTGTTGAACCTACACTCATAATCAGAAAATCCTTCAGAAGACAATGTCCCAGAAAATTATTGTCAGTTGATCAGAGATGACGAGGTAAATGAGATCTAATCACCTAGTCACCTATTTCTCAGGCTTACCAATATGCTGAATGAGTTTGAAAGGAATTAAGCAGCAAAACGAAACAGAAAATAATATATTCTGTGTTTTATTCCTACTCACCATTTAATTATGTTTCTGTGTCCTAATGGACGAAAACTGGAGCATGTGAGGTGAGCAGATATTGACTGACAGGTCCCCAGTCTCAAAAATGGGTAACTGAAAGCTAGGCCTACGTGGGTTGAGAAAGGATGGGAATGAATAAAAGAAGGAGTGGGTAGCTCGGCCTATACAAAGTATTTATTTTAAGAGAAAAAGAAGAAATTTGTTCTATTTGTTTTGTTAATATATGATCTGCAAGGATGCCTCCTACATGGATTTTTTCAGTCCAAGCCATCTAAGGTAAATAAGAACTGTGAAAACCACATCAGACTGAAAAGCAAGAACTATGTCTAACTCTGCTCTCTCACAAGTCATAGAGTAAGCAGCAATAACATCAGCCACCCCTCAATTTCCCAATTAGTACACAGGGAGTCAGAATAACTTCCAATAATGATAATGGCCACTTATGGAATGCCTAATGTGAACTGGACAATATTCTAAGTATTTGCATATATTATCAAAGCCAAGACTATGTCTCCCTTGGAATCAAGAATAGTGAAAAGGCATTCTCCTTTTGCTTTAGCTGTAATATTCTCCCCACGTGACACATGACAGAAATCCAGGCTCAGTAAGATTAAAGAACTCATGCTTACATCACGTAAGAAACAAAGATGGCATTGAACTCAAGTCTGCCTGGTTCTGAAGCTAATCATAGTAACCATTACGCTATCTATATAGAAACTGCTAAATGCCATTTTTCAAATTACAATCAGGCAGTTGGGCTAAGACTGAGGCTTCAGAAAACAGTACAATTCCTGTGTGCTGTGCTAACACTTCTGTTTAGGAACGTCTCATTGAAAAGATTCTGAAAATGAACTCCGTTCAGCAAACCCACCAGTTTAATGGCTACCCGTGTGTGCTAGGTGCTAGCTGACATCAGCATATAAAGCACTTTATGAAGTCTTTATTGACCTGTAAATGTTGCTCCCACTACTAATGGAATAGTACTTATGCACCATTGGACTGTGGAAACCTCTACCACTAGGACTCACTCTGAATGTTAACCCGGGCTAGCTGCCATCAGATAAATGAAGAACTGTGGCTGGTTAATCTTCCCAGGACCACAACACAGACACAGTGGAGTCCTGGTGAACAGACTCACTCTCTTTTTCAAGAAGCAGACATCCCTCCTTAGCATCTGAAATTACTAGATGATTTTACATTGCATCACACAAAAAACAGGACATTCTGGAAATGTGCTTTCTCAACATTTGGCCCTTCAAACCTAGGGGAAGAAAAAAAAAACCTGGCAAAATTATTTGGAAGGATGAAAGATGTAAATGCTGTTATAAGCATCTCTCCAATGGTAAATAACCAAGCTTTTATTGGGCGAATGTAATTAGAGACAGATTTCAATGCCTCTTGGATACAGCTGTTTCTGTCCTCCTGGCTTCAGACTGTTGCTGGATCATTCTGCGGCCATTGGCAATTTAGCCAGTCAGTTCTGCCTCGGTGCACCCAGCTGACCTCCTTCTCCACCGAGATGATGGACCTGCCTATGAAGACTGCTCAGAATTCCAAAATGAGGTACCCAAATCTCAAAGGCACCTTGAAATATGCACCTTCAGTGACACAGCTATCAGGTTTTGCCTTGTATTAGTATTTGTTCTGGGTGTGTTTGTGTTTTAGGAGGCCCTTGGGGAAAAAAATATTCCTATAATCAGCCTGATGCTGCCAGGCAATGGTTTTTGTTTCTCCTAGATATCCTGTCACTGCCAGGCAATGGTTTTTTGCTTCTCTTAGATATCAGAAAGAACTAAGAGAAAGTATTCATTGTCTACTTTTCTAAAGGAAGGTATGTAGAGATCTCTGTATAGCACTAAGAGAGAGACTTTTGGCCAGACACAGAAAGACAAATACGAGGTAATCTCACTTCTATCTGGAATCTAAAAAACTCAAACTTACAGAAGCAGAGGGTAGAATGGCGGTTACCAGGGGCCAGATTGGGGGCAGAGGAGGAATTGTGGTGATGAATAAAAAAAAGAGAGAGAACATCTGCAACAAAAGGAGATGCATGTAGATGTTCAAGGCATGTTTTTAAACCATGCTTACTTGCTTTTTATGGTATGTAAAACTAGGGTAAAGCTTGTCTCTCGATGCCCTAAGTATGGTAATATAAAAGAGTGACTGGATGTGACAATGGACCTGACCTTAGGTTAATCACCAGTTGCCTCAACAAGGACTTAGCTACAAGCTTCAGAGTAACCCACTTACCACCACTTTAATAACAAGAAAGCTTATAAACTCCTGACCCAATCTCCTCAGGTCAGAAAATCTCAATTTCTACATAGGACTGGAAACAATACAGATAGTACTTGTATTTGTTAGGAAAAAAAGAAAGAAAAAATCCTTAGACCAGTCTTCGTCTGTTGGTGTTCTGCAGTTTCAGCATCCTTATCATAAACAAGAATCAAGTGTTAGGGAAGAGAAGGGAGAGAGCACCAATTTGGACAGAATATAAAATAATCCAATTCCACCTTAGATTGTGAGTAACTAGAGGACAGGAACTGTGACTCTGGCCATAGGCCTGGCCTCACAACACTAAACACAGAACTGTCGCTTAAAGTTTCTCAGCTGGGCACAGTGGCTTACGCCTGTAATCCCAGCACTCTGGGAGGCTAAGGCAGTGGGATCACTTGAGATCAGGAGTTTGAGACCAGCCTGGCCAACATTGTGAAAACCCATCTCTACTAAAAAAAAAAAAAAAAAAAATACAAAAATTAGCCAGGCATGGTGATGCATGCCTATAGTCCCAGCTACTCCAGAGGCTAAGGCAGGAGAATTGCTTGAACCTGGGAGACAGAAGTTTCAGTGAGCCAAGATCATGCTGTTGCATTCCAGCCTGGGCAACACAGTGAGTGAAACTCTGTCTCAAAAAAAAAAAAAAAAAAGTTTCTCTAAAAATGCTTACTGAATTGGATTAGAGTAGACAATGATGTACCAAGTGTCTAGGGAGGATAACATTTGGGACTGAATAGAATAACATTATTTTATTACAGCTTTAAATGTAGTCCTGCTTTTGTTTTCAAGGAGACTGCAAATAGAACAACTTCTTGATTCTATTGGTATTAGAGTTCTAAACACAAGGAGACAATATATCACTGTCTAAAGGCAAGGGGTCCAGCAAATCATCACTGAACACTATCTCAAAAGGTTACTTGGTCAACCTTCAAGTTAGTGACAGTTTCCAAGACCTCTCTTTCCTTTTTTTCTAAAGGACATTGTACTTAAAGAAAATCCAAAGTCCTTACAATATGAGTTACTATTGCTAGGTAACAAATGACCTCAAATTTAGCAGCTTACAACAACAATTTTTCATCTCACACAGTTTTTAAGGGTCAGGAATCTGGAAGTGGGTTTAGCTGAATGATTTCAGATCTCTCATGAGGTTGCCATCAACCTGTTGGCTGGAATTTCAATGATCTGAAGGCTTGATTAGGGCTCGAGGACCTATGTCCAAGCCTACTCGTGAGGCTCACAGGGTGAACCTCTTCATAAGGTTATTAACAAGATAGCCACTGGTTTCCCTCAGAGCAAATGATCTAAGAAAGAGAGACACACACACACAGGGATAGAGAGAAAGAGAGAGAGGCCACATTGTTTTTTATAACCCAATCTCAGAAGTCACATACCACCATTTCTGCCATACTCTATTGGTAACAAAGACTAATCCTGGTAAAGTGTGCAAAAGGACCACACAGTGTATCATTGGGGACCATTCAGGAGAGTGGTTACCACACTTACCAAGACCCATAATGCCTTACAAACTTCTCCCGGCTGCCTTCCCAAACTCACCTCATGCTATTTTCCCCCATGCCTGCTATGCTGCAGTCAAATGGTCTTGTGACAGTTCCTAGAACAACGTGAAACTTTTCCTCTCTCAGTCCCTATTTATTTGCTCTTTTCTATGCCTGAAATGCTTTTCTTCTGCTTCTAAAACAGATCAATGCTTCTCATCTGATTAAACACCATCTTGTCTGATAGGCCTTCCCACAACCTCTACTTCAAAAATTCTCCATCCTGTGATACCCCATTATTTATTTCTTTTATTGTACATCTGTACTTATGTTTATTCAGATAGACCTTCCCACACCATCTTCTTGAAAAAACTCTTCACCTTGTGATATCCCATTTTTATTTCTTTCATTTTACATCTGTACTTATGTTTATTCATGTATCTATCTGCTTATGGCATTTTCTAAATACAATAAGCACCATCAAGACTGATGCCCTTTCTGCCATGGGCACTGTTGTATCTCCAGTGCCTGGCACAAAATTGATGCTCATGAATATTTATTGTCTGAATGAAAAAGGCACAGTCAACAGTTCTTCCCAGTCATCGTCTTGTATTCTAATCACCTCGACTCACACCTACACAGTGGACCAGGGACATTTTCCCAAGTCAAGCCTCAAAGCAAACCTTCTAACACATATTCCCCACCACACTTCCTTCATCTCCTAACTCAGTTTCCTCTGAAATGATCACCAACAATAAAGTCTAGACTGATTTAGCACCCTGAAGATTTTCTTCTCCACCACCTGGTACAGCATCAGGCTGTCCTTTAAAAGTCTCTAGAATGTCACCCCATAACCTTCTGTTTAATCTAGCTTTTCTTTCTCTTGCATCCAGTTTCTACCTGGTTGCTTCATACTCAATTTCTACTGCTCAGACCAATAGTTTTAAGTTGATGCTTTAGCACATTCTGTTGGCACGGGCTCTAAAGCTCAGCAAAACCCAAGGATGCTAAATTCCTGACCCCTCACCTGCAGGCTTGTGGCAAGTCTGGCTTCATACCTACACTAAGCCAGAACTCTCAGGACCCCTGCTTGAGTCCAGTACTCAAGCATTAGCTTGAATTTGAACCACAGAAGAACTTCAGACAACTGGTGACTCCTTGTTAGTATCTGGCCTCTTGTTGTCTAGAGATCTTTTTATCATTTTGTATTAGTTCATTTTCATGTTGCTGATAAAGACATACGAGAGACTGGGCAATTTACAAAAGGAAGAGGCTTAATCACAATCATGGCAGAAGGCAAGGAGGAGCAAGTCAGGTCTTACATGGATGGTAGCAGGCAAAGAGAGAATGTACCAACAGGGGAAATACCGGATGCTTATGAAACCATCAGATCTCATGAGAACTCACTCACTATCACAAGAACAATATGGGGGAAACTGCCCCCATGATGCAATTATCTCCAACTGGCCCTGCCCTTGACATGTAGGAATTATTAAAATTCAAGGTGAGATTTGGGTGGGCACACAGAGCCAAGCCTTATCACATTTGAACACTCATGAGTAAGGTTTTCAAATACTCAAATTCTCTGAGTTATCTTTCTTCAATTGGACTTCGTTAGAGCATAATGGCTGATCTTTAACGGGGCAGCATATGCAGAAATACTTTATTGAATATTTTACTCTCTTATCCCTAATTCTGCATTGCAATGTGAAATCTGCTGGTAGACATGTGTTCTAGACCTAACTCTGAACTTATCCTCAGTTTCCTTATCTGTACAGTAATAATATAGGCCTAGATGCTGTGAAAGGCCTTCCTAAATTCTATCATAAGTGCAATACACAATATCAAGGCACATGTGGCTTTTCCTAGTTGTTTATCTCTGATTTTTTAAGGTACTTCTGAAGCCGGATGCCAGTTTCTTCAGCAACGTGCCTGAAATGGAAAGTCTCAAGTCCTCTCTTTGCTTGTTTTGCCTGATCCAGATGGCCTCCTTCATCTGTCTGGATCCTTTGTTCTTCTTTCCTCAGGGATATTTTAGAATCAGCTTCCACAAAGATGAACATTTCTTTACCCTGAGACTTGTACTAGCCTACAGGGACCTTGTGCAAATCACCTTTGGCAAAGGTGTTCTCAACTTTCTAATCAACCAAGACAAGAATTCTGTCACATTTAGAGAAGGCTGAAGGCTTTCTCTGTTAACTTCCCAGATGTTTCCAGGATCAGGAAAAAAAAAAGGAAAAGAAAGTAAGAAATCTAAATTGTTTTAACCTGAAGGCCAAAATACTGATACTTTAGCCTCTTTGGCTCATTACTGGAAGATGTTTCCAAGCATACTCTTAAGAATGACATAAAATATTTTCAATTTGCTTCATTTTCATGGTCAGAATTATTGTGTAAGTTTTGGGGTCTAAGAATTAGAACTGATGTCACACGCAGAGTTTGTCAATTGCTTGTTAAATTAAAAAGAAAATAATAAAATAATATTCTGTACATATTGCAGTCTGTGTTTTCATACATATTACCTGACCGTCACCCTTTACTCTTTGTTATCTGTAAGGTATGCAATGAATTAAAAGAAGAGACTATATTGTCTTTATTAGTAAAAAAAAAAAAAAAAAAAGTAACAAAAATATCACTTTGGTAATTTTTAATGTAATAATAGTGTTATTAACAAGCTTCTAGGAGAATTTTCCAGCTAGTAATTGCCATGACATTTTCAATCACAGGTGCTTTTATTACTAAACAGTGACTGACGGGCAAAAAAAAAAAAAAAAGAGGTAATTTTACTCATGCTTCAGGAACCTCAGAAAACTTCTCAAGTTTTTGAGAGCAATAAGGGGTTGAACTTCCTCAGTCTGACCCCAGTTTCTCCATATTCTGTTAAAACAACTCATGTCAGAAAATATTTCTTTCTAATCTTCTTTTTTTTTTATTAAATCCCCACTGATATTTTTCTATAGAAAAATCAGGAGATATAGTTCAGAGTCTGTGGTTAAAGAATCCCACTTGGGCATTCCTATCAGAGGTTTTAAACTAAGAGGATTTCTTCAAAGCCTATCATGAGAGAGTGTTTCAGTTATACAATATACCAAGAGAAAGAAAATATCTCAAAATTATCTTCTCTTGAGTACCAGGCCCTTCTGTTTCCTACTGCACACATTTTAGCTATAATGCCATCTGTTTAAATTTGCTACTTATTATTCACCTTTTCCTTTGAGGTTATTAATTATTGTTAATATGCCTTCAAAACAGGTTAAAGTCATGCAAGCAAGTGAACGACTCAAGGCAGGAGAGACATTTCATAAGCCTGCTTCATTATCATAGTTCATCCAATTATTTTTAATAAAATGATGATATAAAGGACTGGTTAGAAAAGACCAAGAAACTTTGGGAAAAGTAAAAACTGTTTTATTTAAAACACATTAAGTATGAGAAATGTGACTTGCTTAATACTAGATTTCCATAGTTTTATATGGACACATAAACAAAGGTGTAGATTATGTATCAAAGCTCTGTACTGAACCATTTGCATTAAGGCAAAACAATTAAGCAAATCATTGTCTGTCTTTATTGAATATATCAAATATTTCATAAATGAGTTCCCAGCTGTGTTACCTAGAAAAAGAATATTTTTTTACATATCATATATCCCAAATGTTAAAAAATAAATATAAATTAAAAAAGGATTAAAATGGCAAGAAGGATAAATCAACTTTTAAAATCTCAATTTACTAAGATCATTACCATTTTTCTTCTGATTCCCCTGCAAGCAGAACCCATGATAATGTCATCTGTGTTTTTGCGTTGCCCAAGAATATTCCCCAAAACTCAGTTTAAATCTCTCTCTTTCTTCCCTTATAGTTAGGTATCAACTGAGAATTCTTTTTGTTTTCTGCTAAGAACTTGGCCAATAACAAACAAATGAAACAATGAAAGCCTATAGTCCTTGCAGATTTGGCCATTATAAATCTGCAGACTTGTGCAGTTCAATAAAAACAGCACATTCAGAAAAAATTAACCCAACTACCACAATGATTAAAAATGAGTGCAAATGCATTTGTTGTCTAACACACCACCAGACACAAATCAGAGGGTAAGCAAGGGATACACAAAAGGCTACAGATGCAGAAGGTTTCACATGGTTTTTCTCTGATCTTGGGAATTCAGCTGCCAATGATGTTATCTACATTAAATAATAATAATAATAAATAAACACCTTGCTATGCTACTTTTCATTGCTATCTCAGAAAAGCTACATATCCACAGAAGAGGCTGTTGACAAACACTGGGCTCTGCTGGTTCTTGGATCACTCCCAACAGCATCCAACACTGTGAAAGGCCACATCTTCAACAGGGAGTGAACAGTATCTCTACCTTTAGCCTTCCAGAATCTCTGAAAGGCCGTCTCCCTGCAGACATTTCTTTGTAATTGACACCACAGATGGGCCTAAGTATGCTATTTTCCCTAAAAACAAAGGAGGGTATAAATTTTTTAAAATACAATGTGCTCTACCCAGAGGAGACAGAGATCAGGTTTTTGTACTTTAAAGCACAATGTCTGTCTGCCAAGCAAAGGATGATGAACCATTCCCAATGACTATTTCCAAGGTGCTGGGTTAAAGCGCTTTTTGCATGTAGTTAAAATCAAGCAAAGAGTCAATGGAAAAAATTCCCCATGAAATGGCTTTTAGATGTCCTTGTTCATTGTTCGTACAAGCAATTATCTTAAAAGGAGATGCTCATCTGTTCCAGTCACTAACATTTATACCTATCCAAGCCACAATTAACTCCTATTGAAAATTTTGTTTTCATGGTTATTATGAAACTTAATCATGTTTATGGATAAAGCCAGTTTAGACATTTGAACCAGGCATCTCTTGCAGAACAGTTTACATCATTGTAGACAGACCACAAAACACCTTCTAGATAAACGCTCCCTATAATCTGTCACCAAAGCAATATGAAGTCAATGTTCCACAGATAATGGGGAGGAGAGGAGGGACTTCTAACATGTTTTTATTATCTTCAAGATACACATAAGGGAAAACTGAGACATATGTGTGTGTGTGTGTATGTGTGCACACATATGTAGTATTTTGATATTGTTAGAGTAAGTGGATAGATAGATAGATAGATTGATAGATTGATTAATATAGATTGGCCAAATACCTCTCTTAACCCACATTAAACTCCCTTCTCTTCAGGAGTAGAGAAGCTAGAAAATTCATATAAGGATAATAAGTATGTGTGAGGAATTTTTCCCCAACAAAATGCTAATATATAAGTAAATGGCATCCAAAAGTTGTACCTTTTTACTTGAATCAATTTTATTGTAAAGAACAGAAACTCACTCAAACTAGTTCAAGAAAAACACAGAAGTAGGGGTTGTTACAATATCCAAAGGCAGGAAACTAAACGTAGTCGGGCCTCTCTGGAAATGGTAAATTCAGAAACTGAGACTTCTCTTTCTGTTCCTCAGAGGCCTATTTCTGTATCTGTTTATATGCTCTGTTTTTCTTGTTTCTCTTCCTAAATGCCTCTGTGTACTTATGTTACACAAGGCCCACCATGGGGACCCCAGCCTCTGATCTTTCAAATTTGGTCTTTTTAGTCAGACCTTCTGCTATGTGCCTCTGCTTAGTTCAAATTCCCAAGAGATAGATTCTGGTTATCTGTTGGTGAAGCAATGAATTCACTGGCCTTCAGTCAGAGATTCCTCCCTGCCCAACAGCAGTGCCTGGGAAGTGGGATACCATGGGATATATCTGCTTGCAGATCATGTGGCCCACTTTCCAGCCATGCCTTTGGAAGTCTGGAGTCTGAGTGAGAAGCAGCGGTCTAATCCTGATGTTTGACATGGGCCTGTGATGAATTACAGAGGTTCAGCTCATTTGTCATCTACACCAGCTTCCTTCTTGTACTGCAAAAAGTTAAAAGCTATATCTCCCATATTCCCTTGAAGACAGATTTCTGAATACAAATTAGTTTCTGCTCATTATAAACACTCACATGAGATTTTAGAAGTTGAGCATGAGGTGGAGTTCTTCCTGCTGTTTTGGTTTTCCTGTGGCAAATGTTGGGGTTTACTGCCACAGCATTTGACATCCAGCCCTGTGCCTCACAGAAGTTGGGATAAGTCATGAAACTGGCCCTATACCACAGCCAAACTGGGGTGTTCATGAGGACCACAGCTCCAGGGGGGGCCTCTTAATTCCCCATATTCCTAGCAGAGGAAGCAGCTTCCCTGGGAGACCAGTCTAGTGCATTAGTTCCAGGGATATTCCCATGGGCCCAGCCACATCCAAAACACATCAACTTCCAAAGATTTCTTAAGCCCCTAGGTTTAAACTTCTTTCTGCTAAAAAAAAAAAAAAAAAATAGCCACAGTAGTTTCTCCTTCCTAAAACTGAAAGGGTCATTGAGCCCAGTTCAATAGGATTTAGTATCCCAATCAAAATCTAGAGGACAGAGAAAGATGATCAGTCAGGGAGTGTCTCATAGGAGCTGAAAAATCACCCTGAGGTAATTAAAAGGTTTAGGCTCCATTTGTTGACTAAATGTAGGGTACGCCTTTGAATAAAACCATATAAGGTATTATCCAAAATGCCCCCTGTTGATGAAAAAACAGACCTGACAGTAAAGTGGTAAGAACGGATTTTATTTGGAAAGCATTGTGATAGAGGACACACAAAAAAAGCCCTCAGTATAGAAATGAGTTCAATTCAAACTACGATAAGGAAAAGTGGGGATTTATAGCCAAGGTGTAGAGTGAGGTATCAGTGGATGGATAAAGGAAACATTAGGGTTGTGGAGGATGCTGGCTAAACCGACTTAAGAGGATTCTTGCTGAAGCCAGGCCAGGGTGATCAGACATCACCTCAAGAACTGTGAGGATAAGGAATTTGATCAGATATTAAGGTGATGGGATATCTACATTCAGGAATCTCTCTAAACTGACTTAAGAGGATTTTTGCTAAAATTGGATAATGCAAAGATAGATGTTTAAGTCCAATAGTCTAGGCCTAACTGAAAAGAGAGTTCAGAGGAGCTTGACTGGAGAGACTCTTTGTAACATCTACCCTGACCCAAGGGGCACAGGGCTCAACTGTTACAGTAAGGGGCTCTAAGGAATTTTAAAAAGCCTGACCTCTTGGTAATTAAGAAAAGTGATTGTCACATTTTGAAATCTACAAGAAGCTAAGTGGAAGAACAAAGTTGCTGATGGGAGAGAAAATCATTCTCCTTGCACCAGCAAGATGACCAGCATGTTGAGATTAACTTTAGCAGCCACAGAAACCACAGTGACAGATTAAAAACTGGACTCTTGAATGGAGACTAGCAAGGATAGTAGCAGCAGGTGAACATTAGTAGAAGCCAAACTATGAGACATCAGAATAAGTAGACAAAAGGTCCATATTCCCATCAACCAATACTGCAGTCTAGCCCTTCTAGTCTGTGGCTCAGGGTCGTTCTTACTAATATCAGTGTGTGACCACATTTATGATCTTATAAGTGAACACACTACTTTTATCTTCCTTGACAAAAGTAACACGAACCTAAAGAAAGGCTTAATCAAATACTCTGTTATTAAAGTTCAAGGGATAAAGTCAGAGGTGAAGATGCACTCACACATAGATTTGAAAACCAGGAAGAATATGGATGAACACAAACATATTTAGAATTAAAAGAAGAAGAAAAAGATTTAGAAACTGATACAAAAAAGAAGAAAATAAGAAAGACCAATTTCATAAGCAAAGAAAGAGGATAACAATGACAATGGTAAAAAGAAATTGATTAAACAAAATTTATTGAGTGCCTACTATGTCCCTGGTATCATTCTAAGCCTTGAGGGTATTTTAGTGAATAAGAAAACAAGAAGAAAAGAGGTGACAGGTAATGAGACTTCAGAAATTCTGAAGGTAGATTAGGATAAGATCAATGAAAGGCTTTTATAAAGCAGTTTTGAATTGTCCTTTAGAAAATAAGAAGCCATAAAATTTTATTTTTTTATTTTCAAAAAGATATTTCTAACCCATATTAGAAATGGATTAGAAATAGATAACATACAACATTTGGAGAAGATAGAAGAGTTAGGGCCTATAGGAATAGTTCAAGCAAAAATCATCTTATCTTAATTTTGGATACTTTCTAATTACTTCCTATCTTGAAAAATTAGATAACATTAATCATAGTGGACACATGCATACATATGTTTATTGCAGCACTGTTCACAATAGCAAAACTTGGAACCAACCCAAATGCCCATCAATGATAGACTGGATAAAGAAAATGTGGCACATATACACCATGGAATACTATGCAGCCATAAAAAAGGATGAGTTCATGTCCTTTGCAGGAACATGGATGAAGCTGGAAACCATCATTTTTGACAAACTAACACAGAAACAGAAAACCAAACACTACATGTTCTCACTCATAAGTGGGAGTTGAACAATGAGAACACATGGACACTGGGAGGGGAACATCACACACCGGGGCCTGTCAGCGGGTGGGGCAAGGGGAGAGAGACCGTTAGGAGAAATACCTAATGTAGATGATGGGTTGATGGGTGCAGCAAATCACCATGGCATGTGGTGTACCTATGCAACGTGGCATGGCATACTATGCAACAAACCTGCACATTCTGCATATGTATCCCAGAACTTAAAGTATAATAATAATAGTAGTAATAATAATAATAATAATAATAATAATAATAATGAAATCATAGTGGAAAATGAGGAATGAAAAGTGTTTCTTGTTTTGGTTTGCATGTAGAAGGGTATAGGGAGTACAATTTGTGGCCTATTGAATTTGAAGTACCTGTATCTTTTAGAAGTCAGGCTTAATTCAACAGGTCAATGATTGTAGTTTGAGAATTATGTCTTTCTGTTAAGGTTAGTGGACATGTTTGGCAGACCAAGAGAAATAAAACCATCAGTTTCTCCAGAGCACAAATCACTGGGGGCTTACCCAGATTTTCAGTACATCTTCAACTGCACTAACTCTGTCTTCTCTCCTCAAGTATCCTCCAAAGATGAATCCCATGCAATTGTCACCAGAAGTTTTCATAATCTTGAAGGAAGTAGCAGGTCACTGATTGCTCAGTTGGAAAAGCTTCCAAACAGATTTTTAAGTCAACTCCAGGGAAACCAGGTAATAGTGTCCAAAGGCACTCAGTTACACAATCAGGACTCAGTACAAAGCCTAATGGACTGATGTGCAAAACGAGTTGAGTTTGAAATAACAACAACACTTTATAGAAGTTTAAGTACATCTTCTGGACTGAATATGCCACATTATTTACTCTCTTCCCCTTCCCCGACTCCCCTCCACCTTGACAAGCCCTCAAGCACTGTCATCTCCTAATGCACAAGCAGCATGATCCGAAACTCTTTAGCCATAGTTTATTGGATATGAAGTAAATGTCTGAAACAAATTGAACCATTAGATTCTTTCTCCTAGGAATTATCTCCTGGAAATCACTTAATTAAAGCAATGCCAGTTAGAAGGTCATAACAACATAGGAACTGAGGCTGCCATTTTGAGGTGGTCTGTTTTTAAGAGCCATATGCAAGCCGATGAATAGCTTCAGTCAGAGAAAAATCAAGCAGATCTACATCATGAATGATAAACGACGTGGCTCAAGAACAAGAAAGATAGAAGTGGTGAGTTTCTGACATCCTTCCAGTTGCTTGGGGAATGACCCAAGAGCATCAGGGACAAAAATTATCGGTGTATGGATGCTCTTAACCTTCCCCTTTATCCTCATTAGCCTCTGCCAATGGTCTCCCTTTATCCATACTTAGATGAACTTTATTTTTGCAGGCCAGTTTTCCTTTAAGTTGGAGGTTCTAGGTAAAGTGCTGGCAAAATGGGAGGAAACTGGGAAGAATTCTTTCCTGAATCAGAAAGGTTTTAAAAAGCCAGAGAACATGTACCAAAATAGAAAAATAAAACTGGGGGAGCATTGACTGTCAGAAAAGTTCTAGAGGTAGCTTGTTGAATGAGACTCTGGAAAGGTCTAGGGATCAAGAGAAACAGGAAGGAGATCTGTGCAAGTATTACTGTGGTTTGTGAATTAGGTTATTTTTAATGTTCTTCAGAGGACCCAAGAAAATAATATTCTTATTTAATATATTTTGGAAGCTGGACTATGCTGGTATGAAAATGGCTGGGTACTGAGACATAGGACATGAGGGCCTCTAGATTTATATGGGCTAAGCCTACAATATATTTTCTATTTTTCAGCTAAATTCAGTGAATTTCCATTTCTTGTTTCAGAACCCTTCTTTAGACATCTTCTAAAAATTCTAAGATTGAATCCTGAACTTATTTATTGTACCATCTCTTCAACACTGGCTGTAATACAAGGCTAGGTATCCTTTTCTTATTTTACAGAAGAAAAAGAAAAAAAAAAAACTCTAAGATCTTTTGGGAATGGAGAAATACAGAATTTGACTATCTTTTCCCTCAATAGGAACCACTTTTAATTTAGATAGAATTTCTATATTTGTGGAAAGTAAAAAATAAACAGGCAAATAGTAAAATAAATACAAAAAAAACTTCTGTCTCTGTCTTTTAATTCCCAGTACCCTAACATACTCACCCTTTACCCTCCCATCTCCCCTCACCCATTTAATGTCCCCTAAATGTAATGATATCAAGTTCATTGCCATTTAAGTCTTTCCTCATTCAACAGCCAGGGAAATTGTCATTGGTATGCAAACTGGTCCCAGGCAAGGAACATTACTCTTTAATCTCCTAATTTTAATTGGTATGCCATCATGCAGACTGGTGCTGCTAATGGCCTAGTTTGTAGATTAAGACCAGCAGATCTGAACTGCGGTTTGCCATTAATTACAAATAAAAAGAGGAAAAACACTGAACAATGATAAAGGCGACCATTCCAAATCAGAGAAAAGATGATTCTTCCTCATCTCCTCCAAGGTTCATGACCCTATTTCAATGTCCATTTGTAACAGGATTCGAATTAATGCTTTCTGCTTGGTCAGATAATTTCAGAACAGTTGGTAAATTGAAATGATTTGCTGTGTATATACCAGCGCGATTGTCTGGAGCAGGAAATGTTGCTGAATGATTCTCTCACAGAACACATTGTTTTAACTGATAGAGCTGTTTCTTTCACTAAACAAATATTTTAAATGAAAAGACTCTTTCACTATTTAAAGAAAATATGTTTTCCTCCTGTGAAATTAACTACTGTTATTACTTTATTTAAAGAAAGTATGTTTTCCTCCTGTGAAATTAACTACTGTTATTACTTCTGGTGTCTTTTCAACATCCAATAAGCAAAGAGTCTAATACATGTAATCTTTTATAGAGTCCACACATATATCTATCACCAGTGAAGAAAATGAAAGTTCCATATGAAAAGGAAAGTTACATATCTATATAGATGGTAGATAGAAGATAGATAGATAGATAGATAGATAGATAGATAGATAGATAGATAGATAATGGATAGATAGATTCTAGGAAACATGGATAGAATAGCCTAATTAAGGGGTGAATCTCTTCATCTCTTAGAAGAAACAAGTAAGAACCACTGCCAAGAACAATAGAGTAGACGAAAAAAAAGATTGCATTACTTTGCAAAAAAAAAGATATAAATACAATAATGTATTAATGCTTGTTATTAGTTAAATTTTGTCTCCCCAAAAATATGTTAAAGCCCTAACACCAAGCACCTATAAATGTGACCTTATTTGGAAATAGATCTTTGCAGATGATTGAGTTATAATGAGGCCATTCCGGTAGGTCCTAATATAATATGACTGGTGCCCTTTAAAAAGGAGGGAAATTTATACACAGAGACAGACAAGCACAGAGAGAAGATGATATTTAGACACATAGGGAGAAGATGGCTATGTGATTTCAGTGATGTATCTACCAGCTAAGAAACCTTAAGAACTGTCAGAAAATACCAGCTAGAAAAGACAAGGATAGATATATCTACAAGCTGAGGGACACCAAGAATTATCAGCAAACCTCTAGAAAAGGCAAGGAAAGGTTCTCCCCAAAGCGACCAGAGACAGCATGGCCCTGCTAACACCTTGATCTTGAACTTCTAGCCTCCAGAATTGTAAGACTATAAATTTCCATTGTCTTAGGCATTCAGTTTGTGGTACTCTGTTACAGCAGATCTAGTAAACAAATACAATGCCTATCTCGATTCTGTACTCACTTTCCTGCTGTCACTATTCTAACCTACCTGTCTTTCCTCTTTGTCTAAGGAGTTTAGTTTACAGAAAGTCTTAGAAAAATAACCAAGAGTAACTAATAGTTCTTGAGATCTTTCAAACCCCAGCTTATGTCATTCTTAAACAACCCTGAAGGTATATATTATCATCCTTTCTTATCTGAAGGGAACACGGGATCTCTGAAACATTGAGTGTCTTGCCCAAGGAAACACAGCTAGAAAGTAATACAGCTGAAATTTGAGCCAAAGCCAAAACATGTTGCTATAAGAAGCATTCTTCTATATCACACTGCATTTAACAATGTTTTAGGCTGAATAAAACAAGAAAAAAAATTCTAGAAGGACTAGTGAACTTTCTGGAAAACAACCACATCATTTCAAAGCCAATGTTACTGCAAAGTAGAGTGGAAGATTCTGGTGACAGAAGAGGAGGGGTGCAGGGAATTAGTGAGGGGAATGGAAGACAGGGTCCACAAGACCCTCCTCCTCCTTGACCCTGAGGCCAGGGCATAGGACTCCTAGGGACTACCCTAGGAATGTCGGTTGTAGAAAGGCACAATAAGGACAGAGTTGTCCCTCTGCTACAAGAACTGTGATACTCCTTACTCAACCCCAGAAATCTAGCTTCACAGTGGGGAAAAAGAAAAGGCTGTTTTTGCAGACATTGGCCTGTAATCAGATATCTGGGCTCATTTTTGGAGCTGGTATTGTAAACAGAGCAGGTGCCCAGAACCTGTCCCTAGCTGTGCAAAGCAGTTGAAGGCATCTAGGGAGTACAAAGATAGCATGGGGAGAACAGAGGCCAAGAAGCACATTCTTTTCCTTCGTCAGATGAGAGAAACTTCCTGCCCTGATAGGGGGTGGCCTTCTGCTCCCCTATTACAGGAGGCTATTTGAAGCATGTCAAACACTCCCGCACCACAAGGCAAAAAAAGCCCCTGTCTTTCTTTTTTGTAGCCACAATGATTGAGTATCAGCATCTGCCTGGGAGCCTGTTGAAATGGTTTGTTGTTTTTCTGTTTTGTTTTGTTTTGTGTTGTGCCAATAATAATATTTTCAAATCTTGTGCCTCTGAGACACTGTCTAAAAACAACTGACAACCAGCCCAGCAAACACAACTTTTCACATGTGTGAAAATAAAAGTCCTTAAATAATAATAATAACCATCATATAGTTTCTGATCATTATATGTCAGGCCCTGAAGCAAGTGTTATACAAACATTACATCGTTTAATCCTCTTAGCAATCCAGTAAAGCAGTTGTTATTATCACCATTTTACAGACGGAGAAACTGAGGCTCAAAGTGAGCAAATTGACTTGCTCAAACCCAAACAGCTAGAAAATGATAAGGCTGCCATGCAATCCTGGGCTTATTTTATCCCTAAGCCTGCATTCCATTTCCTACAAATAAAGAGATAGTTTTGGGGTGGGAAGTTCTGATAAAGGAGTGGGGAGACTGATTGCCCCTGCACAAGCTTCCCATTCCATTTACATGTTTTAGGCTCTTTAGCCTCCAGGGTTGAATCAGAGCTGGGCAGGTGACAAGGGAGGACTAGGAAGCTGAGTCATGAGCAGAAGAGTCCTCAGCCAAGGTGGAATTCATCAACTCAACAGCACTAGAGGCTCAAGGAACAGTGCAGTTTTCTTGGGACAAATGAGAGCCTCTTCATGTTGCTCCCCAAAAGCTCCACATTCACCAGGGGTACACATGTGACTACTTGGCCTAAACAAAAAGGTAAGGGAGCCCTTGTCATCTGTCCCATCCAGACCAAGGTGACAAATGACAAACATGAGGCTTCAAATCAGCAGATCACACATTTCCTGAAGAAGCATCACTTACAGCTTCCATAATTACAGGCAAGTGGTTCTCAGCCTTTCTTCCCAACCCAACAGCTGAGAGCTATTGCCCACCCAAGTAGTTACAATGGCTTCCAGAAAGTTATAAGGAAATGGGGGATTCAGTCCGTCATTTGAATGGAAACTCATTAGAGGCCAAACCTAATTCCAAGATGTCTGTAGGCATCCACAGAAGAGTGAGCTTGAGGAAAGAAACTGTTTCTTACTCACTTTAGATTTTTAGCACAGTTTGGGGAACAAAGAATATGTTCAGTGATATAGTT
Source organism: Pan paniscus (assembly GCF_029289425.2). NCBI lineage: Eukaryota > Metazoa > Chordata > Mammalia > Primates > Hominidae > Pan > Pan paniscus. Next base: position 27,496,493 of record NC_073252.2, on the reverse strand, counting down.
TGAATATTTGTCCCCACCCAAATCTCATGTTGAAATGTAATCCCAATGTTGGATGTGGGTCCTGGTGGGAGGTGTTTGTGTCATAGGGGTGGATCCCTCATGGCTTGGTGCTGTCCCCATGTTACTGAATGAGTTCTAAAAAATTCTGGTTGTTTCAAAGTGTATGGCACTTCCCCCTCTCTTTCTTTTGCTCCCACTCCTGCTATGCAATGTGCCTGCTTCCCCTGGGCCCCCTTTGCCTTCCACCATGATTGTAAGCTTCCTGAGGCCTCCCCAGAAGCCAAGCAGATGCCAGCAACATGCTTCCTGCACAGCCTGCAGAACAGAGAGCCAATGAAACCTCCTTTCTTTATAAAGGACCTATTCTCAGGTATTCCTCTATACAGCAATGCAAGAACAGCCTAACGCTTTCACTAAGTATTTATTGTAGAGAGGGATAGATGAATGGATGGTGAGTAGTATTTGAAGTATTCGAAGTATTTGAATACTTCAAAAGTATTCGAAGAGAAAACTTGCCAAAAGTTATAGTTAAGCAAGGAATGGGGAAAGAAGATGAACTATCAAGAGGACAGGAAGAAGAACCATCATTTATTCATTCGACAAGTATTTACTGAGCTCCTACCATATGCTAGGCACTGTCTAGGCATTGTGGATACAGAGTCAAGAATCCCTACCCTCACAGAGCTTATATTCCAGTGGGGGAAGGATGGTCAATAATGTAAAAGATTACTAAGTATATAGTACATTATGTTCATACCGTTAAATCCTACAGAATTAAGATAAATCTATACGTGGGAAAGAAAAACAAACAAAGATTGTGCCATTATTTTTTTCTTTTCTGACTTTGTATGTATTCAAAAATCCATCCGTGGAATTTACCACATTAATAAAACAAAGGGAAAAAATATGTTCATCTGAAAAAAAAGTGATGATTAGAAAGTGATAACTGCTTTGGATACAAAAAAGAGTGAGGTGGGTGGAAAATGCTACAGACTGCTGCGGTTTCATAGAGCATAGTAATGAGAGGCCTCGTTGAAATTATGCCTCTACAAAGTCTTCCAAAGTTGAGGGAGTAAGTTATGCAGGTATCTGGGGGATGATAATCAGTGTCAACAAAGACAGACAGTGCAAGTGCCCTGAGCAAGGCCTATGCCTGGAGCACTTTAGGGACAGCAGAAAGAGAGTGTGGCCAAGACGATGACAGAGGGGGAAGACTCAGGAAATCACACTGGGAAGGCCATGGTGGTGGTGCAGGTTGTGGAGCTTGGGCAATTCTACTGAGTTTAAAAGGAGCCAAGGGAAGGTTTTGGGAAGATGATTAACATGGTCTCACTTCTACACTTTGGCTTCTGTGTTGAGAATAGACATGAGGTAGGATAAATGGGTGGGGTCTGAGAGATTATTTAGGAAGCTGAGGAACAATTCAGGTGAAAGACGACGTTGGTTTGAGCCTAGGAAATGGCAGTGCAACTGCTAATAATTGTCATGTGTTGGTGTATTTTTGAAAATGAGCCTCTAGAATTTCCCAATAGGCTGGATGTGAGAATGGAAAAAAGAAGTCATGTATAATTCTTTATACTGTTGGCCTGAGCAACTAGAGTTACCATTAATTTAGATGGGAAAACTGCCAATGGAGCAATTGTAGAGAGAGATGAGGAGTCAGCTGGGGACACTCATGTTCAAAGCATCTATTCCATGGAGATGTAAATGGTGGTGTTGGATGCAAGACTCTGAAATAGAATGGAGATGTCTGGCTAAGAGATATAAACGTGGGAGTCACCAATTTGTATGTGATATTTAAAGCTATGAAACTGGATGAGATCACTCAGGCAGTGAGTGCAGATGGAGAAGAGAAGAGGACCAAGGACTGAGCCCCGGGGCTCTCCAATAGTAGGAAATAAAGGTCAGAGAGAGAGAGATGAAAAAAGAGTGAGAGAAAGAGAGAGACACCAGAAAGGAGAAAAACCAAGGGAGGATGGTGCCCTGGAAGTCAAGGGAAGCAAGGGTTTCTAGAAGGAAGAAGTGAGCAAGGGTAATAAATGCTGTTGATATGTCCAGTAAGACAAGAGCTAAGAATCGACAATTGGATCTAGCAATTCTGAGGTCACAGGTGACCTTGACAACAGCTAATTTAATAAAGTGGTTGGAGCAAAAGTCTGACTAAAGGGACTTTGGGAGAGAATGGGAAGAGAGAAGTGGGAAACAGTGAGAACAGACACATATTTTTGAGAGTTTTACGGAAAAGGGAGAAGGATGGGAAAAGAAAAACAAAGGAAGAAGAAAATAAATAGCACACCAAGGAGTGGGGAGTTGGGAGCAGCCCACTCCAGTGTAAGCAGCAGGGTGGTGCCTTATCTGTAGTGAATTTTAAAATAATGATTTTAAAAACTGGCACAAAGTTAGTCAGCTTTATAATATTATCATTGGAGAGCTGTTCTAAACAATGTCTGTGATAAAATACTGCCCATTTGAGCCTGCTTCTCTCACCACCGCTATTCATTTGCTTCACCATTGGAAAGAATAAAGGAAGACAAAAAAGCATTAATTAAAACGTATTTTGACTTCCACATAAAATCCCTCTCTACAAACTGTGGTGGTACAAATGCTATATAGCAACTGTTGTCAGCCCCTTCCTGGCAATAAGTAGAGTGGCGCATTGGATCATTTCCCAACCTCCTGATTTGGGGTCTTATATCGTTCCCTTTTGTCTTATGGAGGCTGTAGACTTCCCAGACATGACCCTAACAGAGCAGAATGGACTTTCAATAACCAGTTTTCCTCTATTGTGTTGAAGAAGGCATTGTTGGGCTGGTTCCACTAGCAGATCTTCACATGCCACTGTATGTACAGGAGATGCCCTCAAGCCTCACCCTGGGTATATCAATCTATTAATCAATAAATGAGCCAGCAATTTTTAATGAAATGCCTACCACATAGACAGTTCTATGCTAGATGTTGTAGAAAATTAAGAGTCAGAACTTCCTTTCTTAGACATCTATCTAATCATTACCCTATTGTGTTCACCAAAATCATCCCTAATAATGAAGTTTTCACCAAATCTTGGCTCTCTAGTCAGACGGAAGTTAGACATGGCCACAAGACTGCCTTATTGTCAAAGGAAAGTGAGTAACAGCGACACGTGTCCCTTCTGTGTTGAGGATTTCAGACAACAGACACACTTTCCTATATTCTCTGTCCCCTTCCTCTTGGCTGGAACCCAGGATGCAGTGGCAGGGATGCAGCTTTGAGTATGCAGAAGACAATGCTCAGGGGATGAAAAAGGAATGACTTAGAAAGAGCTGAGATTCTCAATGATCACATAGAACAAGATGCCCACCTAGATGTGTAAAATGACAAAAAGTCAACACAATAACATTTAAGCCAATAATCTCAGAATCTAATTTGGGATGGGATTTTGCATCTTCCCTAACTAATGTGCTTTTCTATCTCCAAACCTTCCACATGTCCTCAATGACAGGAAAATAAAGTGAACATTGCTCAACGTCCACACAAGGCCCTTCACTGTCCAACCCTATATTACTTTTCCAGTAGTGTTATCTTGCACTCAAGGCCCCATCTCTGGGTGAAATTCAATGAGGTGTGGAGATCTATTCAGGCCTAACATGTTAAATAAATAAATAAATGTGGTCAGTTGATACTAACCTGAAGGCAAAGTTAAGACCCTTTTTATTTACTTATTTATTTATTTTTGAGACCAAATCTCATTGTGTCACCCAGGCTGGAGTGCAATGGCACAATTTCCACTCACTGCAACCTTCACCTCCTGGGTTCAAGTGATTCTTCTGCCTCAGCTTCCCAAGTAGCTGGGACTACAGGCATATGCTAGCACACCTGGCTAATTTTTGTATTTTCAGTAGAGGCGGGGCTGGGTGCGGTGGTCCATGCCTGTAATCTCAGCACTTTGGGAGGCTGAGACAGGTGGTTCACTTGAGGTCAGGAGTTTGAGACAGGCCTGACCAGCATGATGAAACCCTGTGTCTACTAAAAATACAAAATTAGCCGGGCGTGGTGGCGCATACCTGTAGTCCCAGCTACTTGGGAAGCTGAGGCAGGAGAATCGCTTGAACCTGGGAGGCAGAGGTTGCAGTGAACCGAGATTGCACCATTGCACTGCAGCCTGGACAACAAGAGCAAACCTCTGTCTCAAAAAAGTAAAAATTAAAAAAAAATAGAGATGGGCTTTCACCATGTTGCCCAGGCTGGTCTCCTAACTCCTGACCTCAGGTGGTCTGCCCACCTCGGCCTTCCAAAGTGCTGGAATTACAGGTGTGAGCCACCATGCCCAGCCTTAAGATCCTTTTTAAAAGTATTAGTCTTTGGCCTGACATGGTGGCTTACACCAGTAATCCCGGCACTTTAGGAGACCAAGACAGGAGGATTGCTTGAGCTCAGGAGTTCGACCAGCCTAAGCAACATGATAAAACCCGGACTCTACAAAAAATACAAGTATTTGCTGGCCATTGTGGTGCACACCTGTAGTCCCAGCTACTCAGGAGGCTGAGTTGGGAGGATCCCTTGAGCCCAGGAGTGTGAGGCTGCAGTGAGCCATGATCTTGCCACTGCAATCCAGCCTGGGAAATGAGAGAGACTATCTCAAAAAAAAAGTGCCTTTTTTATAGTCTCTGACGCTTTCAGTGTTAGAAACTGACAAGAGAGGACAATTTTATAACATACTTTTTAAATTATAAAGTTTTAAAGGAAATTTTAGGTTCACAGCAAAATTATAAAGGAAGTATAGATCATTTTCATATACCCTCTGTCCCTACACAAACACACACAGCCTACCCACGATGAACATCTCACATGAGAATGATACACATGTTTACAATTGATGAACCTCCATTGACACATCACTAGCACCCAAAGTCTGTAGTTTACATTAATGTCCACTCTTGATGTTGTATATTGTAAGAGTTTTTGACAAATGTATAATGACATGCTTCCACCACTGTAGTATCATACAAAATAGTTACTCTGCCCTAAAAACCATCTGTGTTCCACCTACTCATCCCTTCCCTACACCAAGTCCCCACCCTTACATGTAGGACCAGGAACTGGGGAATCAACACATGGATTTTGAAAATGTGAGCAACACATTTCTTCCCTTTAGCCTAAAGAGAAATTCATTCCTGCACATTTGTTCATTTTAGGAGCAGCCAGTGTTGCAGCAATGTTTTTACTCCTGATTATAAACTAAGAGATTTACAAGGACCCATGACTAAGAATATATTTCTATCTCCTTAACAACTAGAGAGTCTGGAGCAAGATGATGATGTTAGGGAAAATTAATAATGCCTCATCGTTGTTCACAAGTCTTGTGGTATACTTCACAGTTTTCCAAATTCTTTTACATACGAGACTCATTTGTTTTTGTACATGTCTTTCTACTCTGCCTACTAGACTTTATGCTCCATGTAAGTAGAAACTTGTAGTAGTTATTTGTGTCTCTTTATTTTGATAGCTACCTGTTGTTAAGTGCTAAGTAAATGTTCTATAAATTTAATTGGATTTAAATTCATAGTAACTCTGGGAAATGGGTGGGACAAGCAGTAGCATCACTACCAGACTGATGAAGAAAATGAAGTTCCAATGTAAAGGAACCCTCCCGTTTATTCAAGTTGCAGAATCTTAAACTACATGAGTACAGGTTGCGGGGGAATCCCTAATCCCAACTATAATTTAGTTCTTGCCAAATTATCGGGGAAAAGATTGTCATTTGATTTAACCGGACTTGAAGAAATAAAGAAATGTAACATTTCTCACATACCTGGATTTTTGAAATATGATTCATATTTGCTACATGCTCCTGCCTTTATTTCATGATTTATGAACCCTGGACAGCACCTATTAGCTCTTTGCTGTGAAGGATAAACAATTTGGTTCATTAACACTGCCTTCTACCTTCCCTTCCTGCCTCAATCCCCAATTTGTGTTGATTATATTATTAGATTTTTATAACTTGGAATATGACAAACTCCATTTCTTGAATTTTCAACTTTAACCAGTATTGACAACTTGTTATTAAAGAGAAGAAAATTACTTCCTTTACTTATCCTTTTCCTTACCTTTCTTTCCCTTCTCACCCCCCATTTTGTTGTTGTTAAGTAGTCAATGTATACGACGTTTACATTCTGTTTTGTAACTCTAACCTCAAGTGCAACAGATTCTGCCTATACATGCATCTATGCAGCAACTCAAAATTATAAAACAGCGTTTGCATTTGGGTGCTTATGCAAGTATTATTCAATGTAGAATCAAATAGTGTGGCTCCACACATTGTGAAGGAAATATAATCCTATATAGTAAAGCATTATTGGTAAAGGAAAAATATTTTCAGTGTCTTACTCAAAAGCAGTGCTTCTCAAACCTGAATGTGCACATACATCACAAAAGAATCTTGTTAAAATGTGTTTGGTCTCTGGTGAGGCCCAAGACTGTGCATTTCTAGCAAGCTCCAGGTAATGTCAATGGTGTCTGCCAGTTCATGGACTATACTCTGGGGAACAAGTCTCTAATGAATCCTCTTTTCATACCTTTTCAACCCCCATCATCTCTTCTGGGTCATAGTGAACCTCAAGTGTTTTTGAAATCCATTATCTTCTTTTGTGAATTTCCATTTCCACCACTCTTAGGGTTTCTATTTAGAAAATTCGATATGATCTCTGTCTCTATTTTCAATTCCCTACAACAGAATGCTAATTACTTATCAGGACCCCTTTTAAAATCAAGAGCCTGCTTCGGGATTTTTAAGCAAAAACATTTTCACTTTGTTTGTTTGTGTGTTTGTTGAGACGGAATCTCACTCTGTCACCCAGGCTGGAGTTCAGTTGGTACGATCTCAGCTCATTGCAACCTCCACCTCCCAGGTTCAAGCAATTCTCCTGCCTCAGCCTCCCCAGTAGCTGGGATTACAGACATGAGACAGCACGCCCAGCTCATTTTGTATTTTTAGTAGAGATGGGATTTCACCCCATTAGTCAGGCTGGTGCTTAGTTAAGTATTCTTATGGTAAACTCATGTTCATCTCTGAATTCATTCATGTTTATTTTCTTGCCTAGAACTCCAGACTTAAAAGATCCTACTTCCAGCCAAGTGCCAAAACATTTTAAAACATGTTAATCAACAAAGTCAACTGCCTCCAAAATGCCATCTCCGTCAAAATATATCAAGGCTTCATCTCAATTAAACATTTTCCTTCTTGAAATTTAGTAATTGGACCCTGCTCCTTGAAACATGATCCACACCCTTCCCAAAAGTATACCTTAATTTCTTATGCAGAAAAAAAATTAAAAAGCTGCTTTCTTCATCACTGTGACACTTACAAATGGCACAGAGAAGAAATCATCACCTAGTCATTTAAAAGTCTCTCTGAAAAGGTCTATAATTCATTCACATGGCAAAAACTACAACACGAAAAGCAATGTGATAAATAAATCCAGCCTAATGAGAAAATATTGTTATGAGAAGGAAGAAAAGGATGCAATTAATCCATTTTTAAATAATCTTAAAATAATGCTGAGGTGCTCCCTGGATTCCATATCTTGAAATATGACTAGTCATTTTTTTATTTATCCTACAAACCCTGATTACACAAAAGCAATTATGAGAAAATGTGTAATAAAATAGCAGGTGATGCTGAGTGGAATTCAGAAAACTGCTTACAGGGGAAAAAAGGGAGTCATTCATTGCTAAGCATCCCTAAACAGTATGCTTTAGGAAGAGTAGCGAATATAAATTTTAAATATTTGGAAACTTCAGGATGTCTTGAATAAAAATATACTCCCGTCCCCATTTTACAGCTTGGGAAAACTGAGTCAGCAATCATCAATTGCCCTAGATTTCTGCAGTACTTAACCCCAGAAGGGCACTCGGAGCACACTTTGATTTAGAAGTGTAATTAGGAACCCTTCTCTCACTTAGCTGAGTCACCTGCTGTCTTGTTGCACACTTCTACTAAAATTAAATGCATTAATTTTTAAAGCTGAGTCTGAGAGAGGCCCATCTGCAGTGTAATCAAAGTAAATTATATTATTAAGTGTTCAGAGGTCCAAGGCACAAAATAAAATAAAATAAACATGTATAAAAGACTAACAATGCCCTAGGCAAATAGCTAGGGAACTGTTGATCATATCACCACCAAAGCTGCTACCAGCAGCTTTAATATGTAAAGTATATTAAATATTATATAATATTTAATATAAATTAAATATTATATATTTAATATAAATTAATTATATAATATATTTAATATAAATTAAATATTATATATATAAAGACTCAGAATATAAAGACTAAGGCAGTGGCTGCAAATATTTTTTTCCTAGCAGATAATTTTTTCCTGTGAGAAAGAAAACACACTAAAAGTAGAATTACTGGTTTGCTATGTGATGAAACCCTGACATAAGTAGTTAACTTTTTAGATTACATTTTAAAAGTTTATCAGGGAGCATTTATGAGGTTATATATTGTCACCCAGTGGGCTTGGTTTTATGAAACTTCACATTCTTTTTTTTTTTTTATTATACTTAAGTTTTAGGGTACATGTGCACAATGTGCAGGTTAGTTACATATGTATACATGTGCCATGCTGGTGTGCTGCACCCATTAACTCGTCATTTAGCATTAGGTATATCTCCTAATGCTATCCCTCCCCCCTCCCCCCACCCCACAACAGGCCCCAGAGTGTGATGTTCCCCTTCCTGTGTCCATGTGTTCTCATTGTTCAATTCCCACCTATGAGTGAGAACACACGGTGTTTGATTTTTTGTCCTTGCGATAGTTTACTGAGAATGATGATTTCCAATTTCATCCATGTCCCTACAAAGGACATGAACTCATCATTTTTTATGGCTGCATAGTATTCCATGGTGTATATGTGCTACATTTTCTTAGTCCAGTCTATCATTGTTGGACATTTGGGTTGGTTCCAAGTCTTTGCTATTGTGAATAGTGCAGCAATAAACATATGTGTGCATGTGTCTTTATAGCAGCATGATTTATAGTCCTTTGGGTATATACCCAGTAATGGGATGGCTAGGTCAAATGGTATTTCTAGCTAGATCCCTGAGGAATTGCCACACTGACTTCCACAATGGTTGAACTAGTTTACAGTCCCACCAACAGTTTAAAAGTGTTCCTATTTCTCCACATCCTCTCCAGCACCTGTTGTGTCCTCACATTTTAATGATCGCCATTCTAACTGGTGTGAGATGGTATCTCATTGTGGTTTTGATTTGCATTTCTCTGATGGCCAGTGATGGTGAGCATTTTTTCATGTGTTTCTTGGCTGCTTAAATGTCTTCTTTTGAGAAGTGTCTGTTCATGTCCTTCGCCCACTTTTTGATGGGGTTGTTTGTTTTTTTCTTGTAAATTTGTTTGAGTTCATTGTAGATTCTGGATATTAGCCCTTTGTCAGATGAGTAGGTTGCAAAAATTTTCTCCCATTCTGTAGGTTGCCTGTTCACTCTGATGGTAGTTTCTTTTGCTGTGCAGAAGCTCTTTAGTTTAATTAGATCCCATTTGTCAATTTTGGCTTTTGTTGCCATTGCTTTTGGTGTTTTAGACATGAAGTCCTTGCCCATGCCTATGTCCTGAATGGTATTGCCTGGGTTTTCTTCTAGGGTTTTTATGGTTTTAGGTCTAACATTATGTCTTTAATCCATCTTGAGTTAATTTTTGTATAAGGTGTAAGGAAGGGATCCAGTTTCAGCTTTCTACATATGGCTAGCCAGTTTTCCCAGCACCATTTATTAAATAGGGACTCCTTTCCCCATTGCTTGTTTTTCTCAGGTTTGTCAAAGATCAGATAGTTGTAGATAAGTGGCGTTATTTCTGAGGGCTCTCTTCTGTTCCATTGATCTATATCTCTGTTTTGGTACCAGTACCATGCTGTTTTGGTTAATGTAGGCTTGAAGTATAGTTTGAAGTCAGGTAGCGTGATGCCTCTAGCTTTGTTCTTTTGGCTTAGGATTGACTTGGCGATGCAGGCTCTTTTTTGGTTCCATATGAACTTTAAAGTAGTTTTTTCCAATTCTGTGAAGAAAGTCATTTGTAGCTTGATGGGGATGGCATTGAATCTATAAATTACCTTGGGCAGTATGGCCATTTTCACGATATTGATTGAGTTTGCTCCCCAAATGAGGCAAACCACTCCATCCCTTGCTTCCTATATCCTGTCTGTTTGATAGAGACATCTTTCAAAATTAGAACTCACTAGAGTCCAGGGCTCACTCTTAATTTTAGGTAAGTTCTATGATATGCCTCTGCCCAAGGTGTCACCTAGAGTTTTTGAGCATTCCTCTTCAGGAGTTAGGAAACTTAGGAAACTCCCAGGGAAAATTGACCCTTTCCACCTAAGGGAACATAATGGGAACTACAAGAGAAACCTTGGGTATAATGCAAAGATGTTAACAACCTGAAAAATGCCAGACCTAGGGCAAGTAGCTTGATAAGAAGGGAAAAGGACTCAGGCATTGGGCAAAGAAAGAACTAACCAGAATACAATAGGATGAAAGTCTAAAAGAAAATTCAAGGAAGCATTCCTTCCCCCAAATTGAAACAAGTTGTTCAAGGCGCATAGAGTGGCAAAGGCTAAATGCACGCTAGGGGTGTCTTGAGGGGAATAGGGACCAAGGAATAATACATCAACCTTCTTTGCTTCTATTGCTTTGAAATGGTTTCTGCTGCATTCTTTGGTTCAGTGACTCCTGAGATCTCAATAAAGCAAGTCATCCTAGCTTTAACAACATTAAGAATTCCTTGGCACATCTATGTGCCCACGGTGATTCAGACCAGGAGTTGGCACACTGTAGTCTGCAGGCAAATCCAGCCTGCAGCCTGCTTTTGTAAGTAAAATTTCACTGGAACACAACCACACCCATTGATTTAACTACTATCTATGTCTGCTTTCGAGCTACAGCAGCAGAGTTGAATAGTTGGACACAGAAACCATATGGACAATGCTTTAAATACTATACGGCCCTTTACAAAAGAGGTTGGCTGACTGCTGCTACAGACTGCTCCCCACTTCAGCCCCCAACACAATAACTGATTTTGCAATAGTACAGGGCAACTCTGGATTTGGTCCATTACCACTACTCCAAAGGATTTTTTCCAATATTTGCTGATAGCATTTGATGTATTATGAATAGTGAAGCATTGTAGCATAAAGTGGAAGAACACAGGATGCAGAGTTGACTAGCTGTCATTTGCCATTTACTGGCTGTGTGACTTTGAGCATGTTGTTTGACGTTTCTGTGCTTCTGCTTCGCTCATCCATAGTAGACAACCAGTTCGCCACAACCTCCTGATATACATGTCCTTCTGTATTCACCTCCACTTAAGTATAGGCTGGACCTAATGACGTGCTTCTCATCAATGAAATATGGCAAAATCAAGGGGATGTCACTTCTGAGATTGGGTTACACGAAAACTGAAACTTCTGTCTTCCTCTTTCATTCTGTTGTCTCTTGCTTGCTCTGATGAAAGCCAGCTTCCATGTTGAGAGATGTCCAATGGAAAGGTACACATGGCAAGGAACTGAGGGAGGCCTCTGGCCAACACCTAGTGATGACCTGAGACCCTCAGTCCAATCGTTTGTAAGAAACTAAATCCTGCCAACAACCACAGTGTGAGCCCTGCAAGGGCCCTGCAAGGACTACACCTCCATCTGAGATCTTGAATACGGTTTTATGAGAGGCTCAGAGTAAGAGGTACCCAGCCAAGATGTCACCAGATTTTTTTACTCATAAAACCTGTGAGATAATAAATGTTTGTGGTTTTAAGCAACTGTTTGATGATTTATGATTTATGTGATAATTTGTTAGTCAGTAATAGCTAACAACTAGCATTATGAAGAATAAATTCATACATATAAATTGCATACAATTATGCCTACCAAATATTCAACAGGTGTTCGTTATTATTGGCTTACAAGCTTGGTTTTCTTACTTCACTTCCACTTGCATTGCTTCAATTAGAGTGTAGTGGTTAAGACCGTGAGCTAACTGTATCACTTCACCTCACTGAACTCTGTGTCCTCACCTGTAAATGTGGTTAGGAAAAGAATATCAAACTCACAAGATTTTTACATGTATTAAGTGGTATATGAGTTTGCTAGAGCTGACATAACAAAATGTCACAGATTGGGTGGCTTAAACAACAGAAATGTATTTCCTCACAGTTCTGGAGGCTGGAAGTCCAAGATCGAGGTGTCAGAAGGTTTAATTTCTTTGAGGCCTCTCTCATGGGCTTTCAGACGGTTGCCTTCTCACTTACGTGTTCACGTAGTGATTTGTGTGTGCACATGCCTGGTCTCTCTCTCTCTCTCTCTCATTCTCTTGCTCTCATCCTTTCTCTCTCATTTTCTTATTTTGTCTCTCTTAATCTCTTCTTATAAAGACACCAGTCATATTAGATTAGGATTCACCCCAATAACTTTAACTAAATTGCCTATTTAAGGACCTGTGACAGGTTGAATATTTGTGCCCCACAAGACTCATTGTTGAAATTTCGTTTCCAACATGGCAGTGTGGAGAGGTGGGTCGTTTAAGAGGTAATAATGAGGGCTATACCCTCATAAATGGATTAGTCTATTCATGGATTAATGGATTAATGGGTTAATGGATCAATGGATTATCATGAAAGTGGGACTGGTGGCTTTATAAGAGGAAGAGAGACCTGAGCCAGCACACTCAGTCCCTTCCATGTGATGCCCTGAGCTGCCTTGGGACTCTGCAGAGTGTCCTCACCAGCAAGAAGGCCCTTGCCAGATGCAGTCCCTCAATCTGGGACTTCCCAGCCTCCATAACTATAAGAAATAAATTTCTTTTTAAAAATAAATTAGTCTTATATATTCTGACATAAGCAATTAAAAAATGGTCTAAGACAAGGCCTTATCTCCAAGTCCAGTCACATTCTGATGTACTGGGGGTTAGAGCTTCAATATACAGATTGTGGGGGAGATACAATGAAGCCCATAATAAGAGGATAATTCAAAGAAATTATTTCCAAGAAATGACTTGGGAAAGTATGAAGCCCACAAAAGGCAGAAAATCCAAGTTAGCTTTTATTAATATTCTTTCCAATATATATGGTGAAGGAGCTAGGGACATGCTGATATGGTTTGGCTGTGTCTCCACCTAAATCTCATCTTGAATTGCAGCTCCTACCATAATTCCCACAAGTCATGGGAGGGACCTGGTGGGAGGTAATTGAATCTTGAGGATGGGCTTTTCCTGTGCTGTTCTCATGAGAGTAAATAAGTCACATAAGATCTGATGGTTTTATAAAAAGGGGAGTTCCCCTGCAAAAGCTCTCTTGCCTTGCCTGCCACCATGTAAGACATGTCTTGCTCTCCTTTCACCCTCCACCATGATTGTGAGGCCTTCCCAGCCATGTGGAACTGTGAGTCAATTAAACCTCTTTCCTTTATATATTACCCAGTCTCGGGCATATCTTTATTAGCAGCATGAGAACAGATTAATACACATGCCATCCCAAAATATGCCTGCTTTGTATATTGATTATTTCATGCAGAAAATATTGGAGAAAGTGTACTTGTAGAAAAAGCTATCTGATCTGCCATTTCCTACAGCAAGCCATAAGAATTCCTTTGGGAGGGGTGCCTTTCCCCATACCAGGGTGAGAAAATAACCCCTGATCACCAGAGAGGATATTGTTGCTGCTGTGGGCCTGAATAAACTCCCTGAAGTAACCCTTATCTTCCACTAGCTTTACACCCCCAATATATCTCCTAGTGATACCCTTAGAATTTACTGCTCCTAGCCTAGAGATCCCTTTGTCCTGTCATTTCTTCATGAATGTATCACTATTTGTATACAAAGTATAAAAGCATCTTGCTTTGGCTATTCCTTCAGATGTTGCTCTCTTGTGAAGATCCCCATGTACATGTGAAATTAATAAAGCCTGTATGCTTTTCTCTGGTCAGTCTGTGTTGCATCAATCTAGTTCCTAGACACAGCCAAAGATCTCACATAAGAACTAAGGTAGTGCGATTTTTAGCCTCCCCTACAATGGAATGCAGAATTTTTAAGCTATGAGGGGCTGTAGGGGTGCTGCAGTCAAAATCCCTCACTTTAGAGAAGAGGACACTGGTAGCCTATATATCAGAAGCCACATCAAAACGTTTCACTTTCTAAGTTACCAGTGGATACATTTACTAATCCCAAATCACAGGATAGATGCAGAAATCTGGGATGCTGGCTTGCTGGGTATAGAACACAGGCACATCAAAACGTTTCACTTTCTAACTTACCAGTGGATACATTTACTAATCCCAAATCACAGGATAGATGCAGAAATCTGGGATGTTGGCTTGCTGGGTATAGAACACAGGCACTCTAAAATCAGGATTTTAGAACTGAAACAAATCTTAAAAACTATTTTATTTAGTCTTCTTACAGAAATAAGAAACAAGGTGTACAGGTTCTCCAGTTAATAATGTAGGCAGGAGTTGAATTCATGTCTATTATTTCCTTGAAGAAAGTTACACTGAATGGCTACTATATAGCAGGCATTTTGCTGGACACCAAGGATAAAATGGTAAATCAAACAGGTAGGGACACTACTTTCATGGAGCTTGGAGTCCAGCTCTACATATTGGTAAAAAGAAACAAACAACAAAAACTACAATGCAGTAGACTAAAGACTGTCCTTTGACAGCTCCCCATTCCCTAGACCACCAAGTGTTGCTTGGTCCTGCACCCTTCTTATCTCTATTCCTTCACCAACTGCTCTCATTCTTTCCATGTTTTCAAATACAATCTTGATGTTGATGACTCCTGAAGGTGTATCTCCAGCTGTGACTTTTCCTCTCAGCTTCCAACTCCTGTATTGAACTCTATCCTGTACATCTCAACTTTGATCATTAATCAATATTCCAAACTTAACACATTTAAAACCAAATGCTTCTTTCTTGAGTCTTTTCCATCTCATTAAATGAGTATTCCCCTGTGTATCCAACTACTGAGGCCTATAGAATAACTAGGAGTTAGCCAATCAGAAGATTAGACAGTAAGTAAGGACTTGAATTTGCAAAAATCCAAAAACAGAAAGAATATGATGTATTTAAGGAATTGGAAGTTAAACATGGCTTGAGTACAGAGTTCAAGGCAGAGAGTGACAAGAGATGAGGTTAGGAAGGTGTACAGGGCCCTGTAAGTCATGACGAAGAGTTCAGGTTTACGTACAAAGTCATGAGGAAACACTGAACTGCTCTAAGCAAGGCATAAAAGATTAATAATGAATTTTTGAAAACTCTGGCCACATTAAGGACAATCCAGAATAAGAACAGTACTGATGGCAGAAAGCATAACTAGGAGGCTATTGCAGTAAACTCTGGTAAAAGGGGATAATGATCTAAACCAGAGAAAAGACAGTGGGGATGGAGAGAAGCAGAGAGATCTGAGAGATATTGCATAGGTAAAGACAACAAACATGGGGGTTGTGTAGTTAGGGTTGTGTTTCAGTTCATTTTTTGTTGTTTATAACAGAATACCTAAAACCGGGTAATGAAGAAATGAAATTTATTTCTTACAGTTCTGAAGGCTGGGAAGTCCAAGGTTAAGGGAACTCATCTGGTGAGAACCTTCTTGCTAGTCTGCCAAGTCCCAAAGTGGTACAGGACATCACACAACAAGGGAACTGAGTGTGCTAGCTCAGATTTTTCTGCATCTTCTTATAAAGCCACCAGTTCCACTCCCATGACATGAATTCATGAATTAATTAATTCATTCACGAAGGCTGAGCCTTCATGACCCAATCACCTCTTAACAAACATAACTCTCAATACTGCCAACATTGGGGATTGCATTTTAACAAGAGTTTTGGAGCAGATCAATATTCGAACCATAGCAAATTGCATTTTGTTTCATGTAATAGAAATCCACTGCAATGGCTCAACCAAATAAGTTTTAGTTTTCTTACATTACAAAAGTCTGGGTACAGACTGTCCAAGAATCTGTGTCTACTCAAGGAAGCCGTCAAAGGTTAGGTTCTTCCTAGCTTCCTTCTCTATCATCTAAAGCATGTGGCTCTTATCTTCATGGTTGAAAAACGTGTGTTCTATCTGCAGGCATTGTTTCTGCAGGCATTGTTTCTGTGTTCAGGAAAGGAAATGAGAAAGAGGAAGGCAAAAAGTTTGAGCCAACTTAGCCTGTTATTTAATATCAGGAAAAAGATAGGATTCTCAAAAGTTCTAAGAGACTTCCACTCTTATCCCACTGGCCGATAGCGGGTTATATGATCACCCCTAGAGTCTCAAGGGGTGAGTATTTTTATTGGAGTATATTACTGCACTTAAACAAAATCAGTGTTCTGAGTAGGAAAGAAAGGAAGAATGGATATTGGGTAGGTAGCTGTGAGTGTATGCCATAGAGTCTGATTGGATTTGATGGCAAGACAAAATCAAGATTATTGCCCACATTGGTTTCAGTGTTCTTACTCCCACAGCCACCACAGTAGGAAGAGAAAGAGTGGGAGGAAGGGGAGACAAAGGTTAAAGGGAAACATGAGTTCCACTTAGGACATGTTGAATGTGTACTATCTGTGGGACAATTACTCATAACGAGGGTCTGGAGCTCATAAGAAACTTCTGAACTAATGATATATGGCTGAAAGTACTACATATCTCTTCCAAATACCCATGACCTTTCTGCTATATCTGGCTGATCTTGCAAGCTTCAAATCCTTACTCTTTTAAAACCTCTAGCCATTTATGACTAGTACTCCAGTGATCCTCTCTGAAGTCATACAAGCTTTTTAATTTATCCATTAATATTGCATTTTATGTTGACCAGAATGCAAAGAAAATAGAATTTACTTGGCATCAAGCTAAGCAGTTTTTATTTTATTTGCTACCTGCTGTTGGTGTGTTTTGCTTTCTCAGGATCATTCCTGAAAGGGAAAAAATAAAAATGGCAAATGAGAATCACTCATCACTTTCATTGGAGGCTAACTGATGGGAGATATTCCAGCACTAAAGAAATAACATCTTTTGGCAGGGTTGACATCAGTTGACATTTCTCATCCTGGGATTGGACAGGAACATCTGGAATCCTACTAGAGCTCGCTGGCAAACCTCGGATCCAGCTGCTACACAGTTAGACCACTTTTGTGTCCTAATCTCTGCATACTGCTTTCAGCTTCTCCAATTAAGTAATTAGATTAGATTAATTAATCAGATTGGCCTACTGGTTCAGATATTTGTAAGACTGTTTTACCTTACAATAGAACAGTCATTACATTTCTCACTTTAACCCAGTCCTTGTTGACTGGGAAGATTCGTTTTAAAACAAAACTCCCTATAGAGAATTCAGAATAGACAAAACTTAAAATGAGCCATAGGAGGATGGTTCTACAATAGGAACTATAATAATACTGCATGATAACATTTTGAAGCAGCAAGACACATCTGTAGAAGATTACCAGCATGGTAAACATGTGGCTTCTGTTGGAAATAAATGGATAAAACATTGTATAACCCTGCTGGTGGGCAGAGGAATAGAGGTGTCTTTCAAAATACATAAAACACTACAGTTTTTAATTGTAATCACTGAAGTGAATCACATTATCAAAGAGTAGCCTATAGAATTTCATGTTAATCATAGTGAGGAAAGAGAAATGCAGGAAATTTAAGCTCCTTTAGAAATATGCTCAATATTTTCTCTGCTGCATCTCTTTTTCTTTTCTTATGCTAATTGTTTCAGCTTTTCTCAAGGTAATTGCCAGATCACAGCCTCCTAGTCTTCAGATTTTAGTTGTAGACCCACTGTCCAAGTCAAGAAAGCAGGAAATTATGAATGCTATTCACCAAATATTTCTGCCTTTCCATCTTCCTGGCCATTTATGATTTATGGGACCACATAGCTAATTTTGGCCAATGTGTTGGAGTAAACACATCTTATGTCATTTCTGAGCCAGTATGAGACCCTGTTGCATTTCATTTAACTGTGTCAGTTTCTGACAACATTCAAGACAGTGGATCTCTGAGTGACCAAGATGGGCTGATCTCCCACTTCCCCACCTCCATTCAAAATTCTACAATAGAAATTTATCCAGAATGGGCCGGGTGTGGTGGCTCACACCTGCAATCCCAGCACTTTGGGAGGCCAAGGCAGGTGGATGACCTGAGGTCAGGAGTTCGAGGCCAGCCTGGCCAACATGGTGAAACCCCATCTCTACTAATAATACAAAAATTAGCCAGGCGTGGTGGAGGGCACCAGTAATCCCAGCTACTTGGGAGGCTGAGATAGGAGAACTGCTTGAACCTGACAAAAGGAGGCTGCAGTGAGCCGAGCTCAAGCCACTGCACTCCAGTCTGGGCAACAAAGAGTGAAAGTCTGTCTCAAAACTCTACCCCAAATCAACAGAATATACATTCTTCTCAGCACCACACCACATTTATTCCAAAACTGACCACATAGTTGGAAGTAAAGCACTCCTTAGCAAATGTAAAAGAACAGAAATTATAATAAACTGTCTCTCAGACCACAGTGCAACCAAACTAGAACTCAGGATTAAGAAACTCACTCAAAACCGCTCAACTACATGGAAACTGAACAACCTGCTCCTGAATGACTACTGGGTACATAACAAAATGAAGGCAGAAATAAAGATGTTCTTTGAAATCAACGAGAACAAAGACACAACATATCAGAATCTCTGGGACACATTCAAAGCAGTGTGTAGAGGGAAATTTATAGCACTAAATGCCCACAAGAGAAAGCAGAAAAGATCTAAAATTGACACCCTAACATCACAATTAAAAGAACTAGAGAAGCAAAAGCAAACACGTTCAAAAGCTAGCAGAAGGCAAGAAATAACTAAGATCAGAGAAGAACTGAAGGAAATAGAGACACAAAAAACCCTTCAAAAAATCAATGAATTCAGGAGTTGGTTTTTTGAAAAGATGAACAAAATTGATAGACTACTAGCAAGACTAATAAAGAAGAAAAGAGAGAAGAATCAAATAGACGCAATAAAAAATGATAAAGGGGATATCACCACCGATCTCACAGAAATATAAACTACCATCAGAGAATACTATAAACACCTCTATGAAAATAAACTAGAAAATATAGAAGAAATGGATAAATTCCTCGATACATACACCCTCCCAAGACTAAACCAGGAAGAAGTTGAATCTCTGAATAGACAAATAACAGGTTCTGAAATTGAGGCAATAATTAATAGCTTACCAACCAAAAATAGTCCAGGACCAGATGGATTCACAGCTGAATTCTACCAGAGGTACAAGGAGGAGCTGGTACCATTCCTTCTGAAACTATTCCAATCAATAGAAAAAGAGGGAATCCTCTCTAACTCATTTTATGAGGCCAGCGTCATCCTGATACCAAAGCCTGGCAGAGACACACAAAAAAAGAGATTTTTAGACCAATATTCCTGATGAACATCGATGCAAAAATCCTCAATAAAATACTGGCAAACCGAATCCAGCAGTACATCAAAAAGCTTATCCACCATGATCAAGTGGGCTTCATCCCTGGGATGCAAGGCTAGTTCAACATACACAAATCAATAAACGTAATCCAGCATATAAACACAACCAACAACAAAAACCATATGATTATCTCAATAGATGCAGAAAAGGCCTTTGACAAAATTCAACAACACTTCATGCTAAAAACTCTCAATAAATTAGGTATTGATGGGACGTATCTCAAAATAACAAGAGCTATTTATGACAAACCCACAGCCAATATCATACTGAATGGGCAAAAACTGGAAGCATTCCCTTTGAAAACTGGCACAAGACAGGGATGCCCTTTCTCACCACTCCTATTCAACATAGTTTTGGAAGTTCTGGCCACAGCAATCAGGCAGGAGAAGGAAATAAAGGGTATTCAATTAGGAAAAGAGGAAGTCAAATTGTCCCTGTTTGCAGATGACATGATTGTATATCTAGAAAACCCCATCGTCTCAGCCCAAAATCTCCTTAAGCTGATAAGCAACTTCAGCAAAGTCTCAGGATACAAAATCAGTGTGCAAAAATCACAACCATTCTTATACACCAATAACAGACAAACAGAGAGCCAAATCATGAGTGAACTCCCATTCACAATTGATTCAAAGAGAATAAAATACCTAGGAATCCAACTTACAAGGGATGTGAAGGACCTCTTCAAGGAGAACTACAACCCACTGCTCAATGAAATAAAAGAGGATAGAAACAAATGGAAGAACATTCCATGCTCATGGGTAGGAAGAATCAATATCGTGAAAATGGCCATACTGCCCAAGGTAATTTATAGATTCAATGCCATCCCCATCAAGCTACCAATGACTTTCCTCACAGAATTGGAAAAAACTACTTTAAAGTTCATATGGAACCAAAAAAGAGCCTGCATTGCCAAGTCAATCCTAAGCCAAAAGAACAAAGCTGGAGGCATCACGCTACCTGACTTCAAACTATACTATAAGGCTACAGTAACCAAAACAGCATGCTACTGGTACCAAAACAGAGACATAGACCAACGGAACAGAACAGAGCCCTCAGAAATAATGCCGCATATCTACAACTGTCTGATCATTGACAAACCTGAGAAAAACAAGAAATGGGGAAAGGATTCCCTATTTAATAAATGGTGCTGGGAAAACTGGCTATCCATACGTAGAAAGCTGAAACTGGATCCCTTCCTTACACCTTATACAAAAATTAATTCAAGATGGATTAAAGACTTAAATGTTAGACCTGCAACCATAAAAACCCTAGAAGAAAACCTAGGCAATACCATTCAGGACATAGGCATGGGCAAGAACTTCATGTCTAAAACACCAAAAGCAATGGCAACAAAAGCCAAAATTGACAAATGGGATCTAATTAAACTAAAGAGCTTCTGCACAGCAAAAGAAACTACCATCAGAGTGAACAGGCAACCTACAGAATGGGAGAAAATTTTTGCAATCTACTCATCTGACAAAGGGCTAATATCCAGAATCTACAATGAACTCAAACAAATTTACAAGAAAAAAACAAACAACCCCATCAAAAAGTGGGCAAAGATATGAACAGATACATCTCAAAAGAAGACATTTATGCAGCCAAAAGAAACATGAAAAAATGCTCATCATCACTGGCCATCAGAGAAATGCAAATCAAAACCACAATGAGACACCATCTCACACCAGTTAGAATGGTGATCATTAAAATGTCAGGAAACAACAGGTGCTGGAGAGGATGTGGAGAAATAGGAACACTTTTACACTGTTGGTGGGACTGTAAACTAGTTCAACCACTGTGGAAGTCAGTGTGGTGATTCTTCAAGGATCTAGAGCTGGAAATACCATTTGACCCAGCCATCCCATTACTGGGTATATACCCAAAGGATTATAAATCATGCTGCTATAAAGACACATGCACATGTATGTTTATTGCGGCGCTATTCACAATAGCAAAGACTTGGAACCAACCTAAATGTCCAACAATGATAGACTGGATTAAGAAAATGTGGCACATATACACCATGGAATACTGTGCAGCCATAAAAAAGGATGAGTTCATGTCCTTTGTAGGGACATGGATGAAGCTGGAAACCATCATTCTCAGCAAACTATCTCAAGGACAAAAAACCAAACACAGCATGTTCTCACTCATAGGTGGGAATTGAACAATGAGAACACATGGACACAGGAAGGGGAGCATCAGACACACCGGGGCCTGTTGTGGGGTTGGTGGAGAGGGGAGGGATAGCATTAGGAGATATACCTAATGTTAAATGATGAGTTAATGGGTGCAGCACACCAACATGGCACATGTATACATATGTAACTAACCTGCACATTATGCACATGTACCCTAAAACTTCAAGTATAATTAAAAAAAAAAAAAAGAAAGTGTCTCAAAAAAAAAAAAAAAAGGAAAAGAAATTCATCCAGAATGAGAACTAAGCCTTCATATTTAAAAACACTGGGGTTCAGGGTTGTTAGTTACCACAGCATAATTTGGTCTATTTTTATAAATATAAAGAGACATTTTTTGTATCTAGACTACTAAAATATTGTTCAACATGTTCCTTTGTGTACTTTGTAAAAACTTTAAGAGACTTAATTTAACAGAGAACAAGAATAGTTATTAACAGTACTTAAAACATGACCTAAATTAGTACAATTATTAATATTAGCATCTGCTCATTTTTAATAGTGACAACAATGCTATTTTCATCTGTAAGGGGATTTCATTCTTTTATTAACACTTCTTTCTGATTTCAGAAGTAAAATATGTTTATTGATAAAAATATGAAAATGCACAAAAAGCAGCAATAGAATTTTAAATTACCCATAATACCTAAACTCAAGGATAACCACTATTAATTTTTTACATATAAACTTCCAGTCTTTAAAGTAGGGTTCACATTTTCAATACAGCTTTACTTCTGCTTTACTTAACAATGTATTGTCAATATTTCTCTTTATCATTAAATATTCTTATTCATCATTTTAATGGATGAATGGTATTCCATCATATTGATGCATAATGATCTGGTAAATTAACTCCCTACCATTGAATACTTAATTGTTTCTACTTATTTTTTGCAAAATAATATTTCCCTACATCTATAATAATTTTCTCAAAACCAATTTTTAGAAATTCAACTGCTGCATCAAATAGAATGTAAAATTTACAGGTTTTTGACCTTGTTTGCCAAATCACACTTCAGTAATGTAAGTATATTTCATAGTCTATCCAGCAATATATGAGAATATTTATTTCTTACATGCTACTAACATTGGAAATTCACCGGCATTGTATAAAAGATGAAAATCAGTTTCAAATTTGTATTCAAATTGTATGCATTCAAATATATTCCTCTTTTCCTTTGTGTTTTCTTTCTTTGTTAAAAATGTCTTTCGAACTCCAAAAATATGTTTACCTACATTTTACTATAGATCTTTTATTATTTTATTTGTTAATATTTCTTTAAATAAGCCATCTGGATTTTTTGTTTTCTGTTTGTGTAATATGAAAACATATTTAACTTAATTTGTTGTTTTACTAAGTAGTCATTTTTTTCCTAAGCCATCTAGTGGATAAACTATTCATTCTCTGCGTGTATTTGGGTCTGCTTCTTGGCTTGTATCAATTCCATAGTGTTTCAATTGTCGAGACTTTCTTAGTATTTTTCTTATCATCTAAACAAGCACACACAGGCAGGTAGGTGTGCATATATACACACACACACACATTGAGGACAGTCATTATTTTTCCTTTTTGAATTACCTTTCAATTCTTCAGAGTGTTTCAAAGTCTAGAAATCTTGAGCATTTCATGTCAGGGGCAGCACCGGACCTGATGCAGGAAGATCTGTCTGGCAGTGGAGGAAGCTTCAGATGAATTCTGCAAGGCAGACTACAATATGCTCAGGGCTGGCAGATGGAACTTCTTCTCAAGAAAGTTTCACTCTTTCTATCTAAAAAATATGTCTTTAGTTTCTTTTTTTTTCCTTTTTTTTTTTTTTTTTTTTTGAGATGGAGTTTTGCTCTTCTTGCCTAGGCTGGAGTGCAATGGTGCGATCTCAGCTCACTGTAACCTCCTCCGCCTCCCAGGTTCAAGCGATTCTCCTGCCTCAGTCTCCCGAGTAGCTGGGACTACAGGTGCAGGTTACCACGCCCAGCTAATTTTTGTATTTTTAGTAGAGACGGGGTTTGACCATGTTGGACAGGATGATCTTGAACTCCTGACCTCATGATCTGTCCACCTTGGGCTCCAAAGTGCTGGGATTAGAGACGTGAGCTACCATGCCCGGCTGTCTTTAGTTTCTTAATATTTACATGTGCTGTGAACAAGACACTGTCCCTGTCACTCCCACGTTAGAAGGGAAGAAGCAAACAGAGGCAATTGTCATACATTGTGATGAACTGCTCCAGTAAAAGTGAGTTCAGGACTTCTGCCTAAGAACACGGACCTTTAACAAGCCTGGATTAGATAACTGCAAATATCCAGGTCACACTTTGGGATGCCACAGAGAAACTGTAGTGTAAACCTCTGTCCCTTCTCCAAAAAGGTCAGGATTTTCCAAACACCAAGTCCTATAGTAGGGCAGCAGGTCTAGATTCTGAAGGATGCCGGTTAATCATGCCCTGCAACCATTGATTTTATTAGGCATGCATCACTACAAAATATAAATACTAAATAATTTACTTAAAGCATTTTTGTTGGAAATAGCATGCATGATTAATTTTGTCCTTGATGTGAGATGAAAGCTGAATTGTTTCTATCTAATTGGCAGTTCCCTTCAACCGCTTATTTTCATTAGTAACCACTTGTCATTGCTTTTCTTGATGCAAAGTAAACATCATAATGATTCAGAATGTTTTTAGGCTTTGGATGAGATTTTCTGCTTCTGACTCCAAATAGAGACAATTTCATAGACAGCCCAGTAAGGAATATGAACTAGGACTGTGATATTCACAAAGCGGTCAACTGACTGGTTTCCCGCAAGAGCTTACGAGAAATACAAAAACTCAGAACCCAACCCAGACCTACTATATTTGAATTTTCACTGTGATAGAAAAACCCCAATGATTGTGTGCACATAAAATATAAGAAGCTCTGACCTAGGAGACATGGGGGAAACTCAGAGCCCAAATATCTCTCTCCCCTCCTTACTCCATCATGATATATTTGGGGCTTAACCATTGCATGTGTGATGTTCGACACAGACAAAGGGTTGGATCTAAGAAACAGTTTTTTTTTTCCTTTTTTTTTTTTTTTCTTTTTTTTTTTGAGACAGTCTCGCTCTGTCGCCCAGGCTGGAGTGCAGTGGCGCGATGCTCACTGCAAGCTCCGCCTCCCAGGTTCACTCCATTTTCCTGCTTCAGCCTCTCAAGTAGCTGGGACTACAGGCACCCGCCACCACGCCCAGCTAATTTTTTGTATTTTTAGTAGAGACAGGGTTTCACCGTGTTAGCCAGGATGGTCTTGATCTCCTGACCTCGTGATCCGCCCGCCTCGGCCTCCCAAAGTGCTGGGATTACAGGTGTGAGCCACGGTGCCCGGCCAAGAAACAGTATTTTTTTTTAAAACCCACTCTTGGTTTCGCCTGAGCTTGTGTCTGCTCAAACACTGTTGCTAGGATGTCACTTCAGGGCAGAAACCAGCTAAGGTCAAATTCTGTTTTTAGTATGAAAAATTTAAAAGAAATGTCCAACATTGGGTATGTGCTTTAAAAAAAAGTTGAGGGGGGGGGCTTGTTTGAGTCTTTCAGGTAATAGAATACTCTCCAGCTGTATGAAAAAAATGTTATAGGAGATGAATATTCAGTAAATGGCATTCACACTGTAGTGGGATGCTTTGTGAGAGACACTTTTGCTTCTCTCTCATGTTTATGGAATTCTAGAATTTCAAGATTGACAGAGTCTTCAAAGATCTTCTGGATCTCACCTGTACTTTCTACTCTGCTTGAACACCTCTGATCATGGGGGACTCATTACTTATAGAAAGGCAGTCCCTTCCATTTTATGGAAGTACAAATGGTTAGAGAGTTCTTTCCTCCTTTGACTTCAAAAATATGCTTCTCTGTAGTTTATTTCCTGTGATCTGGGATCTTGGCCTTTGTAATTCATGGAATAACTTCATCCTCCTCTTCATAAACTAGTCCCTCAAAATCTGAAGTCACTTACCATGCTTTCTCTTCTCCAAATTCAGCATCCCCATATACTATAGATTATAAGGAGTAAGAAAGGAAAATTAACTACAATTCGAAGTCAACAACAATTTCTTATGGTTTAGACTTCCCTGGCCTGACTACTTTCCCCTGGGTATACTTCAGTTTCTGTCCAACCACATCCGTGTATTAATACTTTCATTTATTCAGCAAATATTTATTGAATCATTGATTGCTTATTGAAAGTGAGGCACTATTCTAACCACTGGAGATATAGTACTGAATATAATCAACAAAATTCAAGTCCTTGTGGGGTTTACATTCTAGCTGTAGAAATAAATAATAAAAATTGCTATGGAGAAAAATGAAGCTGCGAAGGAGTAAAGAATATTTCATGCAGAGTAATCATAAAAGCCAATATTTGAGCAGAGGCCTGAAGAAAGTAAGAAAGCAATCCATGTGGGTGTGGGAAAGAGCATTCCAGGGAGAGGAAACAGCAAGTGGAAAGGCTCGAAGGAGAGAATACACATGGTGTGGTCTTCGGACAGCAAAGAAGCCACCGGAGCTGGGGCTAAGTCACCTCAGAGGTGAGGAGGCAGGAGCTGATTATACAGAGACTTGTAAACCATTGAAAGGACCTTAGAGTATTTTCTCTGAGTGAGATGGAAAGCCACTGGTACATTATAAGCAAATGAACAACATAATCCGACTTAGTGCTAGATAGCCCCTCTGGCTACTGTGTAGAGAAAGAGAATAACTGGGCAGGGTAGAGAGGCAAAGAGGGATTGGGGGTTTGCAGGAAAAGCAAGGAGAACATTGAGGATGCTACGGCAATAAGCTAGGAGGAAAATAGTGGCTTAGATGAGAGTGGTAATGCTGGAGAGTGCTAATACTGCTGTGAGCCAAAGCCATTCCACAAGCAATGTTTCTGTTCTCAGTACTGGTTTTCATGGGACTCTCATTCAATGTAACCTATAATCTTTGGAACTTAATGCAGGGAATACGTGAATCCATAACTCCACCAAGCTCTAGTGATTTCTCCAAAGAAATGCTTGAGCTCTCACTTCCAAAACTCTGTCTCTGCCTAACCTTCTAAAATTTCCTAGAATACTTCAAATTCTTCCTGGATACTGTTCTAGCATCTGGTGATATGGGATTACCGGATCCAAATGCATGCCATTTGCAACAGCCAGCCCAGAAGAACAGACACTGGCAGGGTATTATCCGTGTTCCCTCTGAACTTACAATTCTTTGACGTTGATTGCTGCCTAAGACAAGCACCTATGACTTTTCCCCTACTGGATTTAGAGGACTCAGCCCAGGAGTGGTGTAGGCCAGAAGGACAAGGAATATGCCATTCCCAGGGACAGTGCTTTTAATGATGAAAGTTGGAGAATAATACCCGAGGCTACTTTACCCCTTGGGTAGAACCACACTGAGGCATATTCTGCACTATCTCTCAGAGGCGCTTGTCAGAAATTACCCATAGTTGCCCACAGGGGTAACCTGCTCATTAACACTCACTATGTTGATTCTTTTTCCTTTTCCACCTCATTTCCTCATTCCTCCTCTAGTGTTTCTTGGCACTATGTTCAAAATAAGTTATGTGATTCAAATCTCCATCTGCTTCTGGGGGAACCCAACCCAAGACAAGTAGTACAAAGAGAATAGTAGAGAGCCACTCCTCTTAGCAATGCAGTGGGCAGACTTTTCTGAAGACAATGAGCTATCTCAGTTAATTCAATCAGTTACAGATCAAACTCCGTGTTCTACTGTGTTCCCCATTCTCACTACTGCACTTGAATAGCACTTAAAGTTTTTTTAAAGAATATTATTAACAAAGGAGTAATTATTTGTCATTTTAAAGAGTGGAGAGGGAGATGACATAAGCAAGATAACAGAGTAGAAAGTCCAGGATGTTCCATTTCCCCACAGAGAAACCTATTCAACCACACATGGACCAATTCCCTTTGTAAGAAATCCAAAGAAACTGAGAGGTCCCTGCACCCCAGGTCAGGGCAAAACCAACTGCGTCAAAGTCAGTAAGAAAATTTGTGGCACCCACTTGCCACACCCCTCACTTGCCATTGAGCCCCATAGCTCGATGTAGTGCAATTGGAGGAAAACTGTCCATTTCTGGCTTCTCCTTGGAGAAAGCAAGAGAAAACTAAAATATCCATCCAATGTGCAGGATTTTTAGGTGTTGCCTGAAGGACTGGTTTCTGTCTCTCTTGTCTCAGAGTGCTGATGTGACCCAGCATACTCCAGATCACAGAAGATCACTGCAAATGAAAAAGAACCGGGTGGCTTGCTTAAAAGCCAGAGAACCTGAAATACCACAAAGAGAGACCAAAGATGCAAGAAATTAAGAAGTCCTGAAAAAAAGAAGGAAAGCTGGCAAATACCTCTAATTGAGAATGTACTTGAACAAATCCAGAAAAGATGCATTCACAGAAAAAGTTTGAGAGGCCTCTGGAATCTTTAGCCAGGCTGAATAGGAAAGGTCTTGCCCTGTCTAAAGCCATTCTATAAAGACTGAGAGAAGCGACTTTTTTTTTAATGTGCAAATCCCAGCACAAAGTTACAAGGCACATGAAGAAATAGGAAAGCATGGCCCAATCAAAGAATCAAAATAAATCTATAGAAACCAACCCTAAAGAAATGAAAGCCTGTAAGATACTTGACAAAGAATAAAAAAATAACAGCCATAAAGATGCTTAGTGAGCTCAGAAAAAATCAAAATTAGAATATCAGCAAAAAAAAGGAAATATAGAAAAAAGTCAAATAGAAATTCTGGTGCTGAAAAATACAATAATTGAACCAAAACGTTTACTAGAGTGGTCCAACAGCAGACTTGATGAAGCAGAAGAAAAAAATCAGTGAACTTGAAGAAAAGTCATTTGAAATTATTCAGTAAGAGGAGCAAAAAGACAAAAGAATAAAAAGCATGAAGAAAGCCTAGGAGACTTACAGATAACCAAGAAGAAATGGATAAATTCCTAAAGACATACAAGTATCAAGAGTGAATCATTAAAAAAATAGAAAATCTGAATGTACTAGTGATGAATAAGAAGATTGAATCCACATTCGAAAACCTCCCAGAAAGGAAAAGCTCAAGACTAAAGGGCTTTACTGGTCAATTCTACCAAACTTTTAAAGAAGAACTAATGTCAATCTTTCTCAAACTCTTCCAAAAAGCTGAAAAGGAGGTAATACTTCCAAACTCATTTTATGCAGTCAACATTATCCTAATATCAAAGCCAGACAAAGACACTATAAAAAAAGAAAGCTGTAAGCCAATATCTCTGATACATATAAATTTTTAAATCTTCAACAAAACACTACCAAACTTAATTGAACAACAAATTGAAACTATTATATATCACATTCAAGCAAGTTTTATTCCTGAGATGCAAGTATGGCTCAATGTATGAATCTATCTATACGATATGTCACATTAATAGAAGAATAAAAATCATACGATCATCTCAATAGACACCAAAAAAGCATTTGACAAAATTCAGCACCACTTTATAATAAAAACACTCAACAAACAAGGAGTAGAAGAAAATTACCTCAACATGATGAAGATCATACATGAAAAAGAAAAAATGGAGCTAGCACCAAACTCAAAGGTGAAAAACTGAAAGCTTTTCCTCTGAGATCAGAAACAAGCCAAGGATGTCCAGTCTCACCACTTTTACTCGCCATGGAACTGGAAATCTTAGCTACAGAAATTAGTCAAGAAAAATAAATTAAACTTACCCAAATCAAGAAAAGAATAAGTAAAATTATCTCTGTTTGCAGATGTATATGTAGAAAATCCTAAAGTTCTTTTAGTTTCTGAAACAAAAAATCCTGTTGAATAAACAAATTCAACAAGGTGGCAGGTTTCAAAATTAACATAAAAAGTTGGTTATGTTTCTATACCCTAAAAATTAACAATCCAAAAAAAAGAAGTTAAGGAAAATAATCCCATTTATAACAACATCAAAAAAATAGTTTGAAATAAATTTAACTAAGTTGGCCAGAAACTTGTACACTGAATGCTGCAAAACACTGGTGAATGAAATTAAAGAAGACACAAATAAATTTAAAGACATCTCATGTTCATGAATTGAAAGATTAAATACTGTAATGTGCACATTACCCAAAGTGATCTATAGATTCAATGAAATTCCTATCAAAATCCCAGACTTTTTCACATAAAGAGAAATAATAACCCTAACATCTATAGGGAACCACAAAGTACCCCCCAAAAGCCAAAACAACTGTGAGAAAGAGCAAAGCTGGAAGTCTCATACTTCCTGACTTCAAATTATATCACAAAGCCACAGTAATCAAAACAGTATAGTACTGGCATAGAGATGAACCTATAGATTAATGGAACAGGAAAAATACCCTAGAAATAAACCTATGCACATTCAGTCAACTTATCTTCAACAAGGATGCCAAGAATACATCATGGGGAAATATATATCTCCAACAGATGGTGCAGGGAAAACTGCATATTTAGTTGTAAAAGAATAAAATTGAACCTTTATTTTACACCACACACAAAAGTCAACTCAAAATTCACTATAAAATTAAATGTAAAATCTGAAACTATACAACAACTACAAGAAAACATAAGAGAAGAGCACTATAACTATTTTTCCATGATTTCTTGAATATAACATCAAAAGCACAGGACACAAAAGCTAAAATAGACAGAAGGGACGACTTTGAAAACCTTAAAACCTTCTGCACAGCAAATAAAACAATCAACAGGATGAAAAGCAACCTATGAATTGGAAAAAAAATTTCCATATCATATAGCTGATAAGGGGTTAATTTCTAAAATATATAAGAAACTCCTACAACCAATTGCAAAATAAGTAACTCAATTTAAAAATGGGCAAACAGCTTAATTAAATAGACATTTCTTTGAAGAAGCCATGCAAATGGCCACTAGGTATAGGAAAAGATACTCAGCATCACTAACCATCAGGGAAATTCAAATCGAAACCACAATGAGGCCAGGCACTGTGGCTCACACCTGTAATCCCAGCACTTTGGGAGGCCGAGGCAGGTGGATCATTTGAGGTCAGGAGTTTGAAACCAGCCTGGCCAACATGATGAAACCCCATCTCTACTAAAAATTAGCCAGGCATGGTGGTGGGCGCCTGTAATCCCAGCTACTCAGGAGGCTGAGGCAGGAGAATCACTGGAACCTGGGAGGCAGAGATTACAGTGACCCAAGATCACACCACTGAACTCCAGCCTGTACAACAGAGTGAAACTCTGTCTCAAAAAAAAAAAAAAAAGCAACACACAATGAGATATCACCATATCCCTCATATCTGTTAGGATGGTCATTATTTAAAAAAAAAAAAACCCAAAAACCAGAAAATATCAAGTATCTGTGAGGTGGTGAGGATGTAGAGAGATTGGAACCCTTGCACACCATTGGAGAGCAAGATACAGACACTCTATGGAAAATAGTACAGAAGTTCTTTGAAAAATCTGAAAATAAAATACCATATGATCCATCTGTCTCATTTCTAGGTATGTATCCAAAATAATTTAAAGCAGGATCTCAAAGAGATATTTGAACTCCCATGTTCATTGTGGCATTATTCACACCAATCAAGAAGGGAAACAACCTAACTGTCTGTCAACAGATGAATGGATAAAGAAATATGTGATATATATACACAATGGAATATTATTTAGTCTTTTAAAAGAAAATCCCATGATTTGTTTCAGCATGGATAAACTTTGAGAACATTATGCTAAGTGAAATAAACCAGTCACAGAAGGACAAATACTTCAATTTTCCACTTACATGAAGTATCTAAAGTAGTCAAACTCATAGAAGCAGAAAGTAGAATGATGGCTGCCCTGCTGTGGATGGGGAAATTGAGGTATTATTTATTAATACAGTTTCAGTCATGCAAGACAAAAAAGTTGTGGAGATCTGCTGTACAACAATGCATATATAGGCCTGGCATGGTGGCTCACGCCTGTAATCCCAGCACTTTGGGAGGCTGAGGCATGCAGATCACTTGAGGTCAGGGGTTTGAGACTAGCCTGGCCACCATGGTGAAACCCCATCTCTACTAAAAATACAAAAATTAGCCAAGCATGGTGGCAGGTGCCTGTAATCCCAGCTACTCAGGAGGCTGAGGCAGGAGAATCACCTGAACCCGGGAGGCAGAGGTTGCAGTGAATAGAGATCATGCCACTGCACTCTACCCTGGGCCACAAGAGCGAAACTCCATCTCAAAAAAAAAAAAATTAATGCACATATAGTAAATACCGTAATACTGTACAATCCACTTACAAATTTGTTAAGAGGGTAGATCCCATCTTATGTGTTTTTTACAATTAAAAAAAGAAATTATGCCAGCAAGAGTCACATACCTATGCATCGAAATGTACAGTCAACAAATTACAATTGGATAAACCATTTTAGATAAGGCCTGCACCTGCAACCTAGAATGACTACCACTTTGTCTCAGTGTTATCACTGACCAGCTGTGTAACCATGGGCAACTTTCTTGCCTAGTCTGGGCTTCAGTTTCCTAAGTAAAATGACTAAAATAAATTAACTCTAAAGTTGATCCTAACAAAGTTTTATGACCCTGAGTTTCTGGTTTACTCAGCATAACCTTCATGATAAGAAGCAAAGTTATCAACCAACTGTCTTTAGACAGACCTAATTTTACATTTTCATGTAGCTCATTGAGGCAATTTCTTCCCTAATCTATTCCTTTGTGCTGAACTTTTTTAAGTTTGACACTCTAGATATCCGTCTGCCTCAAGCAAAACAGTTGACAGAAAGCCATGAACCCATCATGCCCTGATTCATAGGAAGTAATTACTAATAATCCTAATTCTGGTTCATAGTTTGCTTGTCCGTAATTACAGCTGCAGTTGAATGCTTTCAGCATTAACCATCAGCCCAGAGTGGCAGCTCCCTCCTCATCTCAGGGAAATGGAACTGTGAGTACCTTTCAAAGCAAGGTTTGCTGCTTTTTTGCCTGGAACACTTTTTAATTGGGTATCATTTGGAAACTTCTAAATCCCATTTTAGAGCTTCTGGTCACTGCGTTACTTACTGAAGCCCTAAAAGCTAGTTATGAGGCATGCCTGAACAGTGCGAATGTCAAAGCAAAAATTACGATCATCTCTGCTTTCTTCCGAGAATGAAAAAAGCCATCATCTTGACCTTTTTTTTAAATATACTAAAAGAAATCTAAGATAACAAAGCTGTATGAGAAAGTACTTATGAATTTGGGATTGAAATTGCACTTCTAATTTAAGAGTTTTCCATCTAGTTAGGAGGGTTTAAAATTGTTAGGTTGTTCAGAAACCCACAGACTATGTAAATGTACAATTTTGGTATATCCACCCAGGTGCCTGACTAGAAACTTTAGTCATCTTTACCTTCGCCCTCTCTTCCCCACCCACATCTAATGAGTCAACAAACTCAACCCATTCTACTTTTCTAATGATTTTGGAATTTACTCCCCCACCTCCACCCCCATTACTGCTGAAAAGGCAATTAAAGATCTCATTACTTCTTAAGTGGGTGAGTGGTTGGCTTGATCCCAGCCCTTCTCCACCTCAGGACTCTCCTACACGGACACAAGAGATGGCTTTACTAAAGCACAAATTAGAGGCTGATTTTCTACTTATAAATACATGATGCCTCCCTGGGGCATAAATGAGTCAAAGCCTTAGTTTGGTACTTCCTACTTCTTTAGCTTCTTCTCTTAGACTTCCACTTCATCACTTCCAGCTGTCTAAATCCCACCCACAAGACTTATTATTTGTCATCCCTTGAATTCCAAAATGCTCTGTGCACTTGCAAATATTTCTGTTAGCTCTTTTCTTTGCCAAGAATTCCCAACTTTATATACTGAAATCTTACTTATCTTTGAATATGAAGCTCACCCATCAATTTCTATGAAACTTCCCACAACTCTTTTAGAACAGCTCAATTGTCTTTCCTACATGCTTCCCTAGAACATTTATTTATTCACCCATTCATTTTTTTTTTCATTCACCAAATCTTTAAGAAGCAACTAAATTCTGGAGATACGGACTCCTGCCCTTGGGAAGCCTACCTTCTTATAGACTATTTCTACCACATGGATGCTAGCTCATAGTCTTTTTACCCATATTTTAATCAGTGCCCTGTTTCCTTCATTGGACCACAAACTCCTTGAAGGAAAGAGATTATGTTTTATTCAGTGCCCAGAACAATGAGTGATTTTCAACTAATATCTATTGAATTTTACTTAAACTGGCTTATCTCTTGAGTATGTATGTACAAGTATGTATTTGTATTCAAACCAAGAAACTTACAATACCTAGTACTTTGGTAGCTGTGCACTGTCCTAGGCATCATCTATATATCACTATCTAGCTTAAAACAAAACAGATGCTGGTGCAAACATCTCACCAGCATTAGTGGAGGTAATGAATAAGAAGCACTTGTCACAGTGACTGGCATCTGAAATTGCTAAAAAACACAAATCCCTCTTCAGGTTAATTTGAGTAGCCTTACATTTTTTAAGATTCAAAATAAGCTGGTCTTTGTTTAAGTCTGATGGACTTTTCAAGTAAGAACGTCCAACAAAGCAAGAGTTTTCATCCAACCCATTTCCTCAAAGGGTTTACCATTCAATCAGTAATAGTAGAGGCATTTGCAAAGAAGAGTAGAAAAAGGTGAATATTTGAATTTCTGTAAGAGATCTGGGTTTCAGGACCAGCTCTGACATGAATAACTTCTGGAAAATCACCTCATTTCTCCATTACTTAGTTTTCTTATCTGTCAGGGATGGGGACATTAATAACACTTTTACCTCCCTTGAAGAGTTTTGTGGATAAAAATATAATAACTGTAAGATTAGCCTGAAAAATAAAGGTAAAAGCTTATCAAATGTGAGGTAGTATTTGTAATAGTAAAAACTTATGAAATGCTCTCATGACTGAACCATCTCTGAGGGATGTCCCCAAGCACATATAAGGCTGTTTGGTAAATTGATACACATATGGTCAGGGATTTAGTGGCAAGAGATAATAAATCCTCCCCAGGTCCTCTTGGGGCAGATAAGAAACAAGTATAGCCAACCCTCAGTGACCTGTGATAACAAGGCCAGGGATGATACGGATAAACGGATTTCGCAGATTATCCAAAAATATAACTTTTCCCAATTAGGACCTCTAAACTTTTGCAGAAATTCCTTAAAAAGAGCCAAATTACTTTCACCTGGACTCATAACCTACATGAGTTTCACCACCAGTTCCTACCCCTTCCCATGCCTAGATACAGCTGCAAAACAAAACAAAACAAAACAAGAACAAGTAAGTCTGCTGGGGCAGCTGCCATACCTAATGCTGAGCTACCCGTGAGAACTCAGTACATTTTATTTTCAGAGATGTGGTGCTGGCCCTGTCTATATTTTCCTGGCGCAAGGAAAAAGCAACCTAGGGCCTGCCAACCCAGAACATTCTGTAAGTGACCTCAAACTATGGTAATTTCCCCAAGCCGCCTGAAGGAGCTTGTCCCTTCAACTGATCCCTTGGCAGCAATGAAATCAGGTCTTGGATAATTCCTAATCCAGAACTTTTCTGCAGATTTCCAAAGCTGGGGCAGGAAATGGCTTAGAAATGAACAAATCTGTTATTTGAATTATTCAACAATTCTTTCCTTGACAACCCCATGAGGGAGTTGCTTTCCTGTCATTTCTCATTATGAAAGCTTTTCTTTCCCTTCTTTTTGCTGCTTTTCCTGAAATATTAGCAAGATAATTCAAAAACACTGTGAAAAGCACCTTGGGAACGACCATCTGCAAAACAGCAGCTCCATAGGTTACATGCAGCTTAATCTTACCTAGGAACTCCAGAACAAAATGTAGGCAGGTTAAAAAGCAAGAAATCATTGATACCCTCTCAATGGGAATTAGAGCAACATTGAGAAAAATGAACTAGCGATGACACCTACTTTAAGTGACTTGCATTCTCATTCACTCATTGATTCAATGAATGTTTGTTGAGTGTTTGCTCATGCCAGACACTCCAAAGAGTACATTTGGGTTCTGTCTGTCCAGTTTCCAGAATACTATCAGTAACTGCAGCATGCAATTCTCCTCCAAATCTGTCCATTTTGCATTTATGCCAGTGAAATAAGTAAATAGAGAGAGTGCAAGGTAGGATGACAGCCATCCCAGTTTGCCCAGAACTAAGGGAGTCCCGGGGACATAGGAATTTCCGGGGTTTTTTTTATTTTTGTTTTTTGTTTTTTGCCCAGACCAGAATGCAGTGGCATGATCATGACTCACTGTAGTCTCAACCTTTTGACCTCCCAGGCTCACGTGATCCCCCTGCCTCAGTCTCCTAAGTAGCTGGGACCATAGGTGTGCACTACCACACCCAGCCAATTTTTTAATTTTTTGTGAAGACAATGTCTTACTGTATTGTCCAGGCTGGTCTTGAACTCCACGGCTCAAGGGATCCTCCTGCCTCAGTCTCCCAAAGTGCTGGGATTATAGGCATGTGCCACCATGCCCTGCCTCAGTTTTCAAACTGAGAAAGTCCTGGGAAAATAGGGATAAGTTGGATTTGACCTTTGACAATCTTTTGTGTGATCTTTGATGATTTTTTTAAATCCTTAGGCCTCAGTTTCCACATCTGTAGAATAAAGGCACAAGAATAGATTATCTCTAAGAATTACCTTCAGCTTTGGTATTCTAAGAGTGAATTTAACATGTTTTTAGGATTAGAATGGGTTCTGGAGAGGCTATAAAGATATCAGGAGCTCCTTAGAAATATCTATCCACAAATAAAAATAACATTGTGTTAAAATCCGGCTAGATTCCCAAGATTACAATGATCTAATCTAAAGTTAAGCCACTCCTTTTAATTAAACATCTGCGTTCTTTGCCTCCATGCCTGGATAAACTTAGCTCAGCACAGAAAATGTTCTATTCAGAAACTGTGACAGAGAATCCCAGAGTCTGTTCCCATAATAAATAGCTTAAAATTATATTCAGCTGGGTTCCTTAAGCAATTAAGCAGGGTGATCATCTCATAGTATTTCAGGTTGAATAGACTTTTGTTGCCATTAGGTGCTTTTGTATTATGGGTAAGATTGTAGAGGGAATTAAGGAGCACAGACCACGTGAATAATCACATCTTTGAAAGAATCACAAGAAATCAGACGGGAAGATGGGGAGAGGAATGCAGCCTGATTCAAATTCTAACGCTAACTTAGACAAAGACTTTACTTTTCCTGGACTTTAATAGCTTCATCTATAAAATGAGAAAAAAACATATTTCCCAGTGTTGTGTGAGGGTAAACTTGTTCTTTTTTTTTTTTTTTTTTTGAGACGGAGTCTCGCTCTGTCGCCCAGGCTGGAGTGCAGTAGCGCGATCAAGGCTCACTGCAAGCTCCGCCTCCCGGGTTCACACCATTCTCCTGCCTCAGCCTCCTGAGTAGCTGGGACCACAGGCACCCGCCACCACGCCTAGCTAATTTTTTGTATTTTTAGTAGAGACGGGGTTTCACTGTGTTAGCCGGTATGGTCTCGATTTCCTGACCTCGTGATCCACCCACCTCGGCCTCCCAAAGTGCTGGGATTACAGGCGTCAGCCACCACGCCCGGCCCTAAATAAATTTATTTTATAAATTCATCCTTATATTTTATACATGTATTTTATACATATAGTGTGTATATATATATGCACTATATGTAATATATACACATATTTTATTATATATAGTGTGTATATGTGTATAAAAACTACTACACACTACTATTCATATAAAATATAAGGAAGGATTTATAAAATAAAATAAAATTTATTTGTATATAAACCTATATATAATATATAACTTGAAGGATTTACAAAATAAAATTCATTTATATATAAACCTATATGAAATTTGTATTATATATAATATATGCTATACATTATATATAATTGATATATAATATATGCTATACATTATATATAATTGATATATAATATATGCTATACAATATATAATTGATATATAATATATGCTATACATTATATATAATTGATATATAATATATAACTTATATATATTATATATTAAGTTATATATTATATATAAATTAATTATGTATTTATATATATATAAAAATTACATATGCAGTCAACCCTTGAACGACCCAGGGGTTAGGTGCACAAACCCCACACAGTCAAGAATCCACATACAACTTTTGAGTCCCCCAAAATTTAACTACTAATAGCCAATTGTTGACCTGAAGCCTCACTGATAACATAAAGCTGATTAACATATATTTTATGTGTTATATGTATTATATACTGTATTCTTATAATAGAGAAAATATTATTAAAATTATAAGGAACAGAAAATATTTTTACTGTTCATTAGGTGGAAGTGGATCATCATAAGTGGAGCATGGCCTTTAGGTTCATTATTTTCATGTTGAGTAGGTGCAGAGGAGGACGAGGAGGGGTTGGTCTTGCTCTCTTAGGGGTGGCAGAGGAGAAGAAAACTCATGTATAAGTGGACCCATGCAGTTAAAGGGTCAACGGTATAAAATGCTTCTAAAAACATTAATAGAGAATACGTACTGTCCAACTGCAACAGTCCTTGATATGAACAGCATTTCTAAATGCCAAAAAGGCCATGCAAATCTAGAGGGATATGTTGTAAAAGATTAAGTAGCAGAACCACTACGTTTAGCTCCTTCAAGTCCCATTAGATCTGCTTTTTGGCTAACCCAAGAGTCTCCCAGATTAAAATAGGAAGTAAGGTGTCACTGAGCTCCCCTCCATGTCTCTGAGAAGCATTTTCCCTTAAATTGTTGGAGACAAAGAGCAATCTAAGAATATTTTGTGATCTATAGAATCTCATGCTAACAAAGGCCTCCAGATGCCCTACTCTGGTGATGCTTTCTCTGACTTGGAAAAATGCTCACCCAGACCCTGCTTAAGCAGAGTGGGGAACAGAGAACTAAAGAGCACCTACGGTTTTTATCCTGCCATTTTGCCTTTATTTAATGCATCTTCCCAGATTCAGTTCATCATTGATCCATCTGATTGCATTCTTTGGGATTCCTGAGGCTAATATGTGCTAAACACCATGGCTACCACTCATGCAGTAGGTACTCAATAAATGGCATTGTTCTCCCTTGCAATACTTTCTTCTTCCTACGTAATCACTGGCTCAAATTAGGGCACAGTTAGCATTCTTTAAAAAAAGCTTTTCCTGGCCAGGAACGGTGACTCATGCCTATAATCCCAGCACTTTGGGAGGCTGAGGCGGGCAGATCACCTGAGGTCAGAAGTTCAAGACCAACCTGGCCAACATGGTGAACCACCCCCCGCCCCACCCCGCCGCTCTCTACTAAAAATACAAAAATTAGCCGGGCATGATGGTGGGTGCCTGTAATCCCAGCTACTTGGGAGGCTGAGGCAGGACAATCGCTTGAACCTGGGAGGTGGGGTTTGCAGTGAGCCACTATCGCACCATTGCACTCCAACCTGGGCGACAGACCGAGACTCTGTCTTAAAAAAAATTTTTTTTAAAAGCTTTTCCTGATGTCCAGGAAGACCTGCCATAGGCTGACAACCAGGATATTCCTCTGGGAATTAACAGGGAAAATTCAAGAGGAAGATAGGAGAGCAAAGTGGCAATTTGGCACTGGGATCTGAATTCTATTTGCAAGGAAAAAAGGCTCCCTTGCCTTTAGATTGGCGAGTAGCCCATGAGCTGCTGAAATTTCAATTCAATGGTAAAAGTATATTGCTCCCCCAGTCCCTACACCCTTGTACCCGTGGCATGGCAATGCTGTCCCAAGTTTGATTTAACTTTCTTGCCAATACACAGGAACAGGTTGTTAGAAAACAATGATCTCAAGACCTCACTCAAAACTGTGCTGTTTTTCAACCCCATTAGTGTTGAGATAGCAGTGTACGATTGCAGAATGATTTATCTCTCAATACTGATCTGTTCCTACATTACTGGACATTTCCTCCACAGCTGATTCCATCAATCATGCAATCATCTGAGCAGCTCTGCAGCCCATGCTCCTCTGACAGAGCCACACTTTTGCTATTTATCTTCCATGCCGTCTCTCACTCTTGTCAGTTTTAATTCTGCTCCATTCTCATTTTCTTCTCCTGTACCCTGAGGGCTCTGTCTGGAACATATTATTATTCAGTATTTACAGGGATGTCACTTGAAACATGTCACCATCGGAAATGACAAAAATTCAGGGAT
Organism: Pan paniscus; assembly: GCF_029289425.2. Classification (NCBI taxonomy): domain Eukaryota; kingdom Metazoa; phylum Chordata; class Mammalia; order Primates; family Hominidae; genus Pan; species Pan paniscus. The sequence goes on along the minus strand of NC_073252.2, from coordinate 27,456,557 downwards.
TTTCACAGAATCATCTGTGCCCCAACCACCATTTTGAATTTTTATACCGTGATGTAAATTCCACAACTACCCATGAATCTCTAAAATTATTGACTTGGTTCAAAGGAAGCCTTAGGGCAAGAGTGTGACATTTGCAAAAATCCTTCCAGTTTAATTGCAAAGGTTTCATTTTGGAGGAGACTTTATTCAACTTTCTATTTTTAGAAAAAAATGTAATTTAGAAATGCTCGCACCATTATTAATGTTGTCACACAAGTAAGACCTCAAGATCTATCCCTAAACCTCTAAAATTTATCATTATGAATTGTCTATATTGTATTATCAAATGTATTACTTTTTTAATAACCGAATTAAAATGCTTACCTAACTAACACCCACATAGCACTTTTGGTGTCCCAGGACCTGCTCTAAGCATGTATACACACATATTTTACTCCTCAAACCAAAATGTTATTGCTGTCAGAGAGGGTATTTGGGCAAACTGTTTAAATAGAAGGAGAAGTCCATTTATTCAACATATACTAGACCCTCAACTTTTTCACATTATCTTTCAGATGCTGACCACAGTTCTGAAAATAAATATGGTGATTTGCATGTTCATAAAAGAGAAAGATGAAGGATTAAAAAGTTAGCAGACTCACGCAGGTGGCTCAGCCAGTATCTTAGCCTGTACCTTTCTGATTCCAAATATTCTGCTTCTCAATGTCCCACCATGCCAATCTCTATCTTTTTGCCTTTGGAAAGGGATCTGATATGCCAGGTTATTGTAAAAGCTTCTTTCTTAAAGTTTTGGCTCAACCTTTGTCCTGGTGTAACGTCTTGTCAGTCGAAGCTCAGCCATCTTTTTGTATCAGCCTCAGTGCCAATTCACTGTGTCCAGATTTATCATGAAGGAGGCGATGAGGTGGAAAGTGTACTTGCCTTTTCCCTAGATTGGACTAGAGTGACACAAAATTCTGGATCTGTCCTTGGGCCTGCACTGGTGCCAGGTCACATGAGCTGACTCCCCTTACGAAAATAAAAGCATCCTCCCCCTGGTATAGCCAGGCTCACTGGAGTTCTACACTTGGGTCTGGGGCCCAAGGTCCAGCTAGGGAAAACATTCATTTAACTTGCTTTGTTCAGTAAGCTATTTCCCCTAAAGGGTTCTACATGGAGCAGTGACTGGACAATGGGCAATAAGTATTTCTTTGTCCCCTGGCCAGTCTCACATATCACAGACAACTTGGAGGAAGCTCAGCTGGACCAGAAGAGCCAGAAATTGGGAGCATGCAATGGCAGATCATCAGGGCAAGGCCACTCACCAGCAGGGAGGCCCAGTGAATGCAGAGCAGGTGGCAACAGGAAAGACTGGAGGCCAGTCTGATAGGAAGGCAAACACCAGCAAGAGGCAATTCCGGGATCATTTATGGGAAACCGAGGCATGGTCTGCAGAGGCAACCGCCCCCCCACCGTCACTTCCAGAGAGATGAACGGAGACTTGATCTCTGAGAACCCAATCTTCTCAACAAGTTGTCAACATGCTAATAAGCATAGTGTCTTACTCTGTAGCAGGTACTTTTACTTTATGTGTTATTAACTCTCCATCTTCTGAACAATCATATCAAGCAAGTGCTACTTCTATCCCCGATGTATGTATAAATCTGTCCAACCATGTAGCTCATAAGCAAATTAACTGTAATTTCCAAACCTAGATACACCGACCCTAGAAACTACACTCTCACAACTTTCCTACCCACCAACACCTCTTAAAGTTGAGGTGAGAACTAAGTAACAAGCACTTATTAGCTGCAAATTTCAGTGGAAAGCACTAGTCCAAGCATTTGTTTGAAACCCCCACACAATTTGTACAACAACCCTATGAGATAGTGTGTCCGTCAGCATTTGGTCACAAAAACAAAAGGTATTTTGCATGTTCTAAGTATCCACAGTTCTAATGCAGGAAATTAGAGGTTTGCAGTCTTTTGGAAAGACTTAGCAATGAATTCAGGGAAGCCACCAGGACCTTTCTGCCTGCTGCTGTATCTATGCAAGTGGGAGTCGACACTCACCCAGAGGCCACTGAACACCTTAAGGGCCTCTGGGAGGGTCTCTCTGGCTTCTCAGCCAGCATCCCTGAGATAGGTGATTCTTAGGCTTACCTGAAAGCCATTATAAATCTCTTATCTACCTGCCCACACACTTGCCTGCAACCAACTCCCTTAAAACATAATGGCTGCTGCTTCTCTCATTTTAGGAAAATCTCACCCAAGTCCTCTCCTTGGCAGACTCTACACAAAGCCATACACAAAAAGATGTTCTAAGAACCATAGTTATTGGCTTCTCCACAGTACAGGGGAGACTTAGAAGGCAGTAAAGATGCATCAAGTTGAGAACAAATGATCTGGTAGAATTAGGTAGAATTCATATACCCATTTTACAGTTGATGAAACTGAGGCAGAGGCACAAAGCGGTTAATCAATTTACACCTAATCACATAACTTTAGTAAATGATAAAGCCATGATTCAAATGTAGAGGGACTGGCTCCATAATCTATGCTGTTGCCATTGCATGAGATTGTTTTCATGGAAGACTTAACTCAGCACAGCTTGGCACACCTGTTAGTGCTACACTCATGTGGTGGCTGGGTTTTATTCTTATTGATACATTTCTTGTGTTACTATATTTGTTTTTCTCATAATTAGCACAACTGGGATTGCTCAGCTAATACCCATGGAATGTTGAATACCCCCACCCACAGTCTGCCCCATATCTCAAGGCAACCTAGACAGGTTTTCTTCCTCTAATGAATTATCATTATGACTTAGTCCAAGATTTCTAAATAATTACCAGTTCCAAAAAACCAGTATCCACAGATATGTGCATGAATACAAGCATACATGCACACACATATGCACACACACACACACACACACACTCCGTCTTTATGAGCAGCAACGTAACTGTATTTCAATGGATGCAATTGATGAGGGCGAGTTCCAGGCGCTTCACCCAGGCAATCCCGGCTGGCCAATTATTGCAGACAGCCTGCTCCCACCTATTCACCACACAGAACACATGTCAAAATGCACTTGGAAACAACACTAGGCTGCAGCACACTGAGAAGGTGAGGCTGAGCATCGGACTTGCTGACTTTGGGCTGCCCGGCATTGCCCGGAACACGTGTGTGGTCTCTGATTCCATCTCTAGATACTGCAGGGAAGGCTCTGTAATTGGAAAATGCTGCCCAAGCAGAAAGTCTGCCTTGCTTAATAAACAGGGCTCTCTGAAGATGTTCAAAATTACCAGAGGAGAAACACAGCCTGGTGTTACCATCAGTGTTCTAGAACTGGCTGAAATTGATCAAAGGTTTTAGCTGCGATCTTTCTCCTACAGCTCATTTAACCATGCAATTAGGCAGTTAAGTAGATGCAAAATATTTAAAATTAAAGATGCTTCTCATCAAGCCAGTGGTCAGAACTTTTTAAAGTAAATGATCAACTTGCTCTTTCTTCGTTGCTTTCTTCATCTCTCATTCCTATCTATCCCCAATCATGCTTAGGAGAAAAAAAAAAAAAGAAGGAAAGAAAGAAAGAGAGGGTGCTTATCTTAACTCAGCAATTTCTTGATTTCTATCAAATGGTAGGAGCAAAAATAAGAATTTGGAAGATTTCAAATGAAAACGCTATAGAGCAGAGCAAGGGCACAAACACGTGGCTAATGTATTTTGTAAATGTAAGGGAGAAAATTATGCATGAATAGCAAATTTCCATGATAGGAAGGTGAACAGCCTGTTTCACGACTGCAAATTCAATGCTGGAAATCACATCACTCTGAACAGGTATACAGTATTATATTCCGATTGAGAAAGGAATGCCATGCAAATGCACTCAGCGAAAAGGCAGCAGAGGAATATTGCATCTTTAACAGGATTTTTTATTCAAATGTGCTGAGCCAAACCATTTAAAATTGCATTTGAATAGTAAACAGATAACATCATCATTTTTAAAAACCTGCACACTTGTGCCAGATCAACAGAGAGCCTGCAAAATAAAGACAGAGAGAAGGAGGTATCAGCTCTGAATAGAAAATAAAATTAAATATGACTTCTCGGTCATGAGGCTTTCTTCAGGCCTCAAAAAGGTAAAGCAAGGTTAACTCCATCCTTCATCAGCACAACTCCAGGAAGGTTTCTGAGGCAGCAGGTTCTTCCTCATCAATGTACGTTTTACAAGCACAAATTTAATTTGAGTGGAGGTTTTTCTTGCCTCTTCCACCAAATTGCTTTCGTTTCATTCATCAATTTGCATTACTGGTGTTTAGTACAAGATATCAGGGAAAGGTGAAGGAGAAATGCAATCAGACAATGGTCCCCACAGAATTAAAATGCCAGTGATTCAAATGCAGAGGACATCAAAGGATGCCCAAGAAACCATAGTAACCAGGCTTCCAGGAAAGCCTCAGTTTCCCGGAATCCTCCCAAATGAATTCTTATGTTAGACAAAGTTTCTGCATAACTAAAAGCTGGACCTTTATGTGAGCAGACATTCCTATCAGCCTCAGTTTTCCAGAAATATTTTAAAAACATAGTAACCAGAGGACATCTAAGGATGCCCAAGAAACCATAGTAACCAGGCTTCCAGGAAAGCGTCAGTTTCCCGGAATCCTCCCAAATGAATTCTTATGTTAGACAAAGTTTCTGCATAACTAAAAGCTAGACCTTTATGTGAGCAGACATTCCTATCAGCCTCAGTTTTCCAGAAATATTTTAAAAACATTTTTCCTATATAAACTATACAGATCAGTGCTCTGTGGGGGAAGGGGGTCTTTTGTCTACTTTAATTAGCATTAGTCAGGAGAAATTCATATGGGAGAGGAAGAATTTCATGAGTCAGGGAAAGCATAGATGGCTGTAAGTTGAAGAATTCCTTAAATTTTGGAGAACTTCTGAGGCCAGGGTTTTGTGATCTGTCCATGAGGTGATGTCATTTTTCTCTTTTCTGTGTAGTTTATCTCACCAGGTTGCCATCCAGCCTTCTGTACATTCTGTTCTCCTTGAAGAAAGCATCTTGGTAAAGGAGTTAGAGATTTACACCCAGAAAGGCTGAACTGGAAGTTTCTGGTGTGTCCCATCCAGAGGAACCCTGTAATGGATCAGAGGCCAGTCTGAGGCTTGCCTATAAAGCAGGGAGAGGCACAATTGGAATCAGAAGATCAGCACAGCAGAGACGCTAGATTGTATTGTGCTTACATGATGACTTTAGGATATTTTATTTTTTTGAGACAGAATCTTGCTATGTTGCCCAGGCTGGCCTCGAACCCTGGGCTCAAGTGATCCTCCTTCCTTTCAGCCTCACTGAAGCTGGGATTACAGGCATGTGCCATCATGCCCAGCTTTTGGAGAATTTTTTTTTGTCATGGCCCAATAATTTTTTAAATTCTATTTACAAATTTCTAAATACATAATAGTGAAAACATCAAAAATATAAAAAGGTATTCAGACAAACTGTCTCCCACTATTGTCCTCTAACTGCCCTGCTGTCATCTCTTTGAATAGGTGACCAACTGCTTTTTCGTTATTATTCATCTTTTATTTATTTATTTATTTATTTAGAGACAGAGTCTTGCTCTTGTTGCCCAGAGAGGAGTGTAGTGGCACAATCTCCACTCACTGCAACCTCCATCTCCTAGGTTCAAGTGATTCTCCTGCCTCAGCCTCCCAAGTAGCTGGGATTACAGGTGTGGTCCACCATACCCGGCTAATTTTTGTATTTTTAATAAAGGCAAGGTTTCAAGGCTGGTCTTGAACTCTTGACCTCAAGTGATGCACCTGTCTCGGCCTCCCAAAGTGCTGGGATTACAGGCATGAACCGCTACACCCAGCTGTTATTTTTCATCTTTCCAGAAAGTTTTGATGTGTTTGAGTCATGGCTTCTTGGCTTCCTCAAGTATCTTCTAGACCTTGACATGCTTGACATCTCAGGCCCTCATTTTTCTCTAAGGATCAGACTTCTCGGTTTTTATACTGATCATCTTTCAGGAAATGAAAGCTTGTCTTTTCATTCCAATTCAGAACCAGCAACAAGATGTTACTAATATTTTCAGACACAAATACAGTTTCTTAGTAAGTTTGATCATTGTTTTGGAATATGAAAACTTTGTTTTTTCTCAGGTAAATCCATCATTCTGAAATGATCTTTCACTAATGACAATTTAAAAGGATTAAAACCAGTCTTACTCACCCATACATTAATTTGTTCTCTTTGAGTTTAAAGGTAGATTTTATTATCTCAGAAAATACTGTTGATGATATTTGCTATTATTTTACGGTATCTGCAGGTTTTGTTTGTCCAACAATCATTCCCCCTACTTTTGGTGACTGTACCCCATTCTTAGTTGGAGAACAATCCCTATTCTCAGCCCTTGTGTTTCAGATTGAGTTGATACGATGCTTTAACAACAAGAATAGACATGTGACCCTTTCCAGGCCAATCAAAGTCAGATTTCCCATGGCTATTGTGATTTGTTTTGGGATCATCACATGACCCAAGCAGACCAATGAAAACTTGCCCTGGCCCTTTTATTGTCTGTCTTGGGAAAGAGAAATTCTCTGTACTCTAGAGTTGCTAACCCAGGAGGTTTGTCAACCCAGAGCTGCTGGAGGCCATCCTGCCACCCACTGATGGACCTTACCCAAGAATGAAGTGATTTCATAGTGTCTGTAGTGGCAAATTACAAAGAAAAGCAGAACTGAAAAATAGAGAAAGAAAGATCCTAATTGTTTAATATCTGAATCCAAAGTCTCCTTTTCAAAAATGTGAACTAACTAATCCCCTTTTGTTCAAACCATTTGAATTGATTTTTTGCCACTAGCAACTAAATGAGTCCTTTTATAGTATTTAATTGCAGTAGCAGTCGACCTACATTTATTCTATTTAAAACTGATCATTGGTTCACTCATACCGCCACCAACACTTCCGTAAAATATAGTACTGTACATAGACCAAAAAGCTCTCCAAATATTATTGCTTACCTCTTTACAGACACTAAGCATTAAAATATGCTGGTACCATGTATCAACTGGTATGAGATATTCGGCTAGTTCCAAAACCTGATGAGTTTCCACCCGGATTGGTACTTAAGGTCCTAAAATATATTTTTTGGAGGCTGACACTTGTAGTCTCAAGAGTTCATCTAGTCCAGTAATTTCCACATCAGTAAGTTCTGGCCCCACCTGACCTCAGAATCAGAACCTACAAGAGCAGGACCCAAGAATTGATACTGTTAATGTCTTAGCACCAATATCTGTCTTAGTCAATGCAGGCTGCTATAACAAAATGCCATAGACTGGATGGCTTATAAACAACAATAATTTATTTCTCACAGCTCTGAAGCCTAGGAATCCAAGATCAAGGTTTTGACAGATTCAGTGTCTGATGAGCACTAACTTCCTGGTTCATAGATGGTGATATGGCTGTGTCTCCACCCAAATCTCACCTCGAATTGTAATAGTCCCCACATGTCAAGGGCAGGGCCAGGTTGAGTAATTGAATCCTGAGGGTGGTTTCCCCCATACTGTTCCTGAGGTAGTAAATAAGTCTCACGAGATCTGATGGTTCTGTAAGTGGGAGTTCCCCTGCACAAGCTCTCTTGCCTGCCACCACATAGGTAGTACCGTTGCTCGTCCTTCATCTTCTGCCATTATTGTGAGGCCTCTACAGCCATGTGGAACTGTGAGTCCCTTAAGCCTCTTTCCTTTATAAATTACTCAGTCTCGGGTATTTCTTTATTAGCAGCATAAGAACAGACTAATACAGATGGCTGTCTTCTCAATGTGTCCTCCCATGGCAGAAGGGATGAGGGTGCTCTACAAGGACTTTTCTATAAGGGAACTAATCAACCTCCACTTCACAACCTAATTACCCTCCCAAAGGCCCCACCTCCTAATGCCATCACATTGGAAGTAAGAATTTCAATGTATAAAGTTTGGGGAGACACAAATATTTGGTCTCCAGCAATTAACAAAAGCCTCTTGATGGGAATTATGCATTCAGCCCAGAACTAGTCCTCAATCCAGCCTATCTCCTAATTATCAAATGAAACCCAATAGTTGAACCCTACCTTTGTTTTCATGAGATCAAAAGATACATCTTCCTGTATCAAAATTCCTACTGTCAGCCTCTTACAGCTTTGTATTTTCTTATTCTGTCTTAATACACATACAAGCTTCATTCATAAGGAAAACTATGTCACAGGCAAATTGCACTGACATACCAACCTGCATCAATGGTCAGGAAATCGGTAGATTCCTCCTACTTTTGCTCACACTTCCATTTTCAGTATTTAAAGATTGATTATTTAAAATCCCTCATTACTAACTTTTACCAAATACCCCAACCATGAGACTAGGAAATCAAAGGAATCTCATGATCAAAATCATCACTGTGTTCAGTTCATGATGCCTATAGAGTTCTACTGGTGTCAGTGACCTAGCACGGTGCTAGATATAAGAGTAAGTTTCAATAAATATTTCTTGAGCACAAACCATGATCAGATAAATGACGAATTCAGTCTATCAAGACCAGAGCACATTCTCAATCATCTCCTTTCTGAATTAAAAAGCACTCATCTTGCATTCACCTGAGGAAATCATTGAAGAAACGGTTCCTACAGCTCAGCACAGAAGGCTGTGGCCATCCAGGACAGAGTACTCACAGACAAGAGGCTCAACTTAGAATCCCTTAAAGGTCGTAAAGATGATTTCTCTCCATCCCATATGGATCAGAGACTGCAAACTTAAATGCCCACAGGGGGCAGGCATTTAAGGACTAAAATAAGGGAGGTATAAGATTTATAGTCCTCCAATTTTTTCATACTTTATTTTTAGTTCCACAAAACACACTCAGTCTCAGTGTTGCCGAACCACAAGGTTTAGAGCAGCATGCATTCTCCATAGGGGTGATATCATTCACAAGGGGACAAAAATTTTTTACTGAGAAGTGCAAAATCCTTAGGTAGTACAATGGCTTGTGGTCTTCCAAATGGCCACCATAGATAAACCGATACACAGTGTGTTTACGTTATTAAAATATTCTGGGGATGGATAGGCAATTAGGAGGGGAAAAATATCCTGAAAGGAAACTTTCTTAGGGTAATGATAATGATAAAAATGTTGAGAAACATCAAGAAACTGGAGAACTTTGGAATCTAAACGGGCAGATGTTCTCAGCTGCAACTGATTTGTGGCTATGTGAAAATATGGCAGAGACATATTTTTAAAAGAAACCATAAATGTAGATATTTGGATAAAATTTCCCAATTATTAAATGTTTATTTTAAAAGAAAATCAACAATAATTCTTTATGGACCAAACAAATTATATCTCCAGGGCCATGTGGCCAGCCAGTGGCCAATGTATAATCAGCCTCCTCACTGGAAATTTGAAGGAATTGTTATGTCCTTAGAGCATTTGGTGATTGCTAATCAGTTGCATTAGACAAAGAGCAAAGGCATTATTTATGCTGCACCTTTTTAGGAAAAGCTTTCATCATTTAATCTGAAAGTGAGCCATTTGCCCATTGGCAAATTTGAGAAACTTTTTTTTTTTTGGCTAGCGAATATTAACTAAGGTGTCAATAATCTTTGAAAAGGGGCCTTAGTCATTCCAAAGCTATTTTTAAAATGAACAGAACAATTATTCCGTGGAAAGAGTGCTTGTGATACATGCAGGCTTTAAAGTTCTGCTTTTCAAACTCTGAAGCCTAGTTCCTGCATAAGTAGAGATTTGTTTATTCTGCTTATCTCAAGCCATAGCGAATACTGTCCCTGTCTCTAAATGGTCAGATTTCTGCCTACCATATCTTAATTCTGCCTTAAAGCGATAACTCCAAAAAGTTAGAGACTGTGTTTACTGAACTTGTTATACTCACACAAAAGGATGCTAAATATTTGATGATAATCTTCCCTTTCTTTGAATTAATATGAGTGCCAATCTAAACAGCACATGTTGAACGAAAATTTTATTTTAATTGCCTTTCCCACATTCCCTTCCCTTCACATAAATTCTAAGAATAAAATTAAAGTCAGCTCTAAAAAGTGTGTCTTTCCTCCTCTAAATGACATGCAGACATTAGTTTTGCCTTAATCACTTTTCATTTGAGCAGCTTAGGAAGGCTCAGCATGAATTTTTTATGTGTCAGATATACTCCTCCACCTACTCAATCCCTTCCTGCTGTTTCCTGCATTTTTCCCCCATCATGCTTTTACTTTGGAAAATCTATTTCCTCCAAGATATTCAGTGTTTTTTTTTTAAGTAATTTTACCCCTGGTTTGCTGGAACAATGCTGAGTGTACAGGAATATTGGTAAACTCAGCAATTCAACAGGCAAAAATGGAAAGGAAGTGTCAAAGTCATTGGGGAATGTGGGGGACACCCATTAGGCATATCCCCCTGGGCTTGAGGAAGCCATGAAATGCCTGGGAAGCATTTTCCTTTCCAAGATGGGTGAGGACTTTGTTATTTCCTATCTGTGTTCACCTAGAGGAGCTAAGTTCAGGAATTAAAATTTAATGAAGAATCAAGTTTGAAATTCTGCACCAGTGCACAATGCTTATAAATATACCACACTGATACTATCCGGGTATTATAAATAATACATGTAATGTTGATTAAAATTTTGATGTAAATTTCTAAAAACTTTATTAAAGTTGTAAAATAACTGACATGGGTTTTTTATAGTTAGGTGACAACTTAATTAATCAACTTCTGTCTCCACTGCAATAAAGACTGGAAGAGCATATTCTCCACTTTATTTTTATCCCTGAAGAATGAGCCAGAAAACACAAAATTATCTCCCTTTCAAAACACCAAATTATCTTTCTTTCAAAACAGTCTGAGTATTAATTGTGAAGCATAACAGCACATAGTCATTGCCTAGACTAATAATTAATCAGGAAAATACACAACTCTGACATTCAACTGGTGAAGAACTAAAGTGATAACCAGGGAACATTTATTCACACTCAGTCCGGAAATGATCATTTTTGTCTTGGTACAGGGAAAATTTTCAATTTTCAGGTCACTAAACAATTTAATTCTTTATTAGAGATAAAAAATTAAACACAAATCATCACTACATGAGAGAAAATGCATATATACTCATACATATTGCACGCTGGTTGTCTCAGGATTCTTGTTTAATGAGACTTATCCCTTTTTAAATGAGAAATCCCAGGCTGATATTGAAAATGAATAAGATGATGGCTAGAGTAATGTTTTAGATAGCCAGTCTTTTATGACTTTATTATTGTCCTTTTGCAAGAGTTTTATTACAAATGAAATACTTTAGGAATTATAAAAAAAAGGTGTCTGTAATTATTGATGCAGGCTGTATTCATTCACTCATTTACTCAATAAACTTATTGCCTGCCATGCCCTATGGTGGCATCAGGAGGGTTGCCAGGGTCAACTAGATGCACATGGTCTACTGAGTTTACACTGCAGCAAGAAAGACATATTATGGACATAAATATCTTTGTGGAATGGAGATAGAGCCAAACCCACCTGGATTCAAATCCCAGTTCCATTTGACTCTTTGAATCTCGATTTTCTCATATGCAAAGTATGTCTAGCAATATTACTTATATCATAAATGTTATCATGACTCAATGGCATAATTCATAATAAATTCTTAGCACGGTGTCAAATATATAGTAAGTCTTCTATTTAAAGAGTTAATTTATCCTCCTTCTGTAGTTGTAGTGTTGTGTTGGCGATGGTGGTCGTTGTCCTCCAAAGGAGCAACTGTCAGGATGTGAGCTCTTAGCATACAAGAGGGGAATATGATTTATCATTACCCAGATCTGCACTCTTTCAAATTACCCCCACACCATGATTATTCTGACTCTCCCTCTAGGCTCAACCGTGTGTAATAACTGTTCCTTTAACCATGCTTCAAATCTGAATCATGTTGCTATTTACCAGCTGGCATTGCTAACACGAGCCCTGGATTAGCCATTAAGCAAAGTAAGTCTGTGCTTAGGACAGGAAGGGAAGGGAGGGGACACCTGGTAGTTTTCTCCCTAGTTAGGAGAAAAAGCTAGTTAGGTGCAGGCTTTTAACTCTTTTACTGTCACACTCAACTTCATTGGAATGTTTTTTTTTTTTTGGAGACGGAGTCTCACTCTGTCGCCCAGGCTGAAGTGCAGTGGCGTGATCTCAGCACACTGCAAGCTCCGCCTCCAGGGTTCATGCCATTCTCCTGCCTCAGCCTCCCGAGTAGCTGGAACTACAGGCACCCGCCACCACACCTGGCTAACTTTTGGTATTTTTAGTAGAGACGGGGTTTCACCATGTTAGCCAGGATGGTCTCAATCTCCTGACCTTGTGATCCGCCCGCCTCAGCCTCCCAAAGTGCTAGGATTACATGTGTGAGCCACCACGCCCAGCCAGAATTTTTTATTATTATCTCCTTGGAGAGTTTGACTTTAATTTCCATTGCTTAGGAAACATTTTCTTGGCCATGATGAGTAACTAAAGTTTAAAACTTTGGTTTGAAGGTGTCATCAGATATCACATTTGTTTTTAATCTCATGGAGTGAGAGTGTCTGGTTCCCTTCCAGTGTCAACACAACTGACTGGATCTGGCTAGCACTTAACTCATCAGCTGATTTGTGTAACAGAACCTTAAGCTCTTGATTTTAAGCAGTGGCAGGGCCCAGGAGGAGCCACTGTTGGACAGTGCTTAGGGCATCAATTGGCCATATGCTAGCCCTGTTAAATATCCATAGGAGTTTACAACCTCTCTGTCTCCGGTATCATGATAACCACTTTCCCATAGATATGTGAGCCTGACTCCTCATGCCTGGAGACAGAATTGCATTGATAATTTTCATAGGGTCAAGTTTGCATGACCTCTCAACATTACCCAGCCTAACCTCCTATTGGAGGTCTAAATCCTATTTCTTCTTTTGGTGGCCCTATAAGTCTTTCTGCTGCCCTTTTTGCTGTGTTCTGCCACTTACTGTGACTACAGCACTTTTTAAAAAATATTTTATTTTATTTTATTTTAAGTTCCAGTATACATGTGCAGGTTTGCTACATAGGTAAATGTGTGCTATGGTGGTTTGCTGCACCTATCAACCCGTCACCTAGGTATTAATCCCTGCATGCATTAGCTATTTTTCCTGATGCTCTCCCTCCCCGCACCTCACCCTCCTGACAGGCCTCAGTGTGTGTTGTTCCCCTCCCTGTGTCCATGTGCTCTCATTGTTCAGCTCCCACATGTGGTGTTGGGTTTTCTGTTCCTGCATTAGTTTGCTGAGGATAATGTCTTCTAACTCCATCCATGTACCTGCAAAGGACATGATCTTGTTCCTTTTTATGGATGCATAGTATTCTATGGTATATATGTACCTTGAAATACTATGGTGTTCCAGAATCTACAAGGAATAGATTTTCTTTATCCAGTCTATCATTGATGGGCATTTGGGTTGATTCCATGTTTTTGCTATTGTGAATAGTGCTGCACTGAACATACACATGCATGTGCCTTTATAATAGAACGATTTATATTCCTCTGGGTATATACCCAGTAATGGGACAGTTGCATCAAATGGTATTTCTAGTTCTAGGTCTTTGAGGAATCGTCTCACTGTCTTCCATAGTGGTTGAACTAATTTACATCCCCACCAACAGTGTAAAAGTGTTCCTATTTCTCCACAGCCTCTCCAGCATCTGTTGTTTCTTGACTTTTTAATAATTGCCATTCTGACTAGCGTGAGATGGTATCTCATTGTGGTTTTGGTTTGCATTTCTCTAACGATCAATGATGTTGAGCTTTTTTTCATAGGTTTCTTGGTCACATGTATGTCTTTTTTTTTTTTTTTGAGAAGTGTCTGTTCATATTCTTTGCCCCCTTTTTAATGGGGTTGTTTTCTTGTAAATTTGTTTAAGTTCCTTGTAAATTCTGGATGTTAAACCTTTGTCAGATGGATAGATTGCAAAAATTTTCTCCCATTCTGTAGGTTGTCTGTTCACTCTGATGATAGTTTCTTTTGCCATGCAGACACTCTTAAGTTTAATTAGATCCCATTTGTCCATTTTTGCCTTTGTTGTAATTGCTTTTGATATTATCCTCATGATATCTTTGTCCATGCCTATGTCCTGAATGGTATTGTCTAGATTTTCTTCTAAGGTTTTTTTAGTTTTGGGTTTTGCTTTAAGTCTTTAATCTATCTTGAGTTAATTTTTGTATAAGATATGAGGAAGGGGCCCAGTTTCTGTTTTCTGCAGATGGCTAGCCAGTTTTCCCAGCACAATTTATTAAACAGGGAATCCTTTCTTCATTGCTTGTTTTTGTCAGGTTTGTCAAAGATCAAATGGTTGTACATGTGTGGTCTTGTTTCCGAGATCCCTATTCTGTTCCATTGGTCTGTGTCAACTACAGCACTTTGAATGTATTTCCAGTATAGCCCAAATTGATTTGTGCTGTCATTACTTGTTTACATGTTTACCCTTTCAGGATAACACCTCACCCACCTTTCAGTTCATAGCAACTGACTCACACATACATAGTAGGTGTTCAATAAATATTTTAAGCAAGTAAATTTATAATTTAATGAAAAGATGTCAGTAGAAATAGCTGAAAGGTATGTAATACTTCTTATCAGAGTCCTAATTAGATTGAGCTCTAAGTAATCTAATTAAGCATAGAAATGTTCTCTTAGATTATTTTGTCACAAAAGTTCCTAGACCTGAAAACCCACAGTTTAAAATCAGTGACTCTCAGATGGTTAATACAGAATGTGTATAGGATATTCAGTCTTCTCAGAAAATATGAAAGGGAGTTGAGATGTTCTGGGTCACTTGTATTTCCACCTTCCACTGCAGTTCATTATGAGATAATTAGTTAAATATCAATTTATCTTGAATTATTATCTTCTTCCAGCAACTAGCCTACTTTTCTGAACCTCTTCCCAGCAACACACCTCAGTACAATTGTCTATTCTTGCCATCTCCATCCACTCCCTATATTAATTGTCCAATAACAGTTCTCAGTACTTATCTCAATGGACTTAATAGCAGCATGTGGCATACTTTATTGCTCTCTTCTTCTTGAAACACTCTCTTCTTCATTCAGCCAATTCTCAGTCTTCTTGGCTGGTTTCTCTTCATCTCCCTAACCTGCAAACATAAGTGCATCCACACAGTCCTTGAACTTTCTTTCCTTCCCACTCATCAGTCACTTCTTTAGAAATCTTATCTAGTCTCCTAGCTTTAAATACCAACTATACACAGAAGGCTTCCAAATTATTAGCTTTAATCCAAACTCACCCATCAATTGAAGTTACAAATACAACTGCATAGATAACATCTCCACCTGGACACTTAACAGGCATCTGTTTGCCAGACACCTGTTAGCTACAACAGTCATGACACCAGTTCAAAGCCTTGAAGAAGCTACTCGGAGCTGGAAAATATAACTTAGTGTTTACTGAAGGGAACTTACATACAGAGCAGTCCAGTGGTGGCTTCCTGGCCAGGAGAACCACCACAGCCTACAGATAACATGCAGTTTAGGTAGCATTTTTCACTTAGCACCCTCTTCCTAACAACCTCCACCTGAAAACCATTATTTAACCCAAAACAAAGGACCTCCATCCCATGTACAGGATGGTATTGGAGCTCAGATGTTCATCATAGATAAAGAATGAATCTCTAGGTTGGACACTTTGGGATTCCTTAGCTCAGACCTTGGCACACACATTTAGGTGGGTCTGCCATACAAGGTAATTCTTGGGTAATGCTTAAGTTATTACTGCCAGGTGCATCTGCCATATAGCATCTCTAACCCAACATGTCTAAAACTGAACTTTTAGTATTCCTACCTCACATCATAATAACTATTTCCTTTTTTGTGGTTACTCAGACCAAACTCCTGGAAATTATCCCTGACTCCTCTTACCTCACTGCCACTCTACTTACAAATTCTATTGATTCTCTCTTCCAGATACATCCAGAATCTGACCACTTCTCACCAACTCCATCCTGGTCCAAGGTCCATTATTTTTTGCTGAGACTATTACAAACGTTTCCTAATTATCTTTCTGTTTCTACTTTTTTCTCTCCACAGTCTATTCTCAGTACACTAACAGAGCGATCCTGTAAGTGGGATGATGTCATTCCTCTGCTCAAACTCTCTGATAGCTTCCATTTTATCAGAGCAAAAGCTGACACTTTGCAATGGCCTGTAGGATGTTGTTATCTCTCATTTCTCCATCTCTCTGGTTTCATCTACCATCTCCCCTTCACCCACTCTGCTCGAGATATGGTGGCTTCCTTGTTTTTCCTCAAACATACCAGAGCCTAGAACAGGTTTGACAGAGGGTAGGTATTTAATGACTATTTGTGGAAGGAGAATTGAAAGAAGGAAAGAAGAAGAAAGGAAGCAGGGAAGGAAGGAAGGAAGGAAGCATGGAAGGAAGGGAGGAAGGAAGGAAGGAAGGAAGGAAGGAAGGAAGGAAGGAGGGAGGAAGGGAGGCAGGAAGGGAAGGAAGGAAGGGAAGGAAGGAGACAAAGGCTCAAATACCGCATTCAAAAGTAAAGTGGCTGTTTTTAAAATAATATGCTTTGTTATTTTAACAGTCAATAGAAATACTCTTTAAAATACATCTGAGCAGAATTTGGATTTTGATGCCAGCTTTAAAGCTAAATTGTAGGGGTTTGTAACCATTCTTACCATTCTGTGTTTTCAGAAAATTATCTTAGTGTCCATAGACAAATGGAACGAGCACATTATAGAGTCTCAGAATGGTTTCAGAAACAAAGCATTTTATACCAAAAAAAGAATCATATTCTGAAGTATTACTTAGGAGCACAGGCATTCATTTCATGGACAAATCAAAAATGCAATCTGAAGAAATTGATGTTATGCCAGAAAAAAGTATACAACTTAAGGGAAAAATTGGGTTGAGAGAACAGAAGTGACCAACCAATGATATCAGATAGAAAAATCAGAATAAGTCTCCATAAACTTAGTCACAGTTTTTTAATCCTTCACAGATCAATTTCAAAGGCATTCTCATTGTCCTGCAGAAATCACAGATCTGGATCTATAAACCTTCATTTACTAAAATTTTAATATCTTTGATATTGTTTTAAGAAAAAGCATCATGACCTTAAAGTCCACAAACTGTGGAAACACAGTAAGTTTTGGATCCAAACCATGAACTGGAGGCTCTGCACCAATACAGGAACAAGGGAATGGATGTCTACCAAGAGAGAAGCAAAAAGCTGATGTCTCTGCCTGCCCTACAAAACTAAAAGTCCTGATATGATAAAGCATTTCAATGTTTCCTTTCTTCTATCTGTCTACTCCACCTAAGTGGTTTATTCAGATACCTAAAGCTTGATTGTTAGCTTTTTGTTTTCCTAAAGGATATTGCCTGCTTGCCTATATTATCAAGCAGACTTCATTGAATGTAATTTCACTTATTTCTGGTGGCTCAGCTGCTTCCAGAGACATAGCATGATATAGCGATAGAGAATTGGACTTTAGCAACAGAGCAAGGCCCTGTCTCAAAAGAATAAAAAATTAAAGAATTGGAGTTTAAAGACAGACTGACATGAGGAAATACTCCTTCTTCCACTCACAAGACATTTGACCTTAAACAAAGTTATTTAAGCTCCCTAACCCTCAGTGTCTTCATCTGGAAAATACGTACATTAACAATATTTCTGCAAGGATCCAGTGGGATACGCACAAGAGCAGCACTCAAAGATACTTCTGACTCGTCACCTTGCTTCCACACCCATCACCAGCACAGCCATTCGGGACCACACTAACTACCAAGCACGTGCTGGATGAGAAAATTGAGATTGGCCTTTCCACACTGCATAGATCCTAGTACATTTTTCTGTTACCCCAAACCCTCTTGGTCCCAATTTCTTCTTTCCAGGTTGTCAGCCATTGTGGTCCCAACATGCTTTGCAGCCAAAACTATGGTCTCAGCTATCACAGTTCTCACACCAAATTGCTAGACATTTTTCTGGCTCCTCCCTCCTCTAGGATCTTGCTGGTGTCATTTGGCCGATCCTTTGCTGCTTTCCTGGTTTACAGCTTCTATTCTACTGTGACTGGCACCAACTCACTGTGGTACCAGTTTAAAGACACTTCAGATCTCTTACGTAAGTCAGTATAATGAAATTTAATGCATGGACTTGGGAACGGCAATTCAATCACCCAAGATCTTTTTGTGGGGGACAGAGGGCAAAGGCAGGATTTCAACCTCTATCAGAGTCTGAATAATAGCTGTAGTCCAAGACAGTGTTAACCACTGACAGGAAGATGGGTAATTAATAATAACTGATATTTGCTAAGTGGTCTCTACCATTTTAACTACATGATCTCTTTTAGAACTGTTATTTTTCCATTGCACAGGTAATTTGCCCAAGTTCACCAAGCTAATAAGCGGCAGATCTGAGATTTAAGTTTCAGGTAGTGTGACTCAAAATCTTTGGCTGCTTCCACTGGGCCACACCACCCTCCCATGCAGCCCTCCAAGAGCTCCCAGGTGAGCAGGGTGGGCTGGAAGAGAGACTGAGAGAATGCACTCCTAATGGAAGCTAGTGGAAATGGACTAGGATGTGGTGGACAGGTGGAGAGGAGTTGAGAACTGGGAATTAAAGAAGCAAAAGAAAGAAGAAGGAACTAAGCAAGATGCATTCAGAAAAAGTAGGCAGTAGTGACCAAAAAAGGGAGAGGCCACCACAGCCCAAACCTGTAAACACTCAATGGGAAAACTGTTAGGTGCCTTGGGCCACATTCTTCAAATAAGTCAAATATTACCCATGATAAAGTAGTTCACAACTTCCTAACCAGTATGAAATGTAGCATGACGTTAATCCCTTTAGTTCTCAAGGATGGGGCCAGGAGACCAGAACCTCTAGGTAAATTTGTTAATTTTTTCCAGCATATCTGGACAGTGCAAACAGTATCATGATATAAACGAGGTTAGGAAGCCTGGGATAACTATTCTCATTCCTTGTCATTCTCCCCATGATGCCAGTGGGCTCTGGTACCTTCGGAATATGGAAACTTCCGCAAACCTAAACCCTTGAATTCACAAGAAAGCCTATTTTGGAGTGTCAAGAACTTAGAAAATTACATGAAATAAGATTGTCCCAGCAGTTTACAATATCTGAAGGGATCTAACAGAGCATCAAGTAACAAAAGCAAATGCTTCCACTGAAAATAACATTGAGGGTTCCAGCAGGTTCCTGGTAATCCATCAATTCACAGGACATACAGCAAGAGAGATAAGCAACCAGGGTCCCTCAGACGGATTGAGGCAGGGCTCATTCTTGTTGCTTGTGACTCTGTATCCATAGCAGCAAGGCTTCTTCCAGACCCTCTCACGCAGTGGAGCTGAGGTTGCTGACACATTTTCTACCCAGTTCAGGATCAGCTCAGAATTTGCCAGGATCGGAGGGTGGGTATCTTGATCTATTTGTGCTGCTACAATGAAAAGTACTGTAAACTGGGTATGCAACAAACATTTCTTTCTCATCGTCCTGGAGTCTGGAAAGTCCAACCTCCAGGCACTGGCAGATTGCATGTGTGGAAAGCCCATTCCTCATAGATAGCACTGTCTCTCGAAACAGCTCTCTGGGGTCTCTGCTCTAAGGCACTAATCTCATTCATGAGAGCTCTGCTCTCATAACCTAATTACCTCCCAAACACCCCACCTCCTAAAACCTTCACATTGCGCATTAGGGCTTCAACATACGAATTTTAGGGGAACATAAACACTCAGACCATAGCAGTGAAAGAGGAAGATCACCAACTCAGTCTAGTAGACTCTCAGGAAGGCACAGGCAAACCTC
Source organism: Pan paniscus (assembly GCF_029289425.2). Lineage (NCBI taxonomy): Eukaryota > Metazoa > Chordata > Mammalia > Primates > Hominidae > Pan > Pan paniscus. The sequence goes on along the minus strand of NC_073252.2, from coordinate 27,436,692 downwards.
ATACATTTCCCCATGGCCTAGCATCTTGAAAATTGTTGACCTGCTGAAAGAAGGTGGCGTCCCCTTGGAAAGGACTGTTAAAAGAAAAACTTCAGCCCAATTAAGTTTAAAGGAGTTTAATTGAGCAATGAACGATTCGCGAATGGGGCAGCCCCCGGAATCACAGCAGATTCACAGAGGCTCCAGCACAGCCACATGGTGGAAGAAGAATGATGGGCAAAAAAAAAAAGGGAAGTGACATACAGAAATCAGAAGTGAGGTACAGAAACTACTAGATTGGTTACAGCTCAGCATTTGCCTTATTTGAACACAGTTTGAACACTCGGCAGTGTATGAGTGGTCGATGTATGGCTGCTGGGATTGGCCAAGCCCCAGCCACTGTTACTGGCACACACTCCCAACTGAGGTTTTCAACCTTATCTACGTATTAAGTTAGGTTACAGTTTGTCCACAAGGACTCAGATAATAGAAGTATGGAGTCCCTCTCAGGTCATATTTAGTTCGCTTTTACAGGACACAATTAGTACATGCAAACAGGGGACCATGCCCCTATTCATCCCGTTCCATAATCAGAGAAGAGGACAGGAGCATAGCATTTACCACTCTCTCCCTCAACACAAAGCCCAAACTTGTCGCTTGGTGTAAAGACCCCTTCACGGGCCTTCAGGACTTTCGGTGGCTTCAGGCATCCTCCCTCTCCATTGCAGTGATTTCCATTGCCTCCAATTTACATTAATCCATCCCTGCCCCAGTGCAAGTCCTGAAGTCATGAACCCTAGCGTTTTTCACCACACTTTCAACCATCCAACCGCTGAGGGTAATTCCATGCTTCTGAACCCTCATCTGTGCCATTGATGCAGCCTTGTGGAGGAAGCTGCGCCTCATTTGATTCTCATTACTGGCAAATATAAGACCAGGAAAATGTGTTGGCAAGTCTTGTGAATTTCTGGCTCCCTGCAAAATCATTCATTCCCACAGTGCTGATGTCCCATCCCCAGGTGACAACCACGCTTTTTCTACAAAACCCACCAAGGACTCTATGTCTAGGGGGGAAAATGGCCAGGAACGAAGGCAGCAGCCAGTAGCCCAATATCTATTCAGCCCCATCTGAGTTATTGTCTGCTTGCTATTTCCTCCCATTCCAGGATTTGGTTTATTCTTGAAAGAAGCTTCTCGTCCTCTCTTTCTTATTCATCATAGCTGAGAATGTCACCTCTAAAACCTTTTTCTCGCCCCTGCTTTGACCAAATAATGTGGCCTCCCAAGATCCTCCCTTGGCACTCAATATTATATCAAATTCAAATAAATCACAGTTGACTTTAAAACCCTCAAGCAATTCGTGTCTGCCTACATCAACTCCCACGCTCCTCAGCTGCTCTTGTCACATGAACCTCCTTGCAGCCCTCTTGCCTCCACAACTTGCAATTCTTCCTGCCTTTCTTGCTCTCTCACCCACCTGAATGAACCTCTCATCCCTAACTATCAAATTACCGGTTTGAGAAGAAACAGGAAAGGTTGAGTCAGGTATCCCGATGCATATTCTTTCCCTGCTAATTTCTGGCGCTGTGACCTTGGGAAATAGCAGTTATCATAATGATAACAAAGGTGGCATTTATCAAGCACTTTTATGTTTTTAACCCATTTAATTCTCACAACAGCCCTATAAGACATGAACTACCATTATCTTCATTGTAAGGATGTGGAAAATCACCCAACCTCTCTAAGCCCAAGTTTTCTGATTTAAAAACTGGAAATAATAATATCTGCTTCTCAAGGATAAAAATTAAAAAATATATATGCTAACACAGTGAAACCCCATCTCTACTAAAAAATACAAAAAAATTAGCCAGGCGTGGTGGTGGGCGCCTGTAGTCCCAGCTACTCGGGAGGCTGAGGCAGGAGAATGGCATGAACCTGGGAGGTGGAGCTTGCAGTGAGCCGAGATCATGCCACTGCACTCCAGCCTGGGCGACAGAGCGAGACTCCGTCTCAAAAAAAAAAAAAAAAAAAAAAAAAAAAATATATATATATATATATATATATATATATATATATATATATAATATATATGCAATACACAGCATATAATTTATGTCAGTTTCCTACCTTTCTAGCCCCATTGTCAAGTCCACCTTATTCACTGTTTCCTACAATGTTTGTCCCTCTCAGAATTCTCCATTCAGCTAAATAAAAGAAAGGCTAGTGCTCTTCTTCAGCAGTTAAATATTGTTTCTTCCTCCTGTCCTCCAAAATACGTAAGAGCTACACACTTTGTTTTTCTTAAAGGAAACAGAGGTCATGTCTGCTGTGTCCCAGAAACGTAATGACCTTCAGCTCAGCACCACTGCTTCATGACACTTTGTTTATGTTTGAAATAGAAGCGTGACTTTACCTTTAGAAGGGGGAGCAATTGCCTATTAAATATGTGAACCGAGGCCTTTTCCCTCTGCAGAGATCTTTCCTCTTTCCCACCTGTTTACTGAAATGCCTTCACCAGAGCACAAAGCTTGTCATTCCACAAAGCCAGACTTATAATACAAATCTCACCGAATGAGTTAATTCTTGGATGTGACTACAAGTCACTGGTTTCAAATCTTCTCTTGCCAGCAGGCATTGGCAGAGATGAAGAGAAACAAGAAGCAGAAACACAGGCAACACAGAGCTGGTTGTGTCCACTTAGCTATTTATCCCAGAAATAACACCATGCTTTGCCATGCCTAGTATAGACATGGCTACAGTGACAATCCAGGTGAAAGATACAGGTTTTCATGTGATTCCTTAACAAAGAGAAGATTGTTAACTATGATTGCCATCTACCTATAGCCAACCTAGAAGACTTACCTCAGTTTACAAGGTAAGCCCCCTTTGTTACTCTACTTATAACCTTAACATTATTTGATAATTAATATTCATTCATCCACCATCCCCTAAAGTCAATAAAATTACCAATATTTCACATACTTCAAGGTAGGACTAGAATCTGCCATCCTTAAATAAATGGCATCTCATGTAAAGATTATTTTTTCCATGTTAGGAAAAGACACTGAATAAATACTAATACCTATAATTATTTTCCTGAAATAAATAAGGTGAAAAACTAGTTAGTGTTATTGCAGACAGCCTCTAAGACATCCACAGAGATACCTGCCCCCTAGTATTCACACCCTTATACTAGTCCCCTTTTCTCGAGGATGAGTTGGACTCACTGACTTGATTCTAATTAATAGAATATTGTCAAGATGTCAGAGGATTCAAACCAGAGTGACTCTATCTTGAATGACGCTAGGAGAAAGGAGGCTGGGATTTGCCAAGCTGCATTCCCAGGAGATTAGGTATTCCTAGCCTCAAGATGTTTATGGCTAAGGGAACAGGTGAATAATGTTTACTAAGCAGACCCAGGCCCAGGAATGTCCTGATATCTTGAGAACAAAAGCATACCTAATTTTCCTTTAAAGATAATAATATCGATTCTTGCAAAATATAGTAATTAAGAAAATTAATCCTTTATCACAACCGTTGTAATAGAGTACATTTCTCCATGATTTTTGTTGTTGTTGTTATCCTATCTATAAACAAGCATCATACTTAGGGTGGGGGCGTTCCTCCTCTTACTTTTGGGAACATCCTGCTCTGTCTATGGAGTAGCTCTTCTTTCACCCCTTAATTCTTAATAAGCTTGTTTTCGGGTTGCACTGTGGACTCGCCCCGAATTCTTTCTTGTGCGAGAACCAAGAACCCTCTCTTGGGGTCTGGATCGGGACCCCTTTCCAGTAACAAAAGTAACGGAATGTCACTTCCGGGATCAGGGTCAAGACAGATTGTGGCTTGTGCCTTTGGTAGTCACTATCTTTTTTTTTTTTTTTTTTTTTTTTTCAGGCAGAGCTTTCATTCTTGTTGCCCAGGCTGGAGTGCAATGGCGCAATCTCGGTTCACTGCAATCTCTGCCTCCTGGATTCAAGCGATTCTCCTGCCTCAGTCTCCCAAGTAGCTGGGATTACAGGCATGCGGCCCAGCTAATTTTTTGTATTTAGTAGAGACAGGGTTTCACCATGTTGTTCAGGCTGGACTCGAACTCCTGACCTCAAGCGATCCACCTAACTTAGCATCCCAAAGTGCTGGGATTACAGGCACGAGCCACCGTGCCAGCCCAACCTCTTTCACTCTCTTACTTGCCCAGGGGAAGTCAGCTGCCATGTTTCATCCTGCCCTATGACGTCCACATAGCAAAGAATTGAGACAAGCCTCCAACCAACAGCCAGAAATTAACTAAGGCCTTCATTCCAACAGGCTACAAGAAACTAAATCCTTCCAACAACTACATAAGTGAGCCTGGAAATGAATCCTCCCCTAGTCAAGCCTTCAGATGAGACTGTTGCTCTAGGTGATGTGGTGCCTGTAATCACGTGACGTTGAACAAGAAAAATACCCAGATAAACTATGCCCGGATTCCTAACCCAAAGAATTTGTGAAAAAAATCAATATTTGTATTTTAAGCCATCAACTTCTCAGGTGATTTGATACACACCAATACATAACTAAGACAAGTGCCTTTTGAACTCCTTTTCCCTTAAAATCCCAGAGGATTTAACATGACTTTCAAAATTATAAAAAATAAATTTTTATTTCAATATTTTATTTAAATTTGGGGGGTGGTAGGGATAGAGTCTCACTGTCACCTAGGCTGGAGTGCAGCGGCACTATCTCAGCACACTGCAACATTTGTCTCCCAAGTTCAAGCAATTCTCCTGCCTCAGCCTCCTGAGTAGCTGGGATTACAAGCGTGAGGCACCAGGCCTGGCTAATTTTTGTATTTTTAGTAGAGACGAGGTTTCACCATGTTGGCCAGGCTGGTCTTGAACTCCTGACCTCAAGTGATCCACCCACCTCAGCCTCCCAAAGTGCTGGGATTACAGGCGTGAGCCACCGCACCCAGCCTTTTATTTAATTGTTAATGGAATTCAAAACATCAGACAAGCTACAGCCTCCTTGTTTTCTGTTACTTATTCTAATGCTAAAATAAAAACAAGCATTAAGACATTCTAGATTTTGTAACTCAGAAGCTTCTGGGGTTTTTAAAAATTAATATTATAATTTAAGGATTACGTGATATAGTGGGATTTTTAAATACCACATTAACAATATATCTCTCTGGTAAGCACCCATAAGGTTTCTTTGAGGATTGCAGCATTTTAGAGTCTCTAGATAACATCTAAAACATCAGTTTGAATTAAGCAAGCTGAGACTTAGAGGGGTTAAAAGATTCTCCTGTGGTCCTATTATAGAATTAGCATGTGGCAGAGCTCAGACAGAAACCTACACTTTCTGATTCCAGAGCATTGCTCATTCTATCTCACTACTTTGAGAAACCAAGAAAGCATGGCCAGCTGTAATAATCTTGTCCATTTTACCCAAATAAAGATGGAACATTATTGGAGAAAAATTAAAATGCCCTACAGCAGCACAACGATCCCTGGTTTGTTGTCATCATTTTCAACTTGCAGTCTGCATCTCAACAGCAAATGGCTAATTGACTGACCAGTTTATAAACACTCTTGATTTCACAAGTAGATTTTATGGGGCAAGAGCTCTCTTTGGAGTTAACTTGCTCTTTGCATAGGTTAATTTAAATAGCAGTGAAAATTTAGCTTGAAAGGATAATTACAATATTTCACCTCCTTTTATCTCAGGTTATGTAAATGAGGCTGTAATCTTCTCATGGTTCATATTATATTAATACCGGGAATAAAAAGATCTCAATATATTGTGTGCTGTCAATCACGTTAGAACATGCTCACACAATCGTAGTGGGTACAAATTGAACTAATTCCCATAATCATGTGCTGTGCATATTATCAACAAGTAAACAGATGGACTTGTAGCTTGGCAGAGTTCTCACTTGGGCAATGTAAGTTGTCATTTTGATTTGATTGCAAAATTTGGGTTTTTTTTTTTTACATTTCTGCAATATCAAGTGTATTTATTGAAAAATTAGGGGTAGCCCCAAAGAAGCAAATTCAACTTCTGTCCCCATTTAACCTACGGTTTTCACATCCTGCCAAAGGTGATGCAAGCACTAACCCTGAGTGACAGGACCTCGATATAGCCTTATCCTGTGCTTTGCACCACAGCTCTTGTGGAAGACTCTGCCATTCACAGTATTGAATAGTGAAAGGTGATGGTTAGAGAAATGTAGCATTGTCTGGTTTAATAAATATCAGGAGAAAGCTGGCAGATAAGTTTTAACCCCAGGGCATTTAAAAAACAATCAAAATACTGTTCTCCATCCATATAGTGTTCTCACAACACAGTATGTTTATACTAGAGTTTAGAGACAGAGTAAAGCTGTTCTATTATACCTCAAGGGCAAGCTAAAGGTCTAAATCCTCCAGGAAGACTTCTATGATTGTCCCAACTCTAAATAATTACTCCTTCAACTACGTGACCACAAGACCTCGTTAGCGCCAATGAAAGGCAGTATATGATAGTGGTTAAGAGTATAAGTTCTGAGAATAGACTGGCTTCAAATTCCACTACCACTACTCACTAGCTACAGATTTCGAGCAAACAAAGTAACCTAATAAATGTCAATTTTATCTATAAATGAGGACAGTATCTGCCTTGTAGATTGTTTGACATGATCATATAGAGAGACTAGAACTGTAAGGGACACCCTATAAACCTTAGTCCCTGAGTATTTACTATGCGCCAACCAGGAATATTCATTTATTTTATCTCTTTTAATTTCCATACTAACCCTCTGAGTTAGATAAGATTTACCCCACTTTACAAATGGGAAGCCAAGGCTTGGGGATTGTAATCAACCAGCTCCATGACACACTGTTAATAAGCTGCAGAGCTAGTCTCTGAACCATGGCATTCTGGGTTCAAAACTTACATGGCCCATCTCTATAAAATGTCACCACACATCACCACTCTTGCACTTCTGGAAAGCACTGGCTTCAGTCTTCAACAGTTCTAATATACCTGAATTGCATACATATCTATCTCCCTCACTGCATTATGTTTCCCTGGGGTAGGAATTGTTTCTTATTCTTCCTGGGATTTCCAATGCTTACATAACATTTAACTTATAATAGATGTCTATTACGTTTCCCTGAAATAAAATGAGCTAGTTGCAGCTTCCCTACAGAAGCTATTACCCTTTATTAAGGAAAAATTTCTAACAATAAAGAAAGGCCACAAATTTCCTTGAGCAAAGAAAAGTGTTGAAAGATGAGCAGACACAGTTGTGGTCCCTGAGCTGTCAAAAACTCAGAATGGAACTGAGAGGCTGCCAGAGGCATCTGTCCTCAAGCCCACCAATCAGTGTACACTTATTGATTATCTTCTGGATGCTGAACTAACCTTATGATATCAGTAGCTTCCAAACAGCTAGGCCAAGCTGATTTCTGACATCCCGAAAAAACTATACAGGTGACTCTCTAACTCTAAAGAACACTGAAGAACCTCTATTTTAAGTTGTTCATAAAAGTTTATATTCCATAACAGGCTGTCTGTCACATGTAAGTCCCCTCAGAGAAGGAAGTTGCACTGTTCAGTTCCTACTGAGGAAAAGAAATTTGCAGGTGCTGCTCCTCTCTAGAATAGATAAATGTCAGAAATGTAGTCCCCTTAACATGTGGGGTGATGAAAGGTTTATGTTATCGCATTTTTCTGTGTTGGTAAAAATGAGTTCTTAAAGTTTTAAAGACATAGACAAAAAAAAGATATTTGTGAGTATAAAGGATTGATGAATAAAAACAACTAGATTTTCGCAAGCAAAAGAATGAAATTGGACCTCTATTTTATACCATATACAAAAATTAACTCAAAATGGATTAATGACCTAAATAGAGAAGCTAAGATTATAAAACTTTTGGAAGACAACATAGGGGTAAATCTCCGTAACCTTGGATTTAGCAATGGATTCTTCAATATGAAAACAAAAGCATGGGTGACATAAGGAAAAAGAAGATAAATTAGATTTCATAAAACTAAAAAACTTATATCATTAAAGGACATTATCAAGAAAGTGAAAAGAAAACACAGAAAGAAAATATTTGCAAATCATAGATCTCATAAATGTTTGATTTCCAGAATGTTTAAAGAACTCCTACAATTCAACAAGAAGACGAGCAACACAATTTTTTAAATGGGCAAGGCACCTGAATGGACATTTCTGAAAGAAAATATACAAATGGCCAATAAGCACATGAAAAGATGCTCAGCACCAGACATTTGAGAAATGCAAATTAAAACTACAGTGAGATAGCATTTCACACCTCCTAGAATGGTTATAATTTAAAAAAAAAAAAACAGAAAGCAACAAATATTGGAGAGAATATGGAGAAACTGGACCCCTCAGTACATTGTTGAAGGAAAGTAAAATGGTGAAGGCGCTGTAGGAACCGTTCAACCGTTCCTCAAAAAGCTAAACATAGAATTACCATGTGACCTAGAAATTCTGCTTCTAGTTATATATGCCAAAGCATTGAAAATAAGGATTTAAAAAGCTAGTTTATTCCAGCGTTATTCATAACAGCCAAAAGGTGAAAACAACACAAGTGTCTATCAACAGATGAACAGGTAAACAAAATGTGCTAATTGCATGCAGTGGAATATTACTCAGCTATAAAAAGGAATGAAGTTCTCATAGATGATACAACATGCATGAACCTTGAAAACATGCTACGTGAAATATGCCAGACACAAAAGAACAAATATTGTATGATTCTATTTATACGACATATCTAGAATAGCCAAATTCATAGAGATAGAAAGAAGAGTAGTGGTTACCAGGGGCCAGGGAGGGGGGAAAATGGGGACCTGTTGCTTAATGGTCACAGAGTTTCTGATTGCACTGGCAGGATGATGAAAAAGCTTAGGAAACAGTAGCATGGTTGCACAACATTGTGGATGTAATTAATGCCTAGAACTTAAAGTATAATAATAAAAAAAAATTGCAGGTAACAGAAGAGCATCTCTAAAAAAAAATTTCTCCATGATGAGAGAGTATACAACTCAGTTTGAGTGAGATTATCTCATGAAATGACAAAAACCAACTTATGCTGAATATAGTCTAAATTCATTCAGGAACCTAGAGGGTAAAAGCAACACCAGAAGAATTACACTTCAGGGTTTGCAGTGAAAATGGTTTACCGAAAAATGTTATTTTCCTCTTGGGGATCAATCTGCTGTTTTTCTTTAAATATCTCACATAAACTTCTCCCAAGCAATAAAGTGGCAATTGTAATAAGAAAGAGCATATATTTAGACTCTTAAATGTCTTCTCGAAATGACAAAACATTGAGTTTTACTTAGAAAAAGAGTGATTACAAACGGGCCAGTAATTTATGACAGGACTTTAAACCCAACGTTTTTCCCTGCACACCATGTGACAGAGAACAAGAAATGGCTATAAAGTAAAACCGTGAAAGCCACAGTCCTACATGAATGTTACTAAGCATTTGCAGAACATGTTGGAGGAAGCAATAACTTTGATTCTGCTGTCCCAGACTGGATGAGAGGCACCCCTTAGCAAAGAGGTATTAGTAAGACTTACTTGGGACAAGTATACTTTACACACAGATTTCAAAATCCATATTTTTAAAACAAGCCAAGATTTACAACGGGCAAGTCAAACTAATATTTATGCATGTAGTTTTTACAAAGGAGCATTTTTAGAATATTCTGAACCTCACTTTTTTATTTATCCTTGACAATGATATTCAAAGCCTCGCATGAGAAAAAAATGTGAAGTGTTAATGTCACCATTATGTAGGCACCATACTTTCAACGGAATTGGGAAGTCGTTCAATAATAAGCTTTGTTATGAGGTGCATTTTTGGAAAGGAACCAATTCTGAAAAAAATTTATTTGTTTATTCAACAAAGAATATTCGAATGTCTCCTATGTGAGGCAGTTTGATTTCGAATCCAAGAGTGGATTTTTGGTGTCTCTATCTTTGCCCTAATATCTGCCCTTTCTCTCCCAGCACATTGGGAGGCTGAGGTGGGCGGATCATTTGAGCCCAGGAGTTCGAGACCAGCCTGGCCAACATGGTGAAACCCTGTCTCTACTAAAATTACAAAAAATTAACTGGGCATGGTGGAGTATGCCTGTAATCCCAGCTACTCGGGAGGCTGAGGCAGGAGAATCGCTTGAACCCAGGAGGTGGAGGTTGCAGTGAGCCAAGATTGTGCCACTGCCCTCCAGCTTGGGGGACAGAGTGAAACTTTGTCTCAAAAAAATAAAAATAAAAATATCTGCCCTTTCTCTAAGGCACCATTCCCCTTCTCCATGCCACCCCTAACCTCAGCATGGAACCTATTCTCTCCTCCCTTAAAACTTAATTTCCAGAAAAATTCTAACACCCACTCATTTTTATCTCTCTTTCTCCAGTGCCTAAAGGCAGGCTCAGCTCATAAAGTTTGTAGGTTATTTATTCAAATAAAGTGATCACATATTTGCTGGTGAATGAATGTATAAATGAATGGATGAACTTTACCATGTCTATTTGAATAAAAAAGTAAATAAATCTATGTTCTCAAAATCACTAGCTAGAATAAAGGTCCTTCCTCTTGACAAAAGATTTATACATTTGGATAGAAGAACCCTGAGAAAGTGAGGCAAGAAAATCTAAGGCCAAACAAAATTCAGTTTCTTCAATCATTTTTTGGTTTAGCGTGGTTTGTTTTACTTTACTTTGGTCATTTTAAATCTCTACTACTAAAAGATGGAAGATGTGCATTTGAAGAGGTGTTTACTCTATAACACTTCGTAATGGATGATAGCATCAAACACTCACTGGACAGGGAAGAATTCAGCACAGCCTTTTATTCTTGGTTTTTATAGTCATACTTACAGAGAAGAGCTTATACTAGTTACTTTATAAACTAAGTCTTAAAGACAGGATTGAATAGATTATAATTTTTGACCCTCACTGTAATTAAGACAATTTATGTTTCCAACAGTTAGCTAATGTATGTGCTGCTTTCTAAATAAACAATAAATTTTATCTCATACAATGCAGTCCTCACCAGAAAGAAGAAAGCTGAGCCACAAGACAGGTTGGCTCCCACCGATCACGGGATGCCTGCTCCCTGAATGCAGGCAAAATTCCTTAGAGGAACTGCCACGCAATTTCAGAACCCTCTTGGTAATCAATGTTTCAGCGAACTGAAGTCAATGGATAATTGCTACTAATGTGTTAGATGGAAGGCTCACATGCTTTGGAGTCAGACATATTTTTGAATTTCAGTTCTATTTCTAACAATAAGAAGGAATAATAATTTTCCTAGGCAAGTTATTTAACCTCCCTAAGCTTTGATGTCCACAGTTCCTCAAAGCTTGTGTGAGGAGATAAGAGTAAAGTGTCTGGTGAAGAGTAAACACTCAATATATGTTAGCAACTAGGAAAATGACATTGGATGTGGTAGTCATTAAATTCATGTGAAGTTTTATGTAATTTCTCAAAAGTCACTCTGGTAGAAAAGAAGAATTGGAATTCGAACCTACTACATCTGTGTGACCCCAAAGTCCAGGGTCATTTCAGTAGCATAGCTTAGTTTATTGACCATCACGTCTTTTAACACAGCCCAAAATACCATCATTGTAGTGAACCATTCAGCTGGGTTTCACCAGACAAAATGATAGAAGTACAATAAATTCCATATAATAGCCAATCAATCATGGTAGCTTTCTGGGGCCATATTATCAACATCTTTAATGTTGCACTCATATACTTAGACTTCCCCTCAGCATTATCTAGCAGCAGAAAATCATTCCCTTATGATAACATTCAGCTCTACTGACGTTATCAGTTAACCAGCGACATTCAATTAGTGAAATGCCAGGTTCTCCTATTGAAAACACTTCAGGAAAGATTTCTAGATCTCGAAAACTGACCACAAACCTGAGTGGTGTTTAGAAATAGGAAACTTGTGTTGAACTGCATGGAGCTTTGGGCTTTCAAAATGCCAGTCACTTTGTACTTCTGTCTTTTTCATCTCAAATGAAAGGGTTTCATCAAACCATTGTTCATGTCTTGCCATGTTGATAATGTGAACAGGTTCACAGAGAAGCACTTGAGGCAAGACTTGTTCTCAGGAACATGACTTGCCATTGCCCACAAGAACAAATATAACACAATAAATTAGACAAATGGAAACTAAATTAAATGATGGCAAGGGAAAATATAGACATGTCAGGAAGGTAAGATCAGGGGATAAAATTAAGCGAAGATATAAAAGTGATATGATTTAGAGGAAATAATGCTGAGCTGAAAATAGAGCTGTGAGGTTCTGATGGCCAAGGATTTACCTATTTGTATAAATTAATTTGATTATAACATTCATATTGTCTATGAGAAGAGGAAAAAATGCATACTAATTTCTTAGAAGAAATGATGTTTCTTCCTGGAACTTTATACCAGAGCTGTTCAATAGAAATACAATTTGAGTCACCTATGAAATTTTAAATTTTCTAACAGCCACATTTAAAAATGTTAAAAAAAGATGACATTGGTTTTAACATTTTATTTAACCCAATATATCCAAAATATTATCATTTCAACATAGTCAATGTATAAGACTACTAAGATTTTTTATTCTTTTTTTACATACTGTCTTCAAAATATGATGTATATTTTATACTCATAGTACATCTCAATGGAGATGTACTAAATTTTTATCAGAAATACTTGATCTATATTTGGATTTCACAAATCGACTGTTGAAAAAGTAGACTCACATACCCACACTGTTCTAACATCCTTAAATGTTCTCTCATGGCTGTGTTCACTTTTACATTTGATTTAATTAAAAATTAAATGAAATCCAATTCCTCATTTGCACTAGCCATATTTCATTTGCTCAGAAGTCACATACAGACAGCATAAGTCTAAATGAAAAGTTGTGTCCAGGCCTTTACATAGAGGTTACTGAGTAAAATAGAATACAGTATCTTCAGCAGTACCCCTGCAAAACCTCCGTTTCTTCAGAGAATTTCTCGATGTAAGCTGAGGGCATAATGCCAAGGCCCAGCTCAGAGCTAAGCAGAAGGGCAAGGCCATTATGTCTACTCATCCTGTTCTCTGATGTTTTGGAATGGAAGGATCTCTCCAAATGCTCTTCAATCCACTCTCTGTCTGTATATTTCCCTTGGCTGAGTTTTTTATTTGCACACTAAAGAAGATAATATTCACAGGCAAAAGTCTAAAGTTCAAGTAAAATTTTTATTGATTAAGAACAATGCACATGTTTTGGAAATCACTTTTTGTGGGAAACTGGTAAGTACCTCCAAATGCTAGGTCTTTAGAAAAAAAAAAAACTTTACATATGTATATATAAAGTTCTCTTCAGAATTAAAGAAATAATTTTTAAAAATTCAGGAATCATGTAAAAATAATATATAATTCTAATACTATTTAAATACTATTTAAACTGAAAATGAAAGAATAGAGAAGGCATTCTAATTTATTTTTATCATGCCACCATAAACTTCATATAAGAGCCTAAAAAATATTTCACAGATAAAAGATAATACAAATGAAATTAAATTTAAAATGTCAAATTTCATTTATAAATAGATGCAGTGGTTCATCAATGAAATTTGAAAAGACTTTGCACTATTTTACTCTTCTCCATTTCCTGATCTCCGTAATTCTGTTATGAAAATAAATGAACTTAAGCATATTTATGTCAAAGAATACATGAGAGGAATAATCACAATACAAAAAAAAGGGAGGGCTTCATCAGAACTCCTGAAGTGAAAATCTAAAGAAAAAATGTCCCATTTTTCTCATTTGCTGTTAATTAAAAATGCCAATTCTGTCTACAAATCAGATTGGTGAGGAACTTTCCATTGAAATGAACATATCCATCTCTAGAGGAGATTCCCAGTGGGAATCCGCACTGTCTCCAGTGGAGCTCCTGCGGCAGCCAGGGACGATTATCTACACCGTAGGACGTGCAGAATAAATAAAGGTTAAATGATTATCAAAATGTGACCAACATCTGAGCAAACAGCATGTACCTTGGCAGGAGGGATATCCATTCCAGGGCAAATCACAGCCAACTATGGAAATAAACTTGTCAGATGCAGGCTGCTGCGGCTTTCCTAGCTGCAGACCTTCTCCCAGGCTGCTGGTTCATAAGAAGGATTCCAAAGTGGCTCAACAGCCCCTGGCCCAGCCGCCCCCAGCTTCCTGAGCTTCCTAAGGCTGGTTGTAGCTACACTGTCTTCACCTCCCATTATCACTTTCATGGCTGTGAATGTCAGAGATCATAGTCTTTGAACTCACACGTACCCACAAGAGAGAGCAAGATAAGAAAACAACAATATTTGTGTAAATGTGAGGCCTCAGGAGGGAAGAATTTTAGACCTCTTGGTCCTTACAGTTAAGCAGGATGAGAAGTATTTTGGGCAGACTATACTACAAGTAATGAGATCTCTTTTAAGGGGAGTTGGCGAAGTAGACTTACTGTGGGCCAAACACTATTTGAACAGCGTGAATGATTTCATTTCATAAAACAGAATAAAGTAGACTCTATTGTTATCTTGATTTTTTCAGATAAAGAAACTAAGATACAGAGAAAGTAAGTAACTTGCCCAAGGTCTCACAGCTAGAAAACGGGGGAACTGAGATGTTAGCCTTAGGTAGTGATGCTAGAGACTCTACTCTTAACAGCAGTGCTACAGTGCCACCCTATGGGCCTGCTGGAAAAATCCACTTGCCAATGAATCTAGTTGTTATGGACTGAATGATCGTGCACCCCTAATATTCATAGATTGAAACCTAATTCCCAATGGGAGGGCATTTGGAGGTTTGGGCCTTTGGGAGGTGATTAGGTTAGGAGGGTAGAGCATGAATGGGATTAGTGTTCTTATAAAAGAAGCCCCAGAGAGCTGCCTTGCCCTTTTTGCTACATGAGGTTACAACAACCTGTGAACCAGTAAGCCACCCCTTACTAGACCCTGAATCTGCCAGTACCTTGGTCTTGGACTTCCAGAACTATGGAAAATAAATACATATTGTTTAAGCCACCCAGTCTATGGTGCAGCAGCCAGAACAGACTAAGAAACCAGTCAAATAAAAATCTAATCAAGATTTAAACCTAAGGAATAGAGGAGCACATTAGAAAGAACTGACGGAGCCTGAATGCAGTGGCTCACACCTGTAATCCCAGCACTTTGGGAGGCCAAGGTGAGCAGATTGCTTGAGCCCAGGAGTTTGAGACCAGCTTGGTCAACATGGAGAAACCTTGCCTCTACAAAAAATACAAAAAAATTAGCTGAGCATGGTGGAGCATGCCTGTAGTCCCAGCCATTTGGGAAGCTGAGGCAGGAGGATCACCGGAGCCTGGGAGGTCAAGGATAGAGTAAGTCGTGATTGTACCACTGCACTCCAGGCTGGGTGATAGAGTGAGACCCTGATTTGAAAGAAAGAAAGAAAAAGGAAGAAAGGAAGAAAAAGGAGGGAAGGAAGAAGGAAGGAAGGAGGGAAGGAAGGAAGGAAGGAAGGAAGGAAGGAAGGAAAGAAGGGAGGGAGGGAGGGAGAACTGATGGTAGGCAGTGACTCTATTTAAATATAAATACTTGACAGTTGTGTGAATTATATACCAAACAGAAAGTAAACCTCGAGCATTATGAAAGGTGTAATCAACAAAAATTGGGAGGTAGAGGGTGAGCAGATAGGTCAAAATATTAACTTTTTATGGCAGCAACTCAAATTCCAAATGTAGTTTTTTAAAAAAATGATAGTGATGTCAACTTCTTAATGTTTTCTTCTTAATAATCTCTTTAGCGGTATCTTTGAAAAAATATCTCTTGCTGTAAAAAAAGAAAATCCATTTAAAATTTTACCTTTCCTTCATTTTCATTTCTTCAGTTTGAATGAAAATAAAGATAATTTTTTTTAATTTTGAATTTTAAATAGTTGTATTTTTAACAACTATTTTATATTTACATTTTACTTTACATATTCAATAGAACCAATAGCTTTGTATCTTATTCTTGTAGAAGTGGATATAGAATCATATCTGGAATGATGAGTTGTCAATATGAATGTTGTTCATTTCCATAAGCTTGTATTTGGGAAGTTTTTATTATTATTCTTTCCATTGCTGTTATTAGAATTTCATTTATTCAATTGTCACATATTTACTGAGCAGTTACAATATAACAAGAATTGTTCTCAGCTCTAAGGATATACAGCAATGAGCAAAACAAACTCAGGCCTTGGCTTTGGAGCTTCTGCTCCAGGGAGACCAACTGTATTAGTCTGTTCTCATGCTGCTATAAAGAACTGTCCAATGCAGTGGCTCACGCTTGTAATCCCAGCACTTTGGGAAGCCGAGGTGGACAGATCACAAGGTCAGGAGATCAAGACCATCCTGGCTAACACGGTGAAACCCCGTCTCTACTAAAAATACAAAAAATTAGCCGGGCTTGGTGGCGGGTGCCTGTAGTCCCAGCTACTTGGGAGGCTGAGGTGGGAGAACTGCTTGAACCCAGGAGGCAGAGGTTGCAGTGGGCTGAGACCATGCCATTGCACTCCAGCCTGGGTGACAGAGTGAGACTCTGTCTAAAAAACTAATAATAAAATAAAAAATAAAAAAAAAGAACTTCCCAAGACTGGGTAATTTATAAAGAAAAGAGGTTTAATTAACTCAGTTCTGCATGGCTGGGGAGGCCTTGGGAAACTTACAATCATGGCAGAAGGTAAAGCAAACATGTCCTTCTTCACATGGCAGCAGGAAGGAGGAGTGCAGAGCAAAGCAGGGAGAAAAGCCCCTTATAAAACCATCAGATCTCAGTGAGAACTCATTCACTATTACGAGAACAACATGGTGGTAACCACTCCCATGATTCAATTACCTCCCACAAGGTCCCTCTCCTGACAAATGGAGATTATGGGAACTACAATTCAAGATGAGATTTGGGTGGGGTCAGGGCCAAACCATATCACTGGCAATAAACAAATAAACACACACCATCATGTAAGTTATTGAAGAACAAGAAGAGGTAGACAGTGATAACGGGCAGAGTAATTTTTACTAAAGTGATGAAGTAACCTCTCCAAGGTGGTAACACTTCAGTGGAAAACTGAAAAAAGTTCAAGAGGGAGCCATGCAAGATCCTGAGGGAAAACATCAATGAAGAAAGAAAAACCAGTGCAAATATCCCAAGGCAGGAAAGATGTAACAGGGTAACAAAGGACCTCAGTGAAATTCAGCACTGAAGCTTTCAAACTTGAGCCAAGTACTTAGTAAGCCTGTATGGCATGCTAAAATTCAGGCTATCTACTGCCTGGGTAATGTTCAAATTTGAGCTAGCTTTTACTCATTTTCATTTTTCTATTGCCTCTTCGACAGCTCCCAGCCTCACACAGCAACCTCCTTAGACTTACATCAAAGTTCTTATTGTGTATGAAATATTGAAATTAGCAGATAACCTGTCTATTTTCCCAAAGCAACGATCGCCCAAGTGGAGCATGTTAAATGCTTACATAAGTAAGCTAATGGCAACGTTGAAAGTTTTATTGACATTAAACCCTTTCAAAAGTATCTGACAACCTGGATAAAAGCATGTATACTGTGTGAATCTCCTTTATTAATGAGGCAATTAATCGCGAGAATTACCAAACTTCACTGAGAACCCAGCAGGCTATTGTGAAAATGGAGTTCTGGGCTTCTGCAGAAATCCTCAATCAAGAAAGGTAGCACCTCGGAGCTGAGAAGGCCTGGTGTGATTGACAGCCGTGTTTATTGATTTTGGATTTTGAGAACAACTCCCAGGGGGCTGGTATCAGCGAGTCAGAGGCAGAATTTGATGAGGTAGATGGGACCCTGAGGGAAAAGCTCATAAGGCAGAATAGTGGAGTGCCCCTTCCCTGACCCTCGCAGGCACGATAAGAGATGGTCTCTTTCTCATTTCAACAGGGATTCATTCCCACCAGGCTGCATCTGAAGAAGATGACAGCCCCAAAGAGTAAGACTCTTTGGGGGAAAAAAATTAAGCTTCTTAAGTGCAAACTTTCAAACTGCCACAAACAGGCCTGTGCTTCAGGAAAGAAAGAAGGAGCAAAACATCTGGTACCCAGGCTTCCACCACATCCACAGTCGGGATTCTGTTACGGATATGAAAAGGGCATAGTGTAGACAATATCTAATTATGATTTAATGACTGGGAAATGAAGAGACAGGCTTGAAATCCTCTTCCAAGTGATATCTACTTTGCATTTTTTAAGCTTTCATTTATTGCTTTGTAAAATAGAATGTATTAATTTAATGTCTATTATTAATTAATTAATTAAATGTCTCTGTGTATTTGTGTGTGTGTGTGTGTGTGTGTGTGTGTGTGTGTGTGTGTCCTATCCTCTGCATGTGAACAGATTCTAGCAGTATTTCCAAGAAGACATTTTGGTAAGGGAGTCTCGCCTAGCACATCCACCACATCACCTGCCAGGAGGGACAGATGATGGGATGATTAAAAGCAAATGAAACAGCAGATCATCCCTGTCTCCTAAACCCACAATTCCAGACACTCTCAGGTGAAGGAGCACCAGGGTGTCCTGAGGGTTTTGTCACCTGTGCAAAATAATGATGTTCTTACTTCTGTCATACACAATAGGAAGTAACTTCTCTGGCAGAAAATGTGACTACATGATACGTATGCGAAGTCAAATCACAACCAGAAACACAAAGGTCCCTGGAATAAAAAATATAAACTGTCAACCTAGGAGGGCTGTGTGCCTCTGGAGAAGATTCTTACATCAAAATCCTCCGGATATGTGGTCACTTACCTTCTCATCTCTTCACATTGTGCTGTGTTTAAGCATTAACGGGGGCCAAGGTTTTTATTAAAAATTATGGGAGGACAATCTAGACCATCCTGGCTAACACAGTGAAACCTCGTCTCTACTAAAAATACAAAAAATTAGCCGGGCATGGTGGCAGGTGCCTGTAGTCCCAGCTACTCAGGAGGCTGAGGCAGGAGAATGGCGTGAACCTGGGAGGCAGAGCTTGCACTGAGCCGAGATCGTGCCACTGCACTCTAGCCTGGGCAACAGAGCAAGACTCCATTTCAAACACAAACAAAAAAAAAATTATGGGAGGGCAAATTTAAGTTGTAAACATTCCAATCTAATTGCTAACTTAATTGATGTCTGCAAATTAGAAAATGTCCTGTTGTTTGATCCTAGAAGTACAACACTCTGTCCAGTGTGGTCGGTAGGAATGTAGTGTGAGGCTTATACCACTGCTCTGGGTGCTGGTCCAGGACCTTCCCTCCTCTTTCCTACCACCCACTCCTCCCTGCCCTCAACAACCTCGCTGTCATGCCTAATAAACTCCCAAAGGAGTGGAGGAAGTCATTGGGAATGCAGCAGAGACTGCAGGTTGACCATTGTGTTAGTTCGCTCTCATGCTGCTAATAAAGACATACCTGAGACAGGGTAATTTATAAAAGAAAGAGGTTCATTGGACTCACAGTTCCACATGGCTAGGGAGGTCTCACAATCATGGTGGAAGGCAAAGTGAGAGCAAAAGCACACCCTACATGGTGGCAGGCAAGACAACCTACGCAGGGGAACTTCCCTTTATAAAACGATCAGATCTCATGAGACTCATTCACTATCGTAAGAACAACATGGGAAGAACCTACCCCCATGATTCAATTACCTCTCACCAGGTCTCTCCCACGACACATGGGGATTACTACAATTCAGGGTGAGATTTGGGTGGGGATACAGAGCCAAACCATATCATTCATCCGCCAAACTCATTCTCTCAATCTTCTAAGTTGAATTGAATGGACTTGAAGGTTAATGCAGGCTGCTTAGCTAGACTACATTTCCCAGCCTCATTTTGTTCCTGTGGGTCTGGGTTGCAGGGAATGGGATGTACCTCCTCTGCATGCCCTCACCCCTCTGGAACCTGGATGGGACATCAATCCAGCTTCAACCATGCAGAAAATGGCAACACTCTAGAGGATGGCCAACCAACAACTCGGAAAGTAGCTGCCCTGACAACTTGAATTGTTCACACCAATGCTGTCTCATAAGAGAGAAATAAAGTTCTTCATTCTTTGAACCATTGTATTTTCAGATCTGTGTGGCAGCTACTTAGTTTTACCCTAGCTAACACAAGAATTAATGACAAAACCTACTATAATGGTCAATTTCTTGTGTCAACTTGACTAGATGAAGAGATATCCAGATAGCTGGTCAAACATTATTTCTGAGTGTGCCTGTGAGAGTGTTTCTGGAAAAGATTGGCATTTAAATCAGTAGACCGAGGAAAGATCTGCCCTCACCCATGTGGGCAGGCATCATCCAATCTGGTGAATCTGGTGAGGGCCTGGATTGAATAAAAAGTTAAAGGAAGGGTGAGTTCTTTTTCTCTCTCGTTGACCTGGATATCCATCTTCCCCTGCCCTTGGACTCATACCAAATTACACTGCCAGCTTTCCTGGTTTTCCAGCCTGCAGATGGCATATGATGGGACTTCTTGGCCTCCATAATCCCTTGAGCCAACTCTCATAATACATTTCCTCTACTATATCTGTGTCTATATATATCGTATCGGTTCTGTTCCTTTGGAGAACCCTGACTAATATTGTTCCATGAAAGGGCCGTATATGCAAAGTAGCCCACAAATGCTGAAGGAGCCAAGAAACGAAAGAACAAAGCAGACAAATGCAGTTTGTCAGTAAAGAGTGGAACTTGCAGATGAAAATGGAATTGGGGGGCCACAAGACAAGTAGAGCTCCACAACAATATACTCCCCAGACCTGGGGCTTATGTACCATAGGGAAAGGTACACGTACTCTATAGAAACAGTTAAACGCAACCCTTCAGAAAACTATGTAGGTCAAAACCTATAATTTGTGTGATAACATCAAGATTGCTTTGATCTAAAGGCGGAATTTATAGTGAGTACATGTTCCTACACTAGGGATGGCAAATAAAGTAGAAATCAGGAGACATTCATGGGACTGCAGTTAATCCTAAGTCAACATGGCAAATTAGCATCCAAGATGGAGCCACTCTTGCATCCACAAACACCTATGCTGTGAATATACAAGAAATCCAGCCATTAATTGCTATCTGGCTCGTTGCTCCTTGATTAACATGTTTCCTGCTTTGCTAACCTCTCCTTTCACCTATAAATCCTCCTCCTTCCAGATTAATCTCCAATGCCACTCCTCTACAATGATAGCCAGCCACACTGGCGATCTGTTCCACAGAATCTCATGGTTATGTCACTCAAATGCCTCATCCAAAGTCTGACCCATAGAGGGTACACAACTATTTTCCTTTCTGCCAATTGCTTACTGTCTTCTTGCGGATTTGAGGACTGTGGCTTGGATAAGCACTTGGATGGTACACCAGTTAAGATGAGGCACTGAACAACCATGAAGGGAAAAGATGGTGGGCTGCGGAGAGTTCAGTCACCTGAGCAGTTGTCTAGAAAACTAGTTCTAGGAGAGAAATTGAAATATGATCTAACAGAAAAAATCAGTATAAAAGAATTAAAACAGCCTATCAATAATAACCAGAATTGTTTGGGTCAGTGAGAACCAGAATTGGAAGGAAGAGAGAGAGAGACAGAGAGACAGAGAGAGGAGAGAGACTTCCTTTATTTCTTTTTTTCTTTCTTTTTTTTTTGAGACAGAGTCTCATTCTGTCACCCAGGCTGGAGTGCAGTGGCAGGATCTCAGATCACTGCAACCTCCGCCTCCTGGATTCAAGCAATTCTTGTGCCTCAGCCTCCTGAGTAGCTGGGATTACAGGCATTACAGGCATGTGCCTTTACACCTGGCTAATTTTTGTATTTTTAGTACAGACAGGGTTTTGCCATGTTGGACACATTGGTCTCTAACTCCTGGCCTCAAATGATCCACCCACCTTAGCCACCCAAAATGCTGGGATTACAGGCTTGAGCCACTGCACCTGGCCTAAGTTGGTGTCAGATTTTGATAGAAGTCAGAAAAATAGGTCAGGAATACATTGTGCATAAGTTACATGTCAGGTAATGGAACTTGAAATTTATCCTCCAGGTTAGGGTCACTCAAAAATTGTAAATGGGCCACACCCAAAGTTCAGGTTGAGCTCTAGGTTGCAAGCAACAGAAACCCAACTTTCTGACTCAACCCTTCTCCCAATCCCCACACATCAAAAAAAAAAAATTAAAAGGAATTTACTGGCTCCTGTGTTAGGGAGATTCAAGAAGAGCTAAACTTCAAGGGAACAGCTGTATCCCCAGCCTTAAAATTGCATCATCAAGATGCTTATGTATTCCAACTTTTATATCTACTTTCTTCTGCTTTGCTTTTCTTCTCCAGTTGCTTCTCACTACATTGTAACCAGACAATGTTCACTAGAAAATCCAAATGTATATGCTACCAATTTAGCAGGCCCCAGAGAAAGAAGAGTTCTAATGAAAACATGGGGCTGAGTTAGTACACAAGCCTAAGGTCATGTGCCCATCTGTGAATGGGTCATTCTGACTCTGGCTATGCCCAAGGGAAAGTTGCTTGCATCAGAAGAGACAAGATCACAGAACAAGCAAAACCAACATATACCTGCACATTTCATCAGTTCAGTCAGCCCCTTCTCTGGTGCCATACACTCTCAGGAGATACCTGGGTTTTAACCAAAGAATAAATAAATAATGTTAGGGGCTGAATTGTGTCTCCACTCCCAAAATGTGTATATTGAAGTCCTAACCCCCAAAACCTCAGAACATGACTGTGTTTGCAGACAAAGCCTTTAAACAGGGGATTAAAGTTAAAATGAGGTTGTTGGAGTGAGCTCTAATCCAACCTGACTGGTGTCCTTATAAGAAGAGAAAACTGGACACACAGAGAGACACCAGGGATGTGCATGCACAGAGAAAAGACAATGCACAGAGATGGAGAGAAGGCGGCCATCTGCAAGCTGAAGGGAGAGCCCTCCAGAGAAACTCAACCTGCCAACACCTTGATCTTGAACTTCCAGCCTCCAGAACTGTGATAACATATATTTCTGTCGCTTAAGCCACCGTCTGTTTTCTTGTGTATTAACAAACTAATACAAACAAAATACTGGAAAATTAAATTTCTACCTGTGGTAGATTAAATATCACCACAAGTTATTTGCAATTTCTCCCATAAAAAGGAGCCCATGTCCCCACCTCTTGATGCTGGGCTGGCCTTAGTACTTGGTCTGTCCCCTTGTAATGAAGTAGGAGTGACACTGTGACCCTTGGAGCTCAGCCCTCCAGGGGACTTGCAGTTTCTGTCACTGGAACCCAGACACTACATGAGAAAACCAGACCAGTCTCCTCGAGGATGAGAGACTGTGAGGATGATGTGCAGAGACACAGTCATCCCAGCTCTTCCAGCCAGACCTTCTGAAGCCAAACATGTAAGTGAAGTGAGACCATCCTGGAACAGCCAGCCCCCAGCAGACCCACCAGCTAAAAGCAGCCTCAGCAGGCAAGGCCAGCAGGAGAACCGCCAGCGAACCCATCAAACCATAAGAAATAAGAAACTGTTACTGCTTTAAACCACTAAGTTTTGCTGGTTTGCTATATAACAATAGAAACGGAAAAATTCGTAACACAAACGGAGCTGCAGAATTTTGTTTCTCGCTTTGTGGATGTGGTATGTACAAAAGCATGTCACAACCAAATTGTATTGCTTAATATTGCCTCAAAATTTAAGTAGATATAAAAATAAAACTATTTTATTAAGCATATTCGAAGAAGCTACTTCAACACAGGATCAACATATGTGTGATTTTATCAATTAAAATAGCAACAATTTTCAGATTTTTCATTTTGCTAGGAATAAGTCTATTACAAATATCCCTTTCCTGTTGCTCTGATTATCTAACTGATGGATGGTTGGAAAGCAGGAATTTTCACTCATCTGTAATGACTGTAGGTACTGTGGGATTGTGTGATTCAGTTTTTCTTCAGTCATTCTTAGTTGTATTCTTCATTTAAACATGTATCCAGGAGCAAAATGTGTAACGGTAAAATTAACAATAAAGTTACAAATTATCAATGGCACCACAATGTATTATATATTTACTTGAAGTAGACCATCATTTTAAGTTTTTACTTAATTAGCTTTTATTTATTTGCAGAAATGTAATTAACATCTTGCTGAAGACTGGTCCACTGAGCACTGTTGGCAAAATGGAGCCCCACTGACACCTCATCACCACAGCTGGTGATGCTCCCTCAGTGGTGGCCATGTACTGCTGGCTGGGCATAGAAAATTAGCTGGCTGTGAACAGTTTATGTGCTCCCCAGGCCTCCAACACTTTCTTCTCTACCCCATGAGGATGTCAGAATACAAGTGAATGAGAATGGCTTCATCATCATAGAAAATTGTGACCATCTCTTAATACATTTTGAAGTCTAAAACTAATAAAAATCCCAAATTCATGTTCCTTAAGTCTTTATTATTATTTTAAAGACAGGGTCTTGCTCTGTCACCTAGTCTGGAATGAAGTGACATAATCCTAGCTCACTGCAGCCTTGAACTCCTGGGCTCAAGCAATCCTTAGTCTCCTAAATAGTAGAGATTACAGGTGCGCACCACCACACCCAGCTTTTTAAACTCTTATTAGGGAAAAATTGTGTACAACACACAGATTTTGCCTTCTAGTAGTGGGTCATGAGGATGGGATTGCAAATTCCACTCTAGATCATGCAGGGTCTGAAGGATGGGAAGGTTTTGAGTTCTGTGGTCACTGTCATGCATTTAAAAGACCAATCCAGATACAAAGTGAAGAACTGATGAGTATTATTATGTAAATGTCCACAGATGGTTAGGAAATGGTTAGGAACTAATTACAAAGGTCCAGTCAAGATATACACAGTACCTGATATCAAAGATGGCCCCCAATGGACCACCCCTCCCAGTATTCATGCCCCGTGGAATCGCCTCCCTTTCATCTGAACCAGACTGTGATTCACTGTTGAGCAGCGGATTGCAGCAGAAGGGGTTTCCATGGCTAGGTTGAAAGAACCCTCATAGCTTCTACCTTGGTCTTTTGGAACACTCATTTTGGGGAAAGCCAGATGCCTGTTAAGAAGTTACCTGAGACCACCCAGACATGAGGAAGCACTATGGAGAAGCTACATAGAGAGGTCACGTGGAAAGAGATGTTCAGCCTCCAGTTCTTCCAGCCATAAAAACTCAGGCACCAGACACAGGAATGAAGACACTATCTTGGACATAGAACTCAGATGGCTCTGGAGATAACTGCAGTTCTCATTGACATCTGCCTGTAACTTTGGTAGACATCTGAAGAAAGAACTGTCCAAATAAGCCCCGTTGATGCACACAAAAGAGAGAGGGCGAGAGAAACAATAAATGTTTAAGTGAATAAGTCTTGAAGTGGTTTCCTATGCACTTATACTAACCAAAATTATCTATAGGAGATATTACCTGGTAACATAATAGAACATTGTTCTAAATCATGTCTGTTTTCCTCTACGATAATATTAAACTAAACATCTATTTAAAGTAGAGTGTGTTAGTTTGCTAGGGCTACCATAACAAAATATCACAGACTGGGTGCCTTAAACCATACAAATTTGTTTTCTCAAAGTCCTGGAGGCCAGAAGTTCAAGATCAAAATGTCAACAGGTTTGGTTTTTCCTGAAGCCTCTCTCCTTGGCTTGCAGATGGCCACCTGCTCACTGTGTCCTCACGCGGCTTCTTCTCTCTGGACACACACGCCCCTGATGTCTCTCTTTGTGTCCTAATCTCCTCTTCTTATAAGAAAACCAGTCATATTGAATTAGTGCCTACCCTAATAGCCTTGTTTCAACCTAATTTCCAAGTACAGTCACACTCTGAGGCCATGAGAGTTGGAACCTCAACATACGAAATTCAGGGGAGACACAATTCAGGCGATAACACTTACTGACCATGGCAATGCTGCCGCAAGGTTGTTTCTATTGTGAAATAGCATCTGTTATTTATAAATGAACCCAGACTCAATAAATGACCAAACAGGGAAGGGCTAAAGGACTTACCTGAATTTGAAGGGGATTTCCATGGATGACTAAGTAGCATATATGCTGAGTTAAATACCCATCTCCCTCTATAACTCTCTATACTTACATCCATCTATCCTAGAGATATACTTGCTGTTTCTTGTCACTATCACCTGAATGCCTAAATAGGGAAGAGATTAAAAGGCCATTTGTAACTCTGTATGCCTGGCTAGTGCACACTCAGTGCTTGGCACTATGAGTCTTATAAAGAAAAGCAGGAATTTGCTTTTCTTGCTCCTGGGGTACTCACAGTCCAGTAAAGGGCACGGTGGGGTGATAAACACAAAAAGTGCCCTGGAAACCAGGGGAAGGCTGAAAAGACAGCACTTGTACAGTCTGTGTCTGTGCACATGAGCACATACACACACACACACGCACATGCATGCACACATCACGCTCCACTTGGGAAATCTCAAAGGCTCTCAAGATAATATTTGAGACATGACCACAAGTCAGCCGAATTATGTGATTCAGTTGCCATCATCAGTATTGATTTACTTGCTGCCCTAAGAGAAGCTCTATAACCTCCCAGCGACATAATCTCCCATTTTCACTGAAGGCAAGGCCCTTTTTGACAGCAGCATGTGGAGAGTCTATTAGCTCACTGTCAAAGCCAGGGCTTCAGACCAAGCCCAGACAGCTTAATTTTTAGGCTTTATTTCCCAACTAATGAGTCCACAGCCGCAACCTCAGGCTTAAGCTCTTCACCCCTGGTTTAACTTTACCCAGTCCCTGAGCCCTTCCTTGTGTGTTCTAAGATGACATGCTGCTCAGACCCCTTGAGGCTTAGTTAAACCTCACTTCTGTGAGTTTCTGTGTTGCTTTCCTATTGAGTCAGCAAAATATAGTCCTCTATTATATATCCCTTTTCTTGTTCCAGAAGGAAACTCTACTTTAGATCAATAGATACACCTACTCTTGGATATTATCTATTACAAAACTCAAAACTCTTTCCCCACTCTCACTTCTCTCATAGCATTTATTTCGTATCTAAATCAAAGTCCTTTCCACATTCTGCTTTCAACTGAGGTTGTTGGGAATTACCTGCCTCCTCCCCTAGATCCTCATTCCCATAAGGAGCAGGGCCCAACAGAGGCTCTGGAATTCCACTTGGGGGAAGATTCGGGCGTGATGATCTGATTGGAAAGAGGCTGGAAACTTACTTTGGCATTTGTTTTATAGCAGGTACA
Organism: Pan paniscus; assembly: GCF_029289425.2. NCBI lineage: Eukaryota > Metazoa > Chordata > Mammalia > Primates > Hominidae > Pan > Pan paniscus. Next base: position 27,409,439 of record NC_073252.2, on the reverse strand, counting down.
CTGATTTTACTTTGATTTTATCTATTTATTTGGAGTTGCTTGAAACTACTTGCATTGCAGGTTTCCTGTTTTTTAACTTCCACTCTTGTTTATTTTGGATGGTGTTATGGATTTGCATCCCCCCCAGAATTCTTATGTTGAAGCCTATCTTTGGGAGATAATTAGGACTAGATGAGGTCATATAAGGAAAGCCCTTATGAATGGGATTAGTGTCTTTATAAGAATCTGGAGATAGCATGCTTTCTTCTTCTATCATGTGAGAATAAGTGAAAAGAATGCCATCTGTGGATCATGAATCAGGCCCTCACCATGACATGATCTTGCACTTCCCAGCCTCCAGAACTGTGAGAAATAAATGTTTGTTGTTTAAGCCACCCAGCTTATGATATTTTGTGATAGTAGTCCAAGCTTACTAAGAAAAATTAGTACCAAGAGTAGACATTATTATAACAAATACCTAAAATGGTGGAAGCAGTTTTGGAACTGAGTAAGGGGTAGAGGCCCAAAGGGTTTTGAGAGGCATGCTAGAAAAGTCTGGATTATCATGGACAGACTTGTAAAGGTGATTCTAATGAGGACTCAAAAAGGAAACAGGAGAACTATAGAGAAAACTTCTGTCTTCCTAGAGAATTCACAAGTTATCATGAACAGAATGTTGGTAGAAATATGGACAGTAGGGAGGAGCAGTGGCTTATGCCTGTAATCCCAGCACTTTGGGAGGCCAAGGTGGGTGAATCACTTCAGGTCAGGGGTTCAAGACCAGCCTGACCAACATAGTGAAAGCCTGCCTCTACTAAAAATACAAAAATTAGCCAGGTGAGATGGCACATGCCTGTACTCCAGCTGCTTGGGAGGCTGAGGCAGGAGAATCACTTGAACCCAGGAGACAGAGGTTACAGTGAACTGAGATCATGCCACTGCACTCCAGCCTGGGCAACAGAGAAAGATTCTGTCTCAAAAAAAAGAAGAAAAAAAAAAAACTATGGACAGTAAAGGCCATTCTGATGAGGTCTCAGACGGGAATGAGGAACAGGTTATAAGATAATGGAAAGAAGATAATCCTTGTGTTTATAAGGTGGCAAAGAATTTAGCTGAAATATGTTCATTTCTAGTATTTTGTGGAAGGTGGAACTTGTGAGCAAGGAAATTGGTTTTAGCTGATAAGATTTCTAAGCAAAGTGTTGAAGGAGCACCTTGGTTCCTCTTGACCATTTATAGTGAAATGTGAGAAGAGTGCTCTTGAAGATGAAATTGTTAAGCAAAAAGGAACTAGAATGTAAAGATTTGGAAAACGCTCCACCTATCCAAATCACAAAAAATGAGAAAACATGTTCGGAAGAGAACACTAAGGATGTGACTGAGCAATTCTTTAATAAGGAGATTAGTGTGGGCTTGAACCATGAACTCAACCAGCCACTCCAGCAGGAAAACTGCCAGTTTGAAGTGATGGAAAAGAATGAAGGAAGACTGTCAGACTTCTTACATTTTATAGGACAAGATTATAATGCTGTTCAACTCAGAACATGTGCTATTCTTTAAGGCAAGGGAAGAGGGACCCCAAAGGCAATTCAGAGCTCATCACTACCTCTTCAATTTCAAAGGGTGAGGAGGCATCACCTGGATTTTAACAGCATAGATGGTCTCCATCCACAGCTCCATGCCTAGCAGAGCTTTGGGAAAGTGGTGGAAATTATGGGTACAATAAAGGCTCCCCTCAGATTTACCCTTGGAGTTGCTGGTGGCTGTCATATGTCTTGTCCATAGTAATATTTCACAAAACACCTGGCATAGTACATACAGAGAATGCAACATTTGGCTATAGAATGACACACTGAGATGAATGTATGATCCAGAAAAGGACAGAGCAAAACAAAGCTTGAGAAGGCAGAAGACCACAAAGCCAGTTCTAGTGCAGGTTCAGTTCATACAATTACAATTAGGCAGTGTCCAAGATGACCACATGGAGGCCTGAGAAATATTTTAAAATAAAATAAAAATCAGCCCAGTACTAACAATAATTTCACTGATCCCAGGAAACATAACAGTGGGTCACCTTGAAGGAAGCACTGTAAAAATTTAGAGAGAAATATCAGCTACCAAATGGTGGTCAGACATTACAGCAAAATTAAGTTCCTCTAACTCTTGAGTGCCAAGCTCTCTCCATAGGCATCTTGCCCATTAGCCTGCTGGTGTCTTGATCCAATACCCTTGAGGGCTGTAAGTAGCAGCTTTACAAGGGTAATTGAAAGAGTATTACTGGCTGTCTATTTATCATCTCTTGATCCCCTAACACCATGGTACCTATTAGGATGAAAGAGTAGACACTGTGCAAAAGGTTGCCTCGGCTCGAAGATTTTCAGCTGCTTATTTAACAGGAGACAAGCAAAGCAAGATTCTCCTCAAATCCTCTCATTTTGGACCAATATTATGTGTTACTTAATCTTGATTACTCTATACAGTAAGCATATTTGAGGAAATTAATCGGCACTAGCCTCGGGTAGTGTCCTAATTAACAATATGCTGAAACAGCGTTCTCCTTGTAAGTGTAAATACAGTGTTGATGTCATTTGCAAGACAACAGTATGACTGTGTACTAGGCATACATGCTAAAGAATGCTTACTGAATATTCAAGAACTTTCTGTCCTTCGACCTTTCTGACTTACTGTCTTAGCTGGGTGGTCATGTATAGTCAACTACTGGCAGAATATGTGTCTCAGCTTCTTAGGATATTTTAATCCAAAAAAAAATAGAACATGAACAGGAAAAATATCATAGAGGTAGGAAACCTTAAAGATCAATTATTCACTTTATTCCACCAGGCCCTACAAGCTGAAACAGAGTTGAGCGAGATGTGGTGGAGAATGCAGATAATACATTTCTCATCTACTTTGAGTGTTTGTTAATGGAGAAATGAAATACAGTCATCGATAAGAATGGATGATGACCCCCTCCATGTCCACTGAAGCTGCATGTGACCTTGGCCTTCATTTAGCACCCTTTCCCACTCCCAAATCTCCCTTACATTTCACTTTCTCTATGCCCCACCAGTTTCACATTGGATGTAGGACTCCCACAACGTGGAGAAAGAAGACAGAATCACAGAGAGTAGAAAATCAATGTAATCTCTTTATAAACCTATCTCGGATTTGGCTCAATTTTTCCATAGATGCGACCATAATTCCATGAAAGGAAGAGCCCCTTTGCAAAGACTGAGCTGGAATGAGGAAATGGAGTTGACAGTGACTTGGGACTGTTATTTGTAGGTAGAGGCCAGAAAGCTGATATTGGAATAAAGCATCTGCCTACTCATTTACTCCAACAAAAATGAACAGAATAAATGTGGAATAAAGGTTTAAATTGGTCCAGAGAAGCCAATGACTGTGGAAGGAAAGAGAAGGATCCAGTGTTAGGCAGAGGGAGAAGTTGGTTTGTAATGTAGTCTCAACCAAGGTCTCGGCCAACCCCACAGGGAGTTCTGGAACTGAGATGATCCTTCAGACCAACAAGATGCAGAAAAAAATCCATTATTGCATTTTTATATTTTTAAAGACAGGTTCTCAATGTATGCGTGTGTAATCTATTTCAGGACAGGTTCTCAAGACAGCAAACTGAGATGGAAACTAGCAAGCAGGAAATTTACTGACTACTGTTCTCAGGAACAGCACGGGTGAAAGAGAAAGGAAGAAAACTTTTTTTTCTAAGTCAATATTATGGATTCATCCACAGGAAAAAAATTATCAAGAGCCTATTATATGCTAGGCACTAGCCATTAAGGATATAGCAATGAATAAATCTTCTAGTCCCTGCCCTCATGGAGCTTTTGTTCTAGTAGGAGACTCCAGCAATCCACCGGCAAACACATATCTGTAATGTAACATCAGGTATTTGTAAGTATTAGTCAGAAAAATAAAGCAAGGGTAGGGGATAGAGTGGTACAGATGGTGATTTCAGATAAGGTGGTCAAGAAAGGCCACTGTGACAGGGTAACATTTAAGGAAAGACTTGAAGGAAGTGAAGAAATGACCCATGCATGTATCTGGCTAAAGAGTATTCTAAGAACTGTTCACAAAATACACTCAAGAAACACATCATTATTTTTAATAACTCACTGAGTTTCCATAATATGGATGCCCCATAATTCACTCATCTACTCCTTAGTAAATGAGCATTCAGGAAGCTTCCAACTTTTTTCCATTGCAATAAACATCTTTGTACACATATATCTTTAGTTACTGTTTACTTTTATTTTTGTGGAATAAATTACCTGAAGGGAGATTTCTGGGTCAAAGAAAATATATATATACTATATATAAATATATATATTTATATATTATATATATAAACATTATATATAAAACATTATATATATAAAATGTTATATACATATATATATGTATATAATTTTTTTTTTCAGACACTGTCTTGCTCTGTCGCCCATGCTAGAATGCAGTGGCACGATCTCAGCTCATGCAACCTCTGCCTCCTGGGCTCAAGCCATCATCCCACCTCAGCCTCCCAAGTAGCTGGAACTACAGGAACATGCCACCATCCCTGGCTAATTTTTGTATTTTTTGTAGAGATGGGGTTTCCCCATGTCACCCAGGCTAGTCTCAAACTCCTGAGCTCAAGCGATGAACCCACCTCAGCCTCCCAAAGTGCTGGGATTACAGGTGTGAGCCACCATGCCCAGGCCCATTTTTAAATACTTTTTCAACATTATATAGCAATTCATAACCCCACTGATAATGGATGAAAGGTCTCATGTCCCTCATTCTCACCAGTTCTTATCAACTTGTCTTAGTTACTTCAGGCTGCTCTACAAAGTACCATAGAACGGATGGTTTATAAATAACAGAAATTTACTTCTCATGGTTCTGGAGGCTGGAAGTCTGAGATCAGGGTGCCAGCGTGGTCTGATTCTGCTGAGGGCTCTTTTCCCAGTTGCTGATGGCCAACTTCTTGCTATATCCTTACATGGTGGAGGGAGGGAGTGCTGGTCTCTTCATCCTCTAGTATAAGAGCACCATTTCCATTTGTGAGGGCTCCACCCTCATGACTTATTACCCCTCAAAGGCCCCACCTCCTAATACTTTCACGTTGAATATTTAGGCCTCAACATGCAAATTTGGGGTTAGACACAAACATTCCATTTATAGCACAACTTTTTAACCTCTTGCCTTTGCTGACCAGTATGAGGGTCTCATTTTTTTTATTATTTGAATTTTCATGATTACTAGAGAAGCTGAGCAGCATGTCCTGTTTTCTGGCTTTTCTTGCTTACATCCTTGCTGAGTGGCCCATTCATGCCCTTTACCTCATTTTCACTTAAGTCATATGTCTTTTCCTTGATAATGTGAAAGAACTTTTTGAAAATTAGAGATATTAGCCCTTGCCATTCATATGTGTTGCAGATATTCTTAACATTCTGCCAATCTATTGTTTGATTTTCTACTCTGTATGATGCATTTTTTTCCTATGCAGAAGTTTGTTAATTTCAAGTAACCAAATCAATCAATCTGTCTTTTATGAACGAACTCTAATAAGATTTAGCAGAGATAAATGCAAATTTTTTTTTTTTTTTTTTTTTTTTTAGACACAGTCTCGCTCTGTCACCCAGTCACCCAGGCTGGAGTGCAATGGCACCATGTCGGCTCACTGCAACCTCTGCCTTCCGGGTTCAAGTGATTCTCCTGCCTCAGCCTCCCGAGTAGCTGGGATTACAGGCGCCTGTACAACCACGACTGGTTAATTTTTGTATTTTTAGTAGAGATGGGGTTTCACCCTGTTGGCCAGGCTGATCTCGAACTCCTCACCTCAGGTGATCCACCCACCTCAGCCTCTCAAAGTGCTGGGATTACAGGTGTGAGCCACTGCACCTGCCTGATAAATGTAAATATTATCCCTTATCAAACTCAGAATTAAAGTTCAGAAAATCCTGTTGCCAGAGATTTTGAGGTTGGGAAATTAAGATCATTTAAAAAAAAATAGAATTTGAGAAACTGAAATCAGATCTATGAAAGTCCTTTGAAATATATTTTGCATTCATAAAATAAAAGAATAAAGACATTATAAGTATAAATTAGTAACACAGATACTATAATATTAATTGCCATTTACCATTCTTGCTTGAAACTTTTGAGCCTTTCTTAAAATTTTGGTGTGGTGCTTGTAAATTCTACTTATTTTCTTCTTTGCCTGGTTCCTCATTCAAATGATCAATGCCTTCTTGATTGCATGACTCAGAAGATGCTTCTGTCCCCTCCCCGGATCACATGTCTATCAAATCCTCTCTCTCATATCTCGACTCCCGACTCCTCGACTCCTCCTCACAGATGTCACCTGAATACCCTTATGAGTTTACTGTGCTTTATCTTCCTTTGTCTCCCCAAGGATTCACTGTGAAAATCTCCATCCTTCCTCTGCCATCTGCTTTATCTCCCCTTTTCACTCCCAACTCCCAATTTCCTCTCTTTCTAATTATCCCCAGCAGAAGTGACTCACAATCCACACAGTTCTGTTTTTCTGGAACTGAAATTCCAACAGTTACCAAACAGGTGTACAGAAGTAAATTTCACTTCTTGTACTATATTTTGAAGTTGGAGAAAGATTATCAACCCTGAATTTCGTTCAGAAAATCACAGACACTGCTACAGAAGACAGTTAACCTGGTTTAATAACCCTTCATGTAAAATTGATCCAGGGGTATTAGTTTTATACAAGTTTGACATGAGCTAACAAAAGTATAATAGTGTTATGGAGATTGAAAACATTTATAGATATTAATAGAAAAATACATTCAAATCCAAAGAAGGACCTAGTCTTCTCAGTGGCTGTGGAGAGTGGGGGGATTATCTTCATCAACCCACATCTTCCTCAGCCAATCACAGCTAACTAGAATAGCATCAACATGATTGGCTTAGATCAAACTGATTCGCCACTGTGGTCTAGGAATGGGGCTGGGATTGGCGTCCCCTGAAGCACATGGTCAGGGAGGAGTACAGACACCTAAAAAATAAAATTACATTAGAAAATGTAAGGAGAAATATTTGTTTCCCACTCCTCACGTTTCCTTCCATGTTGTAGGGAACTCTATTAATATAGAACTCTGGGCCCCCTTTATTCCCAAGTTGATTCAATTCAGGTCAGTGGGAAGGGGAATGGAATTGTATATTTGATTCATAAATTTGGAAGGATAATTGGCCAGGCTGACCCCAACACCTCACCCCCACCCCCTTCCCTGTGATTTAACATTTTGAAAAGCATTCAGTACCCCTACGCATATCTGACTGGGACAGGACTCCAGGCAGGAAGGGCCTATAGCTTGCTGGGTGGTGGAGGTATATGCAAATTCAGGGGGACAGTTAGCACTTCCAATGCATGGAAGGAATACCAGAAAATCAACAAGGTGTAAAAATAGGGAAACAAATTCTTTATAGATTTCTTGAAGCTTCTGGTGTACAAGAGCCCCTAGTTTGGGGCCTGAAATGTGAGGACAGGGTGTTATGATCTTTGTGGTTGCTAAATGTTTATTTTGATCCATACAACCCTGTTACAGATATGCAGAGGGCTTTAACTGCCAGAGCCAGATCAAGACATAGTAAATATAACATCTTCCCAGAGTGGATCATTATTGCTTAGAGCACCTACATCCGTATGGCAGGATCCACATGGAAGGTCTAAAGAAAAGGTATCTGGGTCTCATCAAAGGACTAGGACTCAGCAAAGGCAAAGGCCATAGGGCCCCAGCCAGGAAGGGGCCTCCGCAGCACAGACCATACAAAGTTTAGCAAAAGCAAGCCTTGCTCTTCTCTCCTCAGCAAATGCATGTGCCTTCATCAGGCATAGAGACTGTCTAAGGATGCAGATTATGCTTGCTTGGCCTTGAACTTTGCTCATCTTTTCCTAAGTAGGCATCGTCTTTGGTCAGGTTTACCAGAAGCAAACCCTAACACAAGGATTCATATGTGAGCAATTTATTTAAAAACTGTCCCGGGAGAAAATGAATTAAGGAATTAAAGGATGAGGGGAGAAGCCAAAAAAGGATGCAATTTCTGGTCAAGGTGCAGCCTCAGTCTGAACCATCAGGGGTTTCCTGGAGTATAAATTACATCACAGAATTTGTCCTGACTCAAGGCAAGCATGCTGGGTGATTAGACTCGCCAGCACAAGTATGGAAGTTAGCAGTCTGAGAGCCTGTGGGGGTGATTTTTGTCTTACTGAGGATCTGGTCTTGATTCTATAACTTCTGAGGCCCAGAAGGAATTTCATGGAGCAATGGCCCAGGTTGAAAACTCTGCTCCACCCAGGTATTGACAACTCTTCTAGCTGAAATGCAGCAGAATTAGACGTTGACAAGATGAATTTTGGCCTTGATGCAGATCTACAAGCCAGATCTCAGAAACAACACACTAAGAATGGATTGGAACAGAAAGAGTCTGTATTCCTAGCAATTTTGTGAAAAAAACAAACATACAAACAAAATCTCTACCTGGTGTAGACTCCCTAACTTTGGACTTTATTTTGCAAGAGAAAATTAATACCCAATTTATTTAAGTTCCTGTGTTGTCTCTCTGATGCTAGCAGTCAAAGAAAATTTCTACCTAATATAATTGGTGAACTACCTTCAGGAATTTTTAAATCCTAATTTTTATCAGTGTTAGAAGTCAAAATCCTGTTTTGCATTTGATTTGGGTTTTTTTTTTTTTGACAGTGCAGGGATTGTTGCATTTTTAATTTCTAGATTATGTTCAACATGTGTCATATATATTACTTCTCTCATTCATGCATTTATTCATTCATTCCTCCAGCAAATATTTATTGAGCACCCGCAGCCTGCAAAGTAGTACGCTAGGCTCTGGGGATGTTAGACAAACAAGACAGAGTTCCTTCCTCTAAAAAGTGCAGATTTAGTAGGAGAGACAAAGCAGGGAAACAAATACTACAGTGCGAAGTGTCAAACACTATGATAAATGTTTGACAGAGGGGTTGTGGTATCCTAGAGGATATGAGTTATTTCACTGGTAGCTGGAGGCAAATGTGCAAATCGCAGCATACTCTGCAAAGAACCACAAAGGAAAACACTGTGCATGTCCTCTCTCTGCTCTGAGAGGCCTTTGAGTCATCAGCTGGGTGTTGCAGCTGTCCCTTCTGTTAGAAAAGAAACTCCTAGAGCAATCACATCTGTACGCACACAGTAAATAAACTGAAGTCTAGAGGTGGGAATGCAATGTGATGAAGCTGCCAGCCACATACACAATTCTTTCTCTTACTCTCAGCTCAAAGTCCATTGAAGGAAATGCAGACAAAACCTGTCCTTGAAAAATCTTTGTTGTCTCCTTTTTCTTTGTCTTGTTTTACTGCATCATTGTGGTTTGGTCTTTGTATTTTTTCTCATGAAGATGCCCTTGTGAAATTTACCCAAGATTTAATCTTATCTTCTAGTCACATTTAATATTTTCAAAACTGCAGTGAGTTTGTATCAAGTGGCAGCACAGTTATGCCCTGAGATGAAAGAGGGTTGTTTTTTGTTTTTTGTTTTCTGAATTACTTTAAGGGAGTTATTCTCTTGCAAAGTTTTCTCTTTGCCTTCTGGGTTAAAAGAAGCAATTATGGATGGTGAAACCTGGAGAATAGACTCTTGGAATAGACTTACTCAATATATAAAAAGGAAGGGAAGAGAAGGAATGAGCCTTGCTGTCTTTTCAACCAGATCCTCTCCCCAGGTGGGTTCTCTCACCCACGATTAAGTGGGAGATGAGCTGTTGGGAGTGTTGGCTGTGGATCACACCATCTTTGTCACCAATTACTGTCTTGACCACTGCCTCCAAGGAGTGACCATAAACAAAGCTCAAGCAGCTTTTTACTAAAACATTTCAAAAATAAAATCATAATTCTCAGAGTACAAAGGAATAGCTGTGATCATCTAAATCTATCTTTTGTATGATTAAAAAGAGAAAGAACCTGGGGGTCTCCCATTCATTTTTCATAAAGCCCACACTTGGTCACTCCCTACACCAGCTGAGTGCTGAACCCTTCTTGATCTGATATTTTCTTTTCCTTTATCCTAATTCCTTCACAGTTTTAATTCTTTCTATTCTATTGAAGTCTCCCACCTACATCCATGTGGCATTGATAGGATCAAGAAAAAAAAAAAAGAAACAGCTGCAAGAAATGAGATGTAAGCAACAGAAAGAATTCAGCAGAAACATGAAATCAGAACAAGAAATGACAAGAAAGAAAGATAAGTTTCCCAAGACTGTGTTGGGCTATTTCGGGGAAACCGTGGTCTCCCACCATCTAAGCTACTGGAATTCCAACTAATTTAACCTAATGGTAAAGGGCTGTGTAAACCCAGCATACTGGGAAGTTTGGGAATGTGCAGGCAATTGACATTTTGTCATACTTATGCATAAAACTCATTGGAATGTTCGCTGCTTCTTGTTATGGAGTAGAAAGTTCCAACAGGGTATCCTGCCAATATGCAACAAAAAGAACAGGTCAGATAAGCTACAAAATCATAGTTTAAAAAGACCTAAGAGCTGAAGATGAAAAAACACCTAAATAAACTAAATTTCATAAAATGCCAAGCCCTAGAAGACACCACAGCTGCCTTCATCCCTGGGGGAACAATGAGAAGGGGAGGAATTGGCAAAAGACGAAAATAAGGAGACTAGCTGAACTTTCTATGAACTATTAATGGTTATAGATGGGCCATTATTGTGGATTAAAATACTAAAGGTCCCAGTGATACAATGAGTCTGCACCCACATGCCAAAGCTTTCTCAAGGGCCTTCTCTGAGTGCATGGAGGTAGTGCACCAAAGGCTCAGAGCAGAGCAAGAGACATGAGAGAAATCTCTCATTGGTACAATAAGCCTTCATGAAATGCAACGAAAAAGCTTCAGACAGGGTCCCAGGCCTTCCCCATGTGTACTGCAACTGTCCGGTAAAGGTTGGGTACAGAACAGCAAGGTAGAGAGATATTTATATTTTTCCGGATGCATAAAGCCAGAGGGCAGTGCTGGAAAGCAAAGAGAACTCCAAGTGACCCAAAAAGTTGGCAGCCAAGTCGTAAAACAAAGAGAAGCTCCCCACAATTCAGAAAGCAGTAGCTAAGCAAGCTAAGCTATAAAGCATAGAAAAGATTCCCAGAGTCCTGCTCTGTGGAAAGGAAAGTCTTGATATTATCCTCAAAATATTTGAAACCAGAATGGACTGGATCTAACTAAAACTGCAACAAGCCCAGACAGCTCAACTGAAGATTAAATCAACTCAGTCTCACGCACTATTGACCTGAAAGAAGGAGGTGTGGTCTTTTCTGGAGGGAATTATCATTTACTTCAATATATACTATTGTTTACACACATGATGAGCAGACAATCAAAAACTGTGAGACTTATGATGATGTAAGGAAATATGACCCATACTCAAAAGAATAGTAGTTGGAACCATAGCCACAGATGCCCCAGATCTCAGAATTAACAAAAAAGATTATAAAATAACTCTGATAAAAGATTAATAAATCCATGAGCAGATGAGGCATATCAGCCCAAAAATGAAAGCTATAAAGAAAAAACAAATAGAGATGCTAGAAATGAAAACTACAATATCAGAAATAAATAATTTACTTTAGGTCTTAACAGCCAAGTATACACAACAGAAAAAAATAATGAATAAGTCAGAAATTATTCAATAAAAATTATTCAAGTTGAAATAAAAAGACATAAAAAGGATGAAAAGTGGAAAAAAGTACCCGAGATCTGTGAGACACATTCAAATGGTCTAATAACAAGTAAATGGGGTCCCAGAATGTAAGAAGAAAGAAATGGAAAAGATAAGGGCAGAAGAAATATTTGAAAATATAATGACTACAAGTTTTCCAAAAATGATTAAAGATATATTCCAGAGGTTCAAGAAAATCCAACAGATTTGCATCAAAGAAATGCTAAAAGAAGTTCTTTAGGATTATACATAAAGATAAAAGATGGAAGTGTGGATTTGCAAGAAATGATGAATATCAGAAAAGGTGTTATAAATATGTGTATAAATACAAAATACCGTGTGTGTGTGTGTGTGTGTGTGTGTTTCCATTTTTTTAAACTATTAATTTTGCAAACCAAAATCAGTAACTTTGTTTCATGGAATTTTTTAAATATATAGAAGTCAAATATATGATTCAAGATAGACAAGAAAAGATTCAGAGGCTATAAATGGAATTATAACATTGTAAGATTTTTACATTGTTCATTAAATGGGATACTATCATTTGAAGGTAACCTGTGATAAATTAAAGCTGCATGTTGTAATCAACAGCAACCACCAAAAAAAAAAAAAAATTACAAAAAGTCGATAGGGAAGATAAAATGGAAAATTTAAAAATACCTGTTTAACCCAAAAGATGGCAGGAAAGGAGAACAGAAGAACCAAAAATAGATGTGATAAATAGAATTGTATCAAAGACTGTATTAAATGTAAGTGTATTAAACACTCCATGTAAAGTATAAAAATTGTACAGCTGGACACAAAAGGAAATTCAATTATATGCTGTTGACAAGAAACATACTTCAAATACAAAGGCAGGTATAGGCAAAAAGTAAGAGTGTGAGAAAAAATATGCCATCCAAACACAAAGAACAAGAGAGGTAACGTGGCTGTATTAATATAAAACAAAGAATATTCAAGACAAAAAAATACCAGAAATAGAGACCTTTAGTAATCATAAAAAAATTCTTTCAAAAATGTATATATAATAACCCTAAATGTGTATTTACCTAATGACAGACTTTAGAATACGTTGAACAAAATTTGACAAAACTAAAAGAAGAAATAGACAAATCTATAATCATAGCTGGAGGTTTTAATACCTGGTAAAGAGAAAAAGAAAAGAATAAGATAAGGGGAAATGCCTCAAGGAAAACAGGGGTTCAATGACATTCTACATGGGATTATGATTTGTTTCCCAAAGGTACTTCGTTTATTAATACATTGAAAATAAGTGACTTGTTTCTCTCCATTTCTTTCTTCACTTCTTGTGGAAGTTTTCCATTCTATGTTTTCCCTTCTTACAACTGCTTGTTTTCCAGAAATCACTTGCAAGGAAGATTCAGTTACCCACTGCTACACTAGAAAGTTAGGCTTCTCTTGCGGCATTCCACAGTGAATCCCTTCATCAACATCTGGATCTTATAAAATGAAGTACCTCAGCAAGCTATGAAGAGAAAGGACGTTCTACCCCCTTCTACTTTCTGCCACCTCACCACGATAACCAATCCTATCAACATCATCACAACTGGCTCCTTCATACCTTTAAGGTCCCTTCAAAGAGGACATTCTTGACCACTTCCCCTAAAATATATATCCCCTTCCATGAGTGTGCTCTCTCAGCAACCTTTCTCTCAGCAATAAAATTAATGTATCATTAATGAATTATTGGTGGGGTTTTTTTTCCTCTCTTTCTCACCTAGACAGTAGTGTAGGATCTAGGACTATATCCGTCTTGTTCACTCCATTAAATTCTAGGAACGGGAATCCAAGACTAAGGGAGGCTATGCTCTTTGGCCAACGTCACACATCTAGAAAGTGACAAAACCAGGATTCAGACACTGATCAGCCCAGTAGTTCTCCTTCCCCAACATCCAACGTGCTGCATGAACTCCTGCATGCTGATATGATCAATCACTTATTCAAGATTTAACAGAACTAAAAGAAGAAATAGAAAAACCTATCATCACGATGATATGTTTTAACGTTTTAATTTTCCTCAATAGAGGGGAAAAGAAGAAAGTACAATGAGTAAATTCTAAGTAACTGGCTTAAAATACAACCCACAACAGTGTTCCTTAAAAGTAATTCACTCAAGTTTCCTGAGTGAGTCATTTTCCCACTCACCATTTTAATACAGCAACACAAGCTACTCTTAAAAAAAAAAAAAAAAAAGGCCTGTAATCTCAGTGACTTTACACAAGATATGTTTATTTTTCATTCTTGTGAAGTATAAAATAGTGTTCCTAATTGATGAGCAACTCTTCTGCGAGTGGCCATGTAGCAATCCATCAGCCTCAAGCCAAGAGAGGGGAAAGAACCTTAAATATCACATGTGGGAAATATCTTTAAGAGGGAGGTCTGGAGACAGTATATATCAGTGCTTCTCAAATTGTGACATGCATTAGAATGACCAGGGAAGCAAGCATGCAGATTCCTCAACCCAACCCCCAGAAATGTCTGTTCTCTAGGCCTGGGCCAGGACTCAAGAGTCTGCATTTCTAACAAGCTCCTGGGTGATGCTGAGCCTACTATCTGGGAACCACAGATTGAATAGCACTAGTGTATACCACTTCTACTGACATTTTGTTGGCTAGCACTCAGTAATATAGCCACGCTCAACTAAACAGGGTCTAACTATATGCTAACAAAGAAGAGGAACTGGGTTTGATGAACAGCTGGACAGTCTCCCCTATATATGATTTTTTTTTTTTTTTTAGATGGAATCTCACTCTGTCGCCCAGGCTGGAGTGCAGTGGTGCGATCTTGGCTCACCACAACCTCTGATTCCTGGGTTCAAGTGATTCCCCTGCCTCAGCCTCCTGAGTAGCTGGGACTACAGGCATGAGCCACCACACTCTGCTAAATTTTTTTGTATTCTTAGTAGAGACTGGGTTTCACCATGTTGGCCAGGCTGGTCTCAAACTCCTGACCTCAAGTGATCCACCTGCCTCAGCCTCCCAAAGTGCTGGGATTACAGGCGTGAGCTACTGCACCTGGCCACTATATGATTTTTTTAAAATTACTAACATATCCAGGCAATCAAGGAACCAGGAAATCAAATGAGAGATTAATAAACTAAAATTACAATTCCTTCCTCCAGTCAATCTTTGACCTTTAGTAAGATTTCTCACTTAAGGAATCACAGTCAATTAAGAAAAGATCAGTGGCTATATTTTGACAAATGATTCTAATAAATTGAGGCTAAGAATGAGAAAGGAAAATAAAAGACCAATAAATGTGCATGCACGCACACACACAGAAACACATGATTTTAGCCAAGGAGAACCACATTTGTGTACCAGGATCTAGGCAAACCTACTCTTGCAAATAGAAATGCTAATGGGTCCTTAATTCTTGATAAAATATTAGCAGTGCTGTAAGTACACTCACCCATCTCCAGGAGACCACATTTAATGCATATAACTCCCTGACCTTTAAGATTTTACTTATATTTATCAAGATGCCCCTGAGAATCCTTACTCTGTTCCCATTTAGCCATTGGTCATGGGATAACAATGCCCTATGGTGTAAGTAATTGCTCAGAACAGTCATTGCCCTCCAGGGTTTCTTGCTTTCCCAGAAAGATTGTGTCTCCAGGATTGGTGGGACTTAGAGAGGTTGTTTAGTCTCTTCTGGCCTTCTGGCTAGAATATACTTAAAAATTGTTTCAAAAAATAGAAATCTGAACTTCACTCAGTAACCCTTTCCAGTTTTCATCCACTCTCCCTAACAAGGAATTCTGACTTAGTTTAACTTAAGTACCTCTCATTGCAGTTAATTCATTTTCTTCTCATTTTGCCCTCAGGGGAAACAAGATATTTGGCTACCAGTATCATAAGTTCAAGAGCTGGTCAAAGACTTAGTGATCCAACACATAAATGATCTTTACAGACCACCATAATATATGACTCATCTTCAGCTTAGCACTTGGGACAAAAAGTAGACAAGTCCATTATCTCGGCAGTAGGAAGTTACTGTTAGTAATAACAAAGTGCCAATAGTTTCAAATAATATTTCTTTTCTTTTCTTTTCTTTTCTTTTTGTTTTTGAGATAGAGTCTTGCTCTGTCACCCAGGCTGGAATGCAGTGGTGCCATCTTGGCTCACTGCAACCTCTGCCTCCCAGGTTCAAGCAATTCTCCTGCCTCAGCCTCCCAAGCAGCTGGGATTAGAGGCACCCACCATCATGCCCAGTTAATTTTTGTATTTTTAGTAGAGACAGGGTTTTGTCATTTTGGCCAGGCTGGTCTCGAACTCCTGGCCTCAGGTGATCGGCTGGCCTCAGGTGATCGGCTCGCCTCAGCCTCCCAAAGTGTTGGGATTATAGGTGTGAGCCACCGCGCCCAGTATTCCATAGTTTCTCTGTAACTGTGAACCTCAGAGTAGTATAGTATAGACACGATGGGCAACGGTAAAGTCCCTTTTCCAAAATTAGATTCTCAGGATCGGGGGGACAGTCTCACAGTCATCTGGGAGCTGGTTGCAATTGTCTTGAGCAAGCAACAAGAAAGTCATCCTCAGAACCCCCCCTGAGTTCAGTGCCATTCATGATTAATTGAGTGCCATGTCAGGGCAAATGCTGAGATATGCTCTATGACTGATTCAGTTTGGCTGTGTTCCCACCCAAATCTCATCTTAAATTGTTGCTTCCATAATTCCCACATGTTATGGGAGGAGACTGGTGGGAGATAATTGAATCATGGGAGTGGTTTCCCCCATACTGTTCTCATGGTAATGAATAAGTCTCAGAAGATCTGATGGTTTTATAAGGGGTTTCCCCTTTTGCTTGGCTCTCATTCTCTCTTGCCTGCCACCATGTAAGATGTGCCTTTCGCCTTACACCATGATTGTAAGGCCTCCCCATCCACATGGAACCATGGGTCCATTAAACTTCTTTTTCTTTATAAATTACGCCATCTCAGGTATGTCTTTATCAGCAGCATGAGAATGGACTAATACAATGACAGACAAAAATCAGGGCAAGATTTGGTTGCTGTCCTTCTGGAAACTAAGAGAGAAGCAGTCTGTTTCAGGAATGGAATTACATTTCCCCCAAATATCAAATCTCATTGGTTGATGGTGGCTGTGCTAAGTGCTATGATGAGAATTATGAAGCTTGGTCTAAGGTCAGTGAGAAAGTACCAAGGACTAATTAGCAGTGTCTACTCAGGACACAGAATATCAAGGTGGCAGCATGTTTTCCAGGTGTTTTCTATCTCCATCTAGTATTTCAGACTGAGACTCCACCCAGATAGGAGAAGATTGTTTACCCTACCTACCACTTTCCACCATTGAAGTTTCCTGCAGACAAAGATAAGGTCCCAAGAAGAGGCCACTGGGCCTCAGGGACTTGGTTGGTTAGCCGTTGTCTTCCCACTATTACCCCCCGGGAAGGAAGCAAGCCTTTGTTACTTTCCTTTCTTCTCCCAAAAAGAACACTTTAATTGCACAAAATCTGATCTTCCCCCATATATGTTTGGTGTGATAATTCCTGAAACAAAAAGCAAGTACAAGGTGAAATTACAAAAACAAACTTTCTCAATATCCAAGACAGGATTTATTTTTCTTTTTCCTTGAAGTTTTCTCAGTTTTGCTCTACTCCCACAGAAGAGGCCTCTGTTGCTCTCCCTTTAAAAGTGTGACCTGAGAATGAACAAACACGTCTTTCCTGAGACAGCCTGACATTTTTATAAAGTGCTTTATTAACATCTGAAAGAAAAAGGAAATAATCACAGAAATGCAATGGTGTAAAAATAGTTTGGTTTCCAAAGCACAGGTCTGTGATCCTAAGCATATCAGTAAATCACAACTAAAAATGACCCCCCAAATTCCTCATCCTCAGGCTACCGCACCCAAGTCCTCTAGCAAGGACCATTGCCTGGATCCCTTTCTATCTCTCAAAAGTGACCTTCGGGTACCTTCTTGTCATCCTGACCCTAGGAAGTAGTACAAGAACAAGTTCCAACCTCTTTCACAGTTCCCACCTCTCATCTAGGGTCTTCCTCCTCAATTTCAGATCCAAGTCACATAGCCAGTTGCTGCAATGTGTTCATGGCAGTGGTAACTGGCATTCCCTGAGAGCTCATGAAGGATAACTACTCCTGCTTTTACCCGCTTTCACTGAATTCTGTAAAGACCTATTTGGTTGAGTCATCCCTCCATCTCCCCACCTATACACATAAATTGTCTTACAAAAGTCTACCCACTAGAATTTTAATATACCCTAACTCATTGACCATGGCTTGGCAAGTGAAGCTGTGAGGGAAGAAGAGACTGAGGCTGGTCCAGGCTCAGTGGGAAAGAATGCAATGATCAATTAGCAATCTCTGTCATGAGTGTGGGAAGTCCACTGGCATGATCCACAGATGTATTTAGCAGCCCCAATTTGAATTGCATAATAATCATAACGACAATCCAGAGTGAGCAAATAAGAAACAGGCCATTCTTTCCTGTCAGCTGGGCCAAGAAGCATTCATTTGGTCTGTGTGAGAATGCAGCTACAGCAATCATGGAGGAGAATAATGCCAACTTTGCAGACTAATGATTAATCCACTGTTCTAAGTAGCTCTAGGCCTTTTCCATCACTCCTATTCTACTTTCAGCCAAAACGTTGGTCATCTTTAAGAAAACTTACACTTGTTCACATGATATCTATATTCATCCTCTGTTGTGACATGGATATGTTGGGAATGCCGTGGTGATAACTTTCTTTTTTTTTTCTTTTTTTTGAGACAGAGTTTTACTCTGTCACCCAGGCTGCAGTGCAGTGGCGCAATCCTGGCTCACTGCAAGCTCTGCCTCCTGGGTTCACACTATTCTCCTGCCTCAGCCTCCCGAGTAGCTAGGACTACAGGGCACCTGCCACGACGCCCGGCAAATTTTTTGTATATATATTTTTTTTTTAGTACAGACGGGGTTTCACCACATTAGCCAGGATGGTCTCGATCTCCTGACCTCATGATCCGCCTGCCTCAGCCTCCCAAAGTGCTGGGACGACAGGCATGAGCCACCGCGCCCAGCCAATGTGATCACTTTCTTCAACATAATCAGGCCATAACTGCTGACACCAGGCAGCTACCTGAGCCACCTCACTCTCCAGCTTCTGAGGAAAATTGAGAAAGGCTATTGGGCTGCAAAACCAAATAGAATCCATTACAAGTTTATCTTCTTCTGGCTAAGTTATATGTCCAATATAGAAATTAATCATAATTTCATAATTAAGAAAAAGGACATGTGGTTTCACTCTACAAACAAATATCCAGGAGTTAAAATGCAAGCACTCTCATAATGAATATAAAATGCAAGACAAGAGTTCCATTATCTAGTCCACACTTCTGCTCTTAACTTTGGCTCTCACATTGCATGAAGTAGGAAAAAACAATAGGCTTGGCATGTTTATACATCAGAGGCAACCATATCAAAAAGACTGTAGGGGCCAGGCGTGGTGGCTCAAGACTGTAATCCCAGCACTTTGGAGGCCGAGGCAAGCAGATCATTTGAGCTCAGGAGTTTGAAACCAACCTGGGCAAACATGGCAAAACCTTGTCTCTACAAAAAATACAAAAATTAGTCAAGTGTGATGGTACATACCTGTCCTCCCAGCTACTTGGGAGGCTGAGGCAGGAGGATGGCTTTAGCCCAGGGAGCAGAGGTTGCAATGAGCTGAGATCAAGCCACTGTACTCTAGCCTAGGTGACAGAGGAAGACTCTGTCTCATAAAAAAAGAAAGAAGGAAAGAAAGAAAGAAACCATAGGAAATAAGGGAGAAATTATCATAGCAATAAAGAGAAAAAGGCAAAAAGTTATCTTACAAATTGCTAAAACTCTCAGGTAACAACAGACAATATGCAAATAAGAAATAAGGAAGGTGTTCTACAGTGTTTCTCGCATATATTAATACCTTATTAACACCTTATTAAGATTCTTCTAAGAATTGCAAGTTTTTCAGGATAGGAAAAAATGTTCCCATTCAATCTACACAGTAGAAAATGGCTAGGCACAAAAGGAAGCAGGTGTAAGGTTAAAGTAGTTTGCCTCACTATTGAGGCAAATTCTTGGTATTACTGGTGCCTGGGTTCCTGGTGAGACATTATCAGATAATTTAGAAATAAGGAAAATAAGATTGGAGTTAAAACCTTAACACCAATAAAAAAGAAATCAGAAAAGAGATAGGCAAATTTATGTTAAGGAAATAGAATAATTTGGCCAGGCGCGGTGGCTCAAGCCTGTAATCCCAGCACTCTGGGAGGCCGAGGTGGGCAGATCACAAGGTCAGGAGATCAAGACCATCCTGGTGAACACGGTGAAACCCCGTCTCTACTAAAAATAAAAAAAAATTAGCTGGGCGTGGTGGCGGGCATCTGTAGTCCCAGCTACTCGGAGTCTGAGGGGGGAGAATGGTGTGAACCTGGGAGGCGGAGCTTGCATTGAGCCGATATCATGCCACTGCACTCCAGCCTGGATGACAGAGCAAGACTCTGTCTCAAAAAAAAAAAAAAAAAAGAAATAGAATAATTCATGTAATTAACTCCCTTAATTCAGATTCCGTGCCGAACCGTCCTTTTATTGTGATTTCTTTCCCACGTCATCTGTAGTGAGTTGAGTTGTATCTCCCAAGGAGATATTTGCAAATTCTAACACCTGGTACCTGTGGACATGACCTTATTTGGAAATAGGGTCTTTGTAGATGTAAATAAATTAATGCCAGGCACGATGGCTCACACCTATAATCCCAACACTTTGGGAGGCCAACACAGGTGGATCACCTGAGGTCAGGAGTTTGAGACCAGCTTGGCCAACATGGTGAAATCTTATCTCTACTAAAAATACAAAAATTATCCAGGCATGTTGGTGGGTGCCTGTAATCCCAACAACTTGGGAGGCTCAGGCAGCAGAATCGCCTGAACCTGGGAGGCGAAGGTTGCAGTGAGCCAAGATCATGCCGCTGCACTCCGGCCTGGGGGACACAGCGAGACTCGGTCTCAAAAAATAAAAAATAAAAATAAATAAATTACAAATCTCAAGATGAGATCATCCTTGATTTAGGATGGGCCCTAACTCCAATGACTGATATCTTTATAATATAATAGGATGGAGTGGAAAATTTGAGACAGAGAGACGCAGGAAAAAAAGGCCATGTAAAGATAGAGGCAGAGGTTGGAGTTATGCTGTGATAAACCAAGAAATTTCAGAGCCAACAGAAGCTGGAAGAGAAAAAGAAGGATCTCTCTTAGGGCCTTTGGAAGGAGTGTGATCCTGCCAACACCTTCAGTTTGGAGTTCTGGCCTCCAAAATTATGAGATTAAAAAATGCTGTTGATCCAAGCCAAAATTTCTATGGCAATTTATTGTAGGAAACTAATGCACGGTCTGCTTTAAGGAAAAGATTGCACTGACCTAAGGACTCAAGTGTCTAGCCCTTAAGTAGATATGTTACCATTGTACGTTTTTAAGTTGACATTCTATTTCTTTAAAGCCATTCATACACTTGGTGTATTAGCAAAATAGATTAAGTTATACCACAGTGATAACCCCAAATCTAAGTGTCTGGACATGCTACATGCCCGCAAGGGTTGCTAGTAGATTGTGATCCACACAGTCACTCAAGAACTGAAAATATACCACGTTGTAGATGTGTTATGTGGAACACACAGCATGTTTGGTGGCAGCACCAAAAGAGTATGTGGAGTCCTAATAAAACAAGTAAGCAACGACAATGAAGGGGCCCCAGGTAGGGGAGAACAATTGTTCTGAGGCTAATCACAGACAACCCGCTGGCACAACATCCTGTTCCCAAATACCTCTTTCTGCACATAGTCCTAATGGCACGAACTTATCTGCACATAGCCCCTCCAATACTACCCTATAAAACTTCCCTCCAGCCCCTGTCTCTTGGCAAACAGCCCCTTCTCTGCCATGCACCCTTGCAACATATCTTTGTATTTTCTCTAATAAATCTGCTTTTCCTTACCTACAACTGTACTGGTAAATTCTTTGACCATCTGCAATGGTGGGCCCAACCAGTCACACCCACGCAGAAAGCACATAGAAATCTCACACCAATTCTTCTATCCCTTAACCCAGAAGAGAAACACAAAACTTCTGTTCAGAGTCCGCCAGCAAAAACTAGTCACATGGCCCTGCCTTATTGCAAGAGCAATGGTAAATACATGGGAGTAAATAAAATATTTTGTAAGCAAGACTTTTGTTATCACACTTATGAATCCACATGGGTAAAAAGAATGACTCTGTTCTCTGTAGTCTCAAAAGGGAAGCTACTAAGACTGTAAGTTTGAAGTTTAGTCCTTGAACTGTGGCAAACTTCTTTTGTGCTTCTTATAGGTACACCAGGTGACTTTATCTGGGCCACAGACCATCCTTCTATGTCAGCACTACGTGCAAAGAAAACATTTTAAAACTATTTTTAATGTCTACAGTACAAGAATACTGAAGAAGCTCTCCAAGGTCCAGCCCAAGTCTAGCATTCTGTGACTTTAATTCCAGACCGACTGCAACTTCTGGCATCATGGTACAAAGGTGCAAGCCATCCCACCCCCACCCTCCTTTCAGGTACTATAAAATTTTAAGGCCAGGTGAGGTGGCTCATGCCTATAATCCCGACTCTTTGGGAGGCCTAGGTTGAGGGATTGCTTGAGGCAAGGAATTCAAGGCTAGTCTGGGCAAAATAACAAGACACTGTCTCTACAAAAAAAAAAAAAAAAAAAAAGATTAAAAAAAAGTAGCCAAGTGTGGGATGTGCACCTGTAGTCCCAGCTACTTGAGAGGCTGAGGCAGGAGATTGCTTGAGCCCAGAAGTTCGAGGCTGCAGTAAGCCATGATCCCACCACTGTACTGCAGCCTGGGTGACAGAGCAAAACTCTGTCTCAACAAAAAAAAGGATTCCCTGGAATTCTCAGGAAAGATGGTATCCTGGGACACTGAAATATTTTTTCAGTTGCAGGACCAAGACAAAGGCCAAAAAACAGAAATTTTTCACCAAACCTTTTACAAATTCTCCCTGAAATATCTATAGACCATTGTAACTTACTAAGTGGAGCCATATAAACATAAAAAAAAACTTTGATATTCTGAATCATGTGGCACCTGAGGGTCATCATTCTTTTTTTTTTTTTTTGAGATGGAGTCTCGCTCTGTCCCCCAGGCTGGAGTGCAGTGGCGCGATCTCAGCTCACTGCAAGCTCCACCTCCCGGGTTCACGCCATTCTCCTGCCTCAGCCTCCTGAGTAGCTGGGACTACAGGCTCCCGCCACCACGCCCGGCTAATTTTTTGCATTTTTAGTAGAGACGGGGTTTCACCGTGTTCGCCAGGATGGTCTCAATCTCCTGACCTCGTGATCTGCCCGCCTCAGCCGGGTCATCATTCTTAACAAGACACTGTACTTGGAGTAGGAGTAGCCCTCCCAAAGCAGGAGGAAAATACTTCACCCTGAGGGACTCAAATCACGGAATTGTTCCAGGTGAGTTCTCGCCTTCCAAAAATTATTTGGAATCACACCTATCCTATTTAATCCAGGTCTCAGGAGCCTGAATCCAATCCAAGTTTCCTTCTCACCATTTTCAAACAACAACAGCAAAATCTGGATCGCAATAATTACCACTGAGTATGATTTAGGGGAAAAAAAGTAAACAGTCTTCAAATTGCGATCTGCCGCAATTTCCAGCTGAGGTAAACAAGCTTCACAAACACAGACGTTTGCAGAAAATTCTTCCTGTGCTGGTAAAAAATGTTTTCAAATGGATGCAGGTGGTCCTGGTGAGATTCCAGCACAGCATTGGGTATTCCCTTAAGGGCATGTTCCCTTCCTGATACTTAACTGTTATTTTTGTCTACAAATTAATAGGTGCAGTTAACCCAGAGTTGGGATTTAACCAGTGAATGGGAAATTGGAACCTCAGAGATTGCTGCACAAAGGAGAGAAACTAGGTTGTTCCCACAAGCCCTGTCAGCTCCGGGTAATGACGCCTTAAGGTCAGAAATAAATGTCTTTCTTTCCAAGGCAATTGGCCTGAAGGAAGAGCAAAGGAGAGCTCATTTACCCTACAGCAAACTATCCAAAAATGGTGGAACTTATTAGAAGACATGTCATGTCCTGTCCCCAGCCTTGCATTGTGCTACTTGCTACCCATTTAAAGCAGGGAATCTAGAGACCTCTACTTTCTATCTTCATTCAATGGCATGGTTGGACACCACAATGAACAAGGTCCCGAAGGCTGCTGCACAAAGAAGAGTAAACCAGATTCTGCCCCAAAAGACTAGCTAAAGAGGTAACACTTATCTAGATAATTGATTAAAGAGAAACAAGAGGCCGGGCGCGGTATATGATCTTAATTTCCCAACCTTAAAATCTCTGGCAACAGGATTTTCTGAACTTTAATTCTAAGTTTGATAAGGGATAATGTTTACATTTATCAGGCCAGGAGCGGTGGCTCACGCCTGTAATCCAGCACTTTGGAAGGCCGAGGTGAGTGAATCATGTGAGGTCAGGAGTTAGAGACCAGCCTGGCCAACATGGTGAAACTCCATCTCTACTAAAAATGCAAACATTAGCTGGGCATGGTGGTGTGTGCCTGTAATCCCAGCTACTCGGGAGGCTGAGGCAGAAGAATCACTTGAACCCTGGAGGCGGAGGTTGCAGTGAACTGAGATGACACCATTGCACTCCAGCCTGGGTGACAGAGCAAGACTCCATCTCAGGAAAAAAAAAAAAAAAGAAAGAAAACAAGAGTGCTGCATGTGTCCATGGGTAACTTTCTTATGGTTAGTTTAGACTTGAAAACAAGGCGTTAATACTAAAGCTTCTGAACAGACCTGGTTTTTCAGGCATTCTTAGTCCATATTGACTGAATGAAGGTGAATGTGATGCTTTATCTTCTCAACAGATTCTGCTGAGGGTTTGATAAATCCAAATGATAGCCCAAATTTAAATGATCCAGATTAATCTATCAATAAATGATTACCTACTACCTATTGTGATAGACTAGCCAGGATTCTTCACTCTTTCATGGAAACAACATCCCAACTTTGTTCAGTGAAATACTCTTTCCTTCAATCTCATTTGATGAGTTTACATCAGTGGTCCCCAACCTTTTTGCCACCAGGGGCCAGTTTCATGGAAGACAATTTTTCCACGGACCAGGGCAGTGAGGATGGTTTTGGGATGATTTAAGTGCATTACATTTATTGTGCACTTTATTTCTATTATTATTACATTATAATATATAATGAAATAATTATACAACTCACCATAATGTAGAATCAGTAGGAGCCTTGCACTTGTTTTCCTGCAACTACATGGTTCCATCTGGGGGTGATGGGAGACAATGACAGATCATCAGGCATTAGATTTTCATAAGAAGCACATGACCTAGATCCCTTGTATGCCCAGTTCACAGTAGGGCTCACACTCCTATAAGAATCTAATGCCACCACTGATCTGACAGGAGGCGGAGCTCAGGCAGTAATGTGAGCAATGGGGAGCAGCTGTAAATACAGATGACGCTTCACTTGCTCACCTACCACTCACCTCCTGCTGTGCAGCCCAGTTCCTACCAGGCCATGGACTGGTACTGGTCCATGGCCCTGGGGGTTGGGGAGCCCTGGTTTAGATGGTATTAAACCCACACCTGGCCTGGCTGATGAGAACATTACATCCTTCAGCTGCCAGGATGGACCAACATAAGCGATCCAACTAAAACCAATGACTTTTGCTGGGAAGACAGGTGAAGAGACAGAGAGAAAAAAACAGAGAGAAACTGTTTTGTCTTCTCATTTTCTTGTCATCCAGAAGCCTGGATTAATCGGAACCAGGTTGCCACCCAGAGGGAGAGGCCTGAACTGAGTGATCACAGAGATAAACCAAGGGAAGTAGAACTGAAGGATGGAGAGAAACCAGGACCTGACAATTACTGGTGACATCATTTGAGCCCAAATCCAGCCATGTCTACAGGTGAGCTCCCCAAAACTTTTCAGTTAAGTCAATAAATTTCCTTTTTTTGAAGTTGTTTAAATATATTCAGATAGGAGATTTTTGTTACTCCACACTGAATTAGTAAAACTTTGCATAAGTATGTGTTTAACACTGGGAAAGTAATTTTAAAATATGAAATACATAGACTCTTCCAAAAAGAAATTTACATGCTAGTTAATAGAACACATATTATGGTACACAGGAGTAGACACTCATTGTTATGGTTTAAACAACCTGGCACTCTGATAAGTTTTCAGAAAAATAGAGCCTGACAAGTTATTATAGTTCCACGGGAAAAGGAAGTGGGGTTACCCAAGGTCCTGTTTTAAATTCTAGCTATTGAGTACAAAAAGGACCCATTACAATGATGATTTGAGAGTCTTTTTAGAGCAGATTTAGAGACCTTGAAACCTCCACCCACCACCATAATTTCTTGCTTTATTGTTCAGAGTGCCTGAAGCTTTAGATTCTGAATTCTAAGTTCTTCAGGGTAAAGACCTGACATTGGAATCTCAGCTACACAAAGCACAAAGAATGTCAGAGATGCTATATAAATTATACACAGCAGCAGTGATGACAGAAAAGGAGTTACAAAGAAATTGTACTCCTCAGAGTTTTATGAAAATAATATTTCACACTGAAACAAGAAAATCTGGGAAACAGTTTGTACTGCATAGAAGTGGAAAATTGGGAAGTTAAGATCTGTGTTTTTAACATGTCATGATTAACTTAGGAATGGAAATTGGAAATTTATGATCTGGATCACTCTCCCTCAGTGAAATAATGCCTTGTGCTTATTTTTGTAAACTATATAGAAATGAATCTTTAGGTTAAAAGCCCAAATCCTTTCATGGAGCCATTTCTTCCTTTAGTGATCTATGCATTTAGAAAATTGGTATATAAAGTAATATATTAAGATGAAAACTATAAAACATTTTTAAAAGTATTCAGAGTTTTGATGTATTTCAGAAAAATATATAAAATTACAAAGTTTTACAGACATAGGAAATGATACAAGCAAAAATAGAAGATCCTAAGAGATATTTACAAATGATAAACACATGTGAGGTATAGACAAAAACTAATTGACATTGGCATCCTCTGAAGTTTTCCTATTTTCTCTTTCACCTATCCTCCCCTTCTGCCTATCCTCGCCACCAAAAAACAGATAAAAATGCCCCATAATACAGATAACCAAAGGGCAATTACATATATCCTATAAAATGTTCAAGCTACCGCTAGCTCTTTGTGACATTCAATAAATCAAGAAGGAAAAATTGATCATCAGACTTTTTTAAAATAACAGCTTCATTGAGATATAATTCACATGCAGCTAAAGTTTACCGTTTTAAAGTTTACAACTCATTGGTTTATCATATATTCACAAACTACTGAAACTGCCTCAGGAAAGTCTGTAAAGAGATTAGTATTTGTCCAATTCATTGAGGTTATCTAATTTGTTGCCATGCAATTATTCATAATATTCCATTATAAACCTTTTTCTGTAAATCAGTAGTTATTTCCCTTTACTGTCCCTAATTCAAATAAGTTTAATCTTTTCTCTTTTTTTCTTGGCCAGTTTAAAGTTTGCCAATTTAAGTGACCTTTACAAATAACCAATTTTTTGTTTCAATTATTTTCTCTATTGTTTTTCTGTTCTTTCTTAATTTCTGCCCTGGTCTTTATTATTTGCTTCCTTCTGTTTGCTTTGGGTTTAGTTTGCTTTTCTTTTTATAGTTGCTTAAGTTAGAAGGTTAGGATATTGATTTGAAATCGTCATTTTTAATATAGGTAGTTAAAGCTATAAATTTTCTTATAAGCACTGTTTAAGTTGCATCCCATAAGTTTTGGTACGTGTGTTTTTGTTTTCATTCATTTCAAATTATTTTCTAATTCTCCTTGTGATTTCTTCTTTGACCCATTAGTTATTTAGGAGTGTTTTGTTTAATTCCCATTTATGTGTAAGCTTCCCAAATTTCCTTCTATTACTGATTTCATTTTTGTCCTTTTAATCCTTTTGTCATTTTAATCCTTTAAAATTTATTGAGGCTTATTTTATGGCCTAACATATAGTCTGTTCTGGAGATAGTTCCATGTGTGCTTCAGACAAATATGCATGTTGCTGTTGTTGAGTGTGGTGCTCTATATAAATGTCTGTTGAGTCTAGTTGTAGTCTTGTTCAGGTCTTTCATTTTCTTATGGATCTTAAGTCTGGTTGTTCTATCCATTATTAAGAATGGGTTATGAAATCCTCCAACTATTACTGTTAGATTGTCTATTTCTCCCTTTGATTCGATCAGTTTTTGCTTCATGTATTTTTGGTGCTCTGTTGTTAGGTGCATATATGTTTATAATTAGTATATCTTCCTGATGAATTCACCCTTTTATTATTATAAAATGTCTTTATCTCTAGTAACAATTTTTATCTTAAAGTCCATTTTGTCTCATAATGTAGCCACTCTAGCACTCTTTTAAGGATTGTATGCATGGTATATATTTTCCATCCTTTTATTTTCAACCTATTTGTGTCTTTGATCCTAAAGTATGTCTCTTATAGAAGCATACATGTGGATCACAGAGGGTTTGTCCAGTCTGCCAATGTCCGCCTTTAATTGGAGAATTTAATCCATTTACATTTAATTAATTACTGATAATGTAGGATTTATGTCTGCCATTTGCTGAGGCAGGAGAGTTCTGTGTATCTTATGTCTGTTTTTTGTTCCTCTATTCCTCTAATACTGCCTTTTTGTGTTAAATAGATATTTTCTTGTGTATCATTTTAATTCACTTGTTGTTTCTTTTACTATATCTTAGAAGTTATTTCCTCAGTAGTTTTCATGAGGAATACAATTAACATCTAAAAACAATCTAATCACATTAATACCAATTTAACTTTAATAGTATAGAAAAACTTTGCTTCAATACAGTCCCATTTCCTCCACCCCCCTTTGTAGGACAGGTCTGCTGGTGATACATTCTCTCAGATTTTGTTTTGGTTTTCTAGAAATACCTTAATACCCCCTTTATTTGTGAAAGATAGTTTTGCTTGATATAGAATTATTGATTGACAGGTATTTTTCTTTCAGCAGTTTGGATATGTCATTCCACTGCCTTCTGGCCTCCACAATAGGAGGTGAGTTGTTAATCTCCTTGAAGATCCCTTGAACATGATGAGTCACTTCTGTCTTGATATTTGCAAGATTCTTTGTCTTTGTCTTTTTCTTTTTCTTTTTCTTTTTTTTTTTGAGACAGAGGACAGAGTCTCGCTCTGTCACCCAGGCTGGAGTACAGTGGCATAATCTCAGCTCACTGCAACCTCCGCTTCCTGGGTTCAAGTGATTCTCATGTCTCAACCTCTCAAGTAGCTGGGACTGCAGGCATGCACCACCATGCCCGATAATTTTTTTGTATTTTTAGTAGAGATGGGGTTTCACCATGTTGACCAGGCTGGCCTTGAGCTCCTGGCCTCAAGTGATCCCCCCACCTCAGCCTCCCAAAATGCTGGGATTACAGGTGTGAGCCACCATGTCCGGCCTCCTTGTCTTTGTCTTTAGATAGTTTGGTTATCATGTGTTTGTTGTGGATCTCTTTGGGTTTATGTTCTTGAAGTTTAATGAGCTTCTTGAATGTACGGATTAAATTTTTATCAGATTTGGAAAGTTTTGGATATTATTTCTTCAAACACTTTCTGCCCCTTTCTCTCTCTGCCTCTCCTTCTAGATCTCCTACTATGCATGCATTAATACATTTGATGATGTCTCTCAGGTCTCTAAGGCTCTATTCACCTTTTTATCTTATTGTTTCTCAGACTGGATAGTCTCAATTTACCTGTCTTCAAGTTCACTTATCCTTTCCTTGTTTGGTTCAAGTCTAGTACTTCTCATAAATTTTTCATTTTAATTATTGTTCTCAACTCCAGAATTTCTATTTGGTTCTGCTTTTTTTTTCTTTTGGTAATTTCTATCACTTTGCTGATATTCTCTATTTGGTGAAGTATCATTCTCATACTTTCTTTTTGGTTCTTTAGACACTGATAGCAGCAAGGGGCAGACAAATGCCTATGCAAATGGGGCACATCCCTGGTGAAACACACCTTCAAGCTAAAAAACAACCTGAAGGCTGAAAGACTGGACTCCTGGTCCTGGATGAAACCCAGACCCAGAGTGAGAACTTCTGTTTGTGTTTGCCTGCCCTTTCCTGATTGATTCTTTCTGAATAATGCCTTTTAACCAATCAAATGTTGCCTTTCCATTACTACCTATGGCCTGCCCCTCCCCTATTCTAAGCCCATAAAAGCCCAAGACTCAACCACATTGGGGGTACTTTCCTGCCTTTTAGAGGGACCACCCCCATATTCCCTCTCCCTGGAAAGCTGTTTTGTCACTGAATAAAACTCTCCACCTTGCCCACTCTTTGACTGTCAGTGTATCTTCATTCTTCTTGGACACTGGACAAGAACTCAGGAACTAGTGCACAAACCAGAGTCAGCCTGGGTAGGATGATTTGACAGAGCACCTCCTACAGCAGGTAGCATGCCTCTGGCATTGCTGACTGGAGGTCCCTGACTGGCAAAGGGACAAAGAAATATCCTGTATCACTGTCAATTAACAAGAAAGATTTTGTTACAATAGTATGATAAAAATAAAGTCTCAATGGCTTAATCTTCATATTGTATATCTTATTCCTGCTACACATCTAGAAGTAGGGTGAGGGGAGATCTATGGCCATCACACAGAGACCCAGGCTAATAGAGGCTTCATTTCTGCAGGTGATTTCAACATTAACATGGTAAAGTGAATCTCCCACTGGTTCTTTTTTAAAAAATTTTTCCATAAAGTGAAAGTAAGTTTATTAAGAAGATAAAGGAATAAAGAATGGCTATACCATAGGCAGAGCAGCCCCCACAATGGTTCTTAAAGAGCTTGGATTTCATTGGCCCAAACAAATCACTTGACCATACCTAACTCTGAGTGGATCAGAGGTGTGTAATTCTATCATATAACAGGAAGAAGAGAAAAGCCAGTTTATGAACAGTTAAAATGTCTATGACCATGAGTCTTATCATTGTATTCTTTATCATTCTTAATTTAACAAGGACTATTTAGTGCTAAGTATAGATGTCAGTTTTCAGAAGTCTGCTTAACAAGTAAACACAGAGAAAAACTGCCTAGTAATATATTAAATTTTGGTCACCACTCAGTTTATTTCCCTAGAGAAATCTGGTATAATAAATTCCACTAGCAGAATTCTGGATTCCCCTGTTAGAGTTGGCAATGATGATAACTCTGGGGATATTGTGCCCCCAAATGATACCATTTAGTGTGGAAAAAAAAGGGAGGCAGATTTTCAGTGTCATTCTTAATATCTATTCCTTCATTTAACAGACAATGATTGGCCAGCACACACTAGTCTATTTCACTCATTTAAAAAGCATTCCATAGCAGTGTATTATTTGGCAGATTCTGTTCTACAAATATGCATTGCACCTGCAATGTACTAGAAACAAGCAATGCCGAGATGAATTCAATCCAACTCTACCCTGAAAAAAGTACACAGACCAATGGAAGATAGTGGTCATGTCAGACAAATGGAAGATAGCGGTCATGTGATTAATAGACTACAATGCAAGGGTAGTGTTTGACAGCCAAGTTTTACTCTCTCAGTAAAACTGAGTTTTACTCTCTCAGTAAAACTGATCTTCCAGACCCATGGAAAGCCTCAGAATGTCTGCCCTCCTACCAAAACTACAGTAGAGAAAATAGGTAATTGGTTAGGATAAAGTAATGGCCCCACTTCTAGGTCATTGATTTTCAAATTTTCATACATAACAGAAGTACCTAGAAAAACTGATATCAATGTAGATTCTCAGGGCCCATCTCAAATGTTCAGATTCAGTTGATACAGTCTTTGCTGTCAGACCCATGGGTGACAGTTATGGATTTTACTGTGTCTTCCAAAAACTTCATATGCTGATGTTCTATCCTTTGGTATTCCAATATGTGAGCTTATTTGGAAGTGAGGTTGCTGCAAATATAATTAGCTAAGATGAGTTCATATTAGGGGTGGGCCCTAGTCCAATACGACTGTTACCTTTACATATTACTCTGCTTGGGCCCCCATAACAAAATAGCACAGACTGAGTAGCTCAAACAACAGAAACGTGCTTCCTCACTGTCTTGATGCTGATGGTCCAAGATCAAGGTTAGTTTACCATCAGCAGGCCTAGTTTCCTCTGAAGCTTCTTTCAGTGGCACCTCCTTCTCACGTAGACCTCTTTCGGGTCCTCACATGGCCATCTCTCTGTGTGCCCATATCCCTGGTGTCTTTCTGTGTGTCCAAATTTTCTCTCCATATAAGGACACCCATCAGATTGGACTAGGGCCCATCCTAACCTCATTTTAACTTAATCATCTCTTTAAAGGACCTACCTCCAAATATAGTCACATTCTAAGGTACCAAGGTTAGAGTTTCAACATATAAATTGGGCAGAGGGAAGGCAAACATAATAGAGCCTATACACCTTATAAAAAGGGAAAATGTAGACATAAATGCACACAGGGAGAATGCCATGTGAAGATGAAGGCAGAGATCTGGTGACATAGCTAAGGCCAAGGACACCAAAGACTGCCAGCAACCCATCAGAAGCTAGAGGAGAGACCTGAAACAGATTCTCCCTCATGCGCGCAGAGGGAGCCAACCCTGCCAACGCCTGGATCTCAGACTTCTAGTTTCAGAATGGTGAGACGATCCACTTGTGTGTAGTCCACCGTTTGTGGTCCTTTGTCACAGCAGCCCTAGCCAACTGATCCACTCTCCTTTCCCGCCACAGTCAATGTCACTAGACGTCCTGGTTAATAGTCCTGAATTTCTTTGCCTGAGACCTTTCCCTGGCTGCCAGAGTTTACAGGCTGGGGTATTAATGCTCCAGAAGCCGCCTTCAAATAAGAAGTGATGGAAGTTGATGTGTAAATACCCCAGATCCCTGCCCCTCAGGAGTAATAAATGTTCTGTAGCACAGAGTTCCTCTAGAGTATTAACCTTCAGTTGCCCCAGCCATAGGGGGCTTGATAACATACCTAAAATCAACTGACTCATCTTCTCTGCCCTCTTCCCCACTCCCCTACTGGGGTTTCCTTCACTGCCCCCACTTTACTCAATGCTTGCCTCAGGCTCTGTTCCTAGGGGCTGCAAATTAAGATATCGTTCCGGGGTAGGGCCTTGAGATTTTCATTTTTTTAAATTATACTTTAAGTTCTAGGGTACATGTGCACAACGTGCAGATTTGTTACATAGGTATACATGTGCCATATTGGTCTGCTGCACCCATCAACTCGTCATTTTAACAAGCTCCCCTGTCACTGGAATGCAGGTAGTTTGTGGATCACCACTGGAGGCATGCTGTTTTGGGGAATCCAAGTTCTATCCCTGAGGCCAGTGAGAGAAACCCAAGGCTACAAAATTAACTCCTATTGATTCCTATCTGGCACAACCGTTGTGCTGAACTGAGCTTTTATGTGACATCCTTGATCATTATAAGTGAAATAGGAGTTAAAAATAAGTCCTAAATTCATCATAAAACTCTATTTCTAAATTCATTATAAAACTCTCACCATATATATAAAATTCCTCCCAAGATTTTTTTTTCTCTAAGAATTTTATGCCAGAAAACATTAAATTTCCTCTAAGAACCCAGAATGCTTCTCTGTAATAATGAGAGGTGTGGATTTGCTCTTTTTCCCTTTTCGGCCTGGCGACCAGGAAGCTCTAAGGCAAATCAGATGCTCAGTCACTATAATTATGGAGGCCACATTCATATTTGCTTCCCATCTCTTTCATGCTCTTACATTTCAATTCTACCTATATTTCTTCTTTGAAAGAGTCAAGGGAAAGGGAATAAAACAAACATTAGAGTGTGAATGAAGAATAATAAATTTTCTAAGGTTACCGAGGCAGCAAGCCAAACAGCTTTTCCTCTACATTTTCTATGATGGAGTTTCTCCCAAGGAAATTTTATGTGGAGCACTTCATTGGCAAAGAATACCTAGGTGAAAGGGACTCTGAGTAAAAATGATTAATGGCATTTGACCTGAGCCAGTCCCCCAGTTACACCTATTTGGCCTCTAAATCTGAATACATTCTGTGCTAGAAAAAAATATGTCCAGGAAAAGAAAAAGATTGACTCAGTCAATAGGATCCCCAAAGGGAAATTTTACCATTGCTGCAGAACCGTGGTTGGGAAAGAAAGTACCCATGCACATTTCCTCTTGGGAAACCCCTGTTGAGAAGACAAGAGTTCTATTTTCCTTTCAGTTCAACTCCAGAGTGGCCCACTTCAGACAACTGCAATTCTCTCTACTGAGTCACACTCCCCAAGCCCAAATTCCTGCCAGCCCCATGGGGGCTTCGAAGAAAGCTTAGAGGCTTTACTGTGCAGAGAACATGCCCAATGGTACCCTGAAAGTGATAGCTTCTCTTCATAAGGAGAGACACAGAGAAAAGACACAGGGACTGATACTCAAATAGAGACAGAGTGTGCAAAGCACAGCTTCATCTTCTCTAGCAGTTGTCTTTGCAGAATGTTCAGCATATTGTAGGCATTCAACATTTTGAGTTTGAGACATAATTTATTGATTCAACAACACATTATTTAATTCTTTCAACGACATCCTCACAAGACAGATAAGAGAGAAAACCATTTGTATCTCAGAGGTGGGCAAAAAGAGCACAGAAAGATTGTGACTTATTTGAAGTCATATATGGCAAATGACTTAGGACTATTTATTCCCAGTCATTCCCTAGCAACCTGCACCTCCTCTTGGGTTTGATATCTCAGTTGATATCATCGCCACCCACACAACCTCTTTGGCTGAAATTCTCAGAATCAAGCGCAGCCCCTCCTGCTCCTTACCCTCCTATATGAATTGCCACTAATTGCTTCTGTCTACCCCGGAGTCTAGCCCCTCTTCTCTGTCCTCATGGCCATGACCTGGCTCCCTCTTTGTCTCTCATCAGGACATTCAGCCAGTCAGGTGGTTTCCAGTCCATTCCATTTTGAGACCATGTTTGCAGAATCTGAACTAAGGGACTAAGCAATTGTGTTAAAGGAAGGAGAGGAGTGTTCCCTGCTCCAAAGGAACTTACAGTTGTGAGAAGACAGACAGAAAATTCCAGCGTGTGAAAGTGCTAAAATGGGGCCATGGTGCCACAAGGCACAGGCATCCATTAATTCATTCATTGAACAAATACTTACACAAACATTGAACAAACTCTATGCCAGACACTAGGCGAGGTGCTGGAGATCATCTGTGAGTAAGACCATCCAAAGACCCCGTACCCATGGAGCTTGTACTTTCATGGAGGAGACAAACAAAAATACTCCATTGATGATAGATGAGATAAATGATAGATGAATAGAGAGAGGGTAATATAAATTACTGTAAATTAAAAGGAAGCCAGAGGGGTATCAGTGTAGGTTCTAATATAAACAGGGTGATCGAAGAAAGCCTCTCTGAAGATGCCGTGGGAGCTGAGACTGGAAGAAGTGAAGCAGTGCACCGAACACCAGTGCAAAAGCTTCCAGGCAGAGTGAATGGTAAGTATGCAAACTGTGCAACAGGAATGTGCATTTCCCTCCAGCCAGAGCCATAGCCCAGGAAATCCTCATGGAGAAGACAAATGTGGGCTGACTGAAAGAATGAATGAGGCAGCCAGGGATGGTGGCTCATGCCTGTAATCCCAGCACTTTGGGAGGTCAAGGAGGGTGGATCACCAGAGGTCAGGCATTCGAGACCAGCCTGGCCAACATGGGGAAACCCTGTCTCTACTAAACATACAAAAATTAGGCAAGCATGGTGGCATGAGCCTGTAGTCCCAGCTACTCCAGAGGCTGAGGCAGGAGAATCACTTGCACCCGGGAGGCAGAGGTTGCAGGGAGCCAAGATACCACTGCATTCCAGCCTGGCGACAGAGTGAGACTCCGTCTCAAAAAAAAAAAAAAAAGGAATGATGCCGGGCGCTATGGCTCACGCCTGTAATCCCAACACTTTGGGAGGCCAAGGTGGGTGGATTGCCTGAGCTCAGGGGTTCGAGACCAGCCTGGGCAACATGGCAAAACCCCCTCTCTACTAAAAATACAGAAAATTAGCCAGGCGTGGTGGTGCGTGCCTGTAATCCCAGCTACTTGGGAGGTTGAAGCACAAGAATCGTTTGAACCCCAAGACGGGGAGGTTGCAGTGAGCCGAGATCGTGCCACTGCACTCCAGCCTAAGAGGACACAACGAGACTGTCTCAAAAAATAAATACATAAATAAAAGAATGAGTTGCTGCCAGATGGAAAAGGACAAAGAGCGACCAGCTGAGGGCAGACACAGGCAGAGCACAAAGCCAGGAAAAAGGAGTGCTTTCTCCTGGGATCTCAACATAGAAATATCTGGCCACCAAACGGCTTTGAACTGTGACACCAGCTTCCTATCCCATGAACTCTCCAGGCTTTTTGCCTCATCTTTGTTCAATTTGAGCCATCTTTTTACACAGGCATTTCACCAAGAGAAGCTCTTTGAGATCGGAAGCTCCTATTAAAAGCTGGCCCACTCGCACCACAGTGAGGGGTTTGGCCCATTTCCACACGCTGGACTGGCCTGAGGGTCCTGATGAGAAGAAAGGAGGTGGGGAAACCACAACCCTGGCCCACAGGTTCCCGGGGAGGTGCGCTGCAGCTTTCAGGGGTGCTTGCCCTCCATTCTGGGCATTAGCTCAGGATATGGGCTTGGACATCGCTTTGCTTCACTGACTTTTTTGCAACGCTAAGCACTGCCTCAGTGTCTCCATCTGTTACACTAGGACCAAAAGTCTGTGCCCTCCCCTTGCTTTTCAGAGCCCTGTAAGATTATTTATGCATAGCCTATAAAGCCTGGTAAACTCCTCCAAGCACAGCTTTATGCAAATACAAGATTAAGCCTTCATCGGCAAGCAGAAGGTCGGTTTTCATTTCTACATCAGCTCTCTTTATTTTTTTGCTGTAGAAGGAAATCTATCACTCCAGTATTCACAACTGGAGGGGGAAAAAATTCCTAATTTTACTTCCATATAATCCAGAAGCCTATGGCTCCCAGAACTATTGCGGAAGAAGCAAGAAGAGGCCAGATGAGGCCTCGCCAGGCAGAAGGAGCACAGCAGGGGCAAGCACTAGGACAAACAGCAGTAAAAGAAAGAAGTAATGGCCAGGTGCAATGACTCATGCCTCTAATCCCAGCACTTTGGGAGGCAGAGGCGGGTGAATCACCTGAGGTCAGGAGTCCAAGACCAGCCTGGCCAACATAGTGAAACCCTGTCTCTAATAAAAATACAAAAAATTAGCCGAGCGTGGTAGCAGGTGCCTGTAATCCCAGCTACTCAGGAGGCTGAGGCAGGAGAATCACTTGAACCTGGGAGGCAGAGATTGCAGTGAGCTGAGATCGTGCCATTGTACTCCAGCCTGGGCAACAAGAGCAAAATTCCGTCTCAAAAAAAAAGAAAAAGAAAAAGAAGAAAAAGAAGTAATTAGGCCAGGCTGCAAGAGGAGAAGGGAAAGAAAGTAGGACACACAGCAGAGGTGGACAACCAGCGCTTACCATGCACACATCCCCAGGATCAGGAGGCTTAGAGGAGGCACCAGGCGAAAAACCAGCAGCTCATTGCCTTATCTCATAAACCAACTACTTCTGCGTGACCCCCTGCAATCCGCGGAACCATCTGAGTCTCAATCATCTTGCTGAGAACTTGGGTATCATCTTTGGGTCTCCCTGTCATCTCACAGTCTAGTTAAGGAAGCTTGTGAGGCACAAAGTAGGGCTTTAAAGACAACCCTTAAATACAAAGGTTAGCCAGAGTGGTGGTGGGTGCCTGTAATCCCAGCTACTTGGGAAGCTGAGGCAGGAGAATTGCTTGAACCTGGGAGGCAGAGGTTGCAGTGAGCTGAGATCATGCCATCGCACTCCAGCCTGGGTAACAGAGTGAGATCTTGTCTCAAGAATTGAAAATAAATAAAAATAATAAATCAAAAGTTAAAGACAACCCTTAACTGGAAAACAAGACTATTCTACCCATGAAGTACCCAAAGCCAGACCACACCTATCTCCTGGAATGAGTTCTCCCATCAAGAAGTGACTCCTGTCTCCAGTCGCCTCATCTGTTTCCCAGACCCACTCTCCACTCCCACCTCCCCATCTGAGGTTTACACCTGCCCTACGGGACCCTTGACTTCTCAGCCAAGAACCAAGCCCCATCCATGCATGTCTGGCACTGACGCTCTATATTCAGGCTTGTTATGTCTCATGTGGAGGGAGGCATGCCAAATTCTACCTCTGCAGTAACTACTGAGTCTTTTATCCACTTACTCTCATGCATTTAACAAATAGGCACACCACTCCTACCATGTGTCACAAACAATTGTGAACACTAGGACTCAGATGCACAAGGAGCAGAAGATTCCTGCTCTCAGCTTAGCACTGGAGACAGAAGAAATGCCAATAGGACAGGGGTAGTTGATGGGTATCTGGACCGCTAAACACAGGTGGTCAAGGAAGCCCTCTCAGAAGAGGTGATATGTGACAGATGAGAGAGAGCCCGCCATGCAGAGATGTGGGGGGAGAGAGGTGGGGCATGAAGGAGGACAGCCAGTTCAAAGGCCCTG
Source organism: Pan paniscus (assembly GCF_029289425.2). Lineage (NCBI taxonomy): Eukaryota > Metazoa > Chordata > Mammalia > Primates > Hominidae > Pan > Pan paniscus. The sequence goes on along the minus strand of NC_073252.2, from coordinate 27,371,020 downwards.
GGGCAGAATCAAGCTACATTCAGAAACCAGAAGGAGCTATGTGGCTGGAGCAGAGGGAAAGGGGGGAATTGAGATGAGAGCAGAGAAGTTCCTCAGGCACCAGATATTCTAGGGCCCTGTTGGCTATGGTAAGGATTGAGGGTTTCGTAAGCGAAACTGGAAGGCATTCAAAGGTTTAAAACAAAGGAGTGATTTGTTCTGATCTGGGTATATATTTAAAGATCACCATGGCTGCCGTTTGGAGGGAACAAAAGGAAGAAGAGAGGCCTATAGGGGCAGTTGCGGGGTCCAGGTAAGGGAGATGATGGCTCTGGAGAGGGTGCAGCCATGGAGATGGTGGTCCTTCCTGCTGTTCACCTGCCTTCATGCAGACCCTCCTCACTTCTTGCCCAGACTATTACAGTAGCTTCTGAATTCTTTATCCTTCTTCCCCAATCTCTCCCACATCAAATCAGCTCTAACACCATTACCTGGTAATGCATCCTAATGATAGTTGTGGAGCCACTGCTGGATGCCTATGGAATCTGATTCACCTCCTCCTTATTTGCACATCACCGTCACCCAGTTTAGGTTAATGAGAGGCATATGAGCGCCTACAGGGTGGCGCCTCCCAGAAACCTATTGCTTTCCTGAGATAAACAATAACAGACTTGGCTGATATGAGATCTTGGCCCTGTTTTTGCCTATGGTACAGGCACCATGCCCAGAGGTGGCATGACCACCTCTTAAGGATGGTGAAGCTCAAAGCTAGAAGAGACCTAGTTCCCAAGAGCATCTTTGAGCCCCTGGAGCATCCCCTGGATAGCCTGCCTCTGAATTCTTTTTTTAGCTGAGGAAAATGAACCTCTATTTGTTTAAGCCACTGTAGTTGAATTTCTATTAAGAGCAGCTGAACACATTTTCTCACCAAAGCAAGAAGCTCAGGGAATGAATTCACCTACAGCAATAGAAGATGTTAGCCCCAAGCATGTGGCTCATAAAACAGAGGGAGAATCGGGTTCTGATGAAAGCTAAGTCACTATCACATAAGGATTTTCAATAATACAAACTCTTAGTTTCTGTGGGGTAGTTGCTAGAATTCCACGATCTCCATATGGGCAGATGTGCTAATAGAAGAACATTGGGCCAAGGCCCAATGGCTCAGCTCCCCAGGGGAGTTTGTTCTGGATGCCCAGGTTCACTCCCCTAAACTCTGTGCATCGTGGGAGCATCCAGAGAGGCCTCAGAATGTGAGCTCCAAAGCAGTCACCTGAAAACAAATCATGGCCAGGCACAGTAGCTTACGCCTATAATCTCAGCACTTTGGGAGGCAGAGGCAGGTGGATCACTTGAGCCCAGGAGTTCAAGACCAGCCTGGGTAACATGGCAAAACCTCATCTCTACTAAAAAATAAAAAACTAGCCAGATATGGTGGTGCATGCCTGTATAGTACCAGCTACTCGGGAGGCTGAGGCAGGGGGATCGCTTGAGTCTGGGGAGGTCAAGACTGCAGTGAGACAAGATTACGCCACTGGACTCTGCCTGGGCAACAGAGTGAGACCTTGTCTCAAAAAAAAAAAAAAAATCACTTCCGTTAACTGTTGGGTGTCAGAAGGCTAGATAGGGTCTGGAACAGAGACAACTCCTTCTCCTATAATTGTAATAGGTAAATTGTAACCATAATAGGTTCATTGCCTGAAGCACATGGCAAGTCAGTGCACCAAGGCATTGAGTTGTAGCAGAGAAAGAGGTTTAATCACAGGGTCACCAAACAAGGAGACAGCAGGAAACCTCAAGTCTGTCTCCTTGAGGAGTTTGGGGCCAAAGTTTTTAAGGGTTTTGGAGTGGGCCAAAGTGTGGAGATCATTGATTGGTCTGAGAGTGAAGGATTTAAGTCACGGGTCAAGGAGGTAAAGAAGCTGTATTCTCATGCTGATTTGGTTCCTCTGTGAAGGTCTTTTAACTGGTTGGCATCAGCTGTTTTGCTGGAATTCAGGATCTGCTTAAGCAATTCTGAAACAAAAGGCTTAGGATTCTAACATCAGAAATCCTAGCTACAGAAATAATGGCGATGCAAATAGCCAGTGTCTAGCATTGAGTGCCTTTCAGTTACACGGAAGTGGGTCAAAGTGCAGCCTGGTTAATGCTTATAACTATATTTCTGTCCAGAATTCTTGTTAACCATGTGAGAACAGCTCCACTCCAAGGTCCAAAAGAAACTCAGAGGTGGGGCCAGGGGCATCCATGGAGGCCACCAGTCAGGCTGAAGCATAACATTACAGGCTCTGGGGGTCGGTCCAGACACAGGCAGGCAGCATCTCGAGGCCCTGTGTTGGAAAAAGGAAGGTTTCCCAGCAGGGAGAGGGCAGAGTATATGAGTCACCAGGGAACTCGTTAAAATACAGATTCCAAGTCAGTTGGTCTGGAGTGAAACCTGAGAGTTGCTAACAAGCTCAGAGGACGCTGAGGCTGCTCAACAGGTGACCACACTTTGAATAATGAGGAGTAAGAACACAGAATAGGGAGTGTGCCCTATGGGTATAACCAGGAAGCTACTGGGAGGTATGTGTGTGTGTTGTGCAGATGTGTGTGCTCATATTTTGACAATTGGGATGAGCAGGGACTCAGTAGGAATCAGATGAGTGAGAAATGGCATTTAACACTGGGCAGGTTACCTATTGTTGACAAGAATTAAATCCTGTAAAAATATTTAAAGAGGTTTATTCTGAGCTGAATATGAGTGACCATGGCTCTATTTACAGTCCCAAGAGGTCCTGAGAACATGTGTCCAAGGTGGTTGGTTTACAGCTTGGTTTTATTCATTTTTGGGAGACATAAGGCATCAATCAATACATGTGAGGTATACACTGGTTTGGTCCAGAAAGGCAGGCTCACCCTTCCAAACTGAACCAACGTATACCTCACATGGTTTGGTGGGGGTGGGTAGGGAGGAAGCCTACAGATCACAGGTGGATTCACAGATTTTTCCGATTGGCTGTTGGTTGAAAGAGTTATTGAAAAACCTGGAATCAATAGAAAGGACTGTCTAGGGTAAGTTAAGAAGTTGTGGAGACTGAGATTCTTGTTATATAGATGAAGTCTCAATAGGTGGCCACCCTCAGAAGCAATAGATGGCAAATGTTTCCTATTCAGACCACTAAAAGGTGATAGACTCTAAGTCAATCTCTTCAGGATTGGGAGGCCCTGGAAGGGGAAAGATCTAGTTACCTTAACAGAGATTCTTTACAGATGCAAATTTTCTCCCACAAAAGATGGTTCTGGAGGGTCATTTCAAAATATATCAAAAAAAATCTGGGGATAAAGAAGTTTGATTTTCTTTTTTATCTGTCACATGATGTTATGCCAGAGTCGGGTTGGAAAGTAAGTCATGTTATAAAGGGTTAAATAAAACCCATCTGATGAGATTTTATGGTTTGTAGGGCATGACAAACCTTGGTCCCTCAGATAGGAATTTGGGCAAGAGACGAAAAGGTCAGAGTTTAGTCCTCACTATGCAGAAAAGACATTGCTGAAGAATGTCCCAGGACAAGAGACACCCTTAGGAGCCCTGCCCGGCTGCCATCACTGCAGCTGTGAGCACTGCAGCACATGACTGGGGCCAGCATCCTCTTCAGATCCTCAATCTGTGTGGCTGCAATACACAAACTAGAGAAGCTGTCAGTTTCTTCCTATGCAGTTCAGGTCTTCCTATGCAGCTGCCAGTTTCTTCTTGTGCACTCGGTTCCGACTGTGGTAACTGAAACTGAGTGCTAGGACTGAGTAAGGTCCTTGGAGTTCTTGGACTTGACACAGAAAAAAATAAAATAACCCAGAAAGGTCAATACATTCCTGCAGAGCAAGCTGGTGCTCAAGCCATGTGATCTAAATATAAGAAGGGATTTGACCTCAGTTTGAATTCTAAGCCAGTAAAGCCAGACAGATTGCTTACCTCTATAATCAGTGAAAACAATAAAGCTATTTTCATTTGAAAGAAAGTAAAAATGCATAAAGGGCCTGGCCTTCTGAAAATTGCTCTAGATTGACTGCAAAACCAAGCATGCCCACGCTTTGCCAAAACTTAACCTGTACCAGCAGCTCAAATACTTAAAAGTCACAAGAATGTTCTTCTTAGCTCTTAAATGTGGACATGGGGGGAAAATGAGGAAGAAAAGGAGGCTGGATCTAGAGGAAATATAAAAGCTGGAGTGGATTTTTCCTCTCCTCTTTCAAGTTTGTTTGGAACTTTGTGAAGAAAATGTCCTGGTCTGTTCCATCACCCTCGGTTCTCATTTAAGCTGCACTGAGACTGTGTTTTGAATAAACAGAGCACAAGAGCAGTGCTTCGGAAAGAGCTTCATAGAGATTGAATGGATAGCAGAGAAAAGAGCCTAAAGCATGAAGATCTTGGGGCTCAGAATCAAACCTGAGTGTCCTAGGAAGCCTGTGTTTTCTTTCTCAAAAGTTTCATTTTTCTTCTCATCTCAAATTCTGATATCATCAGTTTGGGGTGGAAAGAGTAAATCTGGGAAGGATTGAGCCCCAGGAAGGAGCCCATTCGATCTGGTGCTGTCCCCAACCTACCCCACATGCATACAAACCTCCAGCTCAGCCCGCAACAGCCCTGACTCTATCTTGCTGGCTGCCAGGAAGTCAACCCAATGAGGCTGGAGGCCACACTTGCTATCTCCCTCCATATTTGTTCAATAACTTTGTTCTGGGATTCTCCGTTGAGGCCTTCGAATCTTTTTTCTCAGGAGATACGTGTAAAAGTGTCCTTAGGCTGGGCACACTGGCTCACACCTAAAAAAAGTGTCTTTATGAGCAAAAGAAATTCCCTTTTATCCTTCTGATATGGTTTGGCTGTGTCTCCATGCAAATCTCATCTTGATTTGTAGCTCCCATAATTCCCCCGTGTTGTGGGAGGGACCCAGTGGGAGATAATTGAATCATAGGGGTGGTTTCCCCCATATTGTTCTCTTGGTAGTGAATAAGTCTCACAAGATCTGGTGGTTTTCTAAGGGGAAACCTCATTTGCTTGGTTCTTTCATTTCTCTCTTGCCTGCCACCATGTAACACATGCCTTTCACCTTGCGCCATGATTGCGAGGCCTCCCTAGCCACATGGAACTGTTTAAACCTCTTTTTCTTTATAAATCATCCAGTATTGGGTATGTCTTTATCAGCAGCATGAAAATGGACTAATACACCTTCCTTCTTCTCATTGGCATAAACCTATCTGCAGAAAGCTAAGACAGACCAGAGCATGTCAATCACCATAAAGAAGGAAAAAAATTTAACATTGATATCATATAGATAAGGAAGGTTGAAAGATTTCTGGAAGTTTTTTAAGCAATATAGCAAAAATGTAAACTTTATAAAAAGTAAACTTGTGGACATAGAATTGTTGTGAATCACATTCTTTTTTTTCTTTTTTGGTGGGGGAGGCAGTTAAGGAAATAGAAACTGGCAAAGCATTAAGCTGTTCACTCAGTTTGCTCTTGTGTTGCTTTCAAGTAGTGACCACAGCCTTGCACATTGCTGCTTGGGGTTCTGGGGTTTCAATTGCAGCTCTTGTTAAATGCATGTTTCATGGTCAATTAGAGCTTGAAAAAAATTGAAGTAGGAGACAGGGGCCGTCCAAGTGAGTAAGTTCAATTGATAAAAGCCAAAGGAAAAGATCTACTTTCATATTCCAAAGCATGTAGAAAAGTGTCTTATGTTCAGCCCCTCTGATAATAATTAACCCAAGAAGCCACTCAAAAGATGTACCACAAAACGTGACTTGTAAAGCAAAAGTAAAACGTAAAGAAGCGGAAGATGAAACTAGAAAGAATAACTCAAGGGATGAGGCTAACTAGATCAAAAAGATTTATAGTGTGGAAGATGACAGACATAACAGGATTGAGGAGAGCCCCGAGTCTAGCTCATAGCTGACACAGTTTCTCCAAGTCCCTCTAGGAGAGGCTGGAGGGGGCTGTGGGTAGACCTGTGGTGTGCTGTAGTGAAAAGAAAACCAGAATTAGTGATTTCAGGGCCAGTCTTAGATGGTGGTAGTTAAACGTCTCACCCAGTATCCATTCTAGAACTACCTACTGAGGATCTGCTAGGAGCCAAGCTCTGAGATGGACATTATGGTTCTGTCATGAACAGTATAGACAGGCCTAGAAGAATGCATATATATATATATATTTGCATGTGTAAATGTGTATATGTGCATATTTATGCCCCTGTGCATACAAATATGCACATACACATACAATCACAGAGAAAGTCATGGAATGGAATGGACAGCTCTAGGGAAATGCTTATTGAGGAGCACTGACCTGACCTAAGGTTAAGGAAGCCTCCCTGAGGACGTGATGTTTAAACTGAGCCCCAAACCTTATAGAAGGAGGAGGAGGAGGAGGAGGAGGAGAAGGAGGAGGAGAAAAAGAGTCAGTTGTTGGGTACTTACAATGCATACAGCACTGTCGTAAACATTTAGCATGTACGAACTCATTTAATTCTTGCAACTTTACAAAGCATGTACTATTATTATCCCCATTGGGTAGATAGGGAAACTGAGGCACAGGGATGTAAGTAGCTTGGCTAAAGTATCCTCTCTGATGTATCAGTGATGTTCCTAGTCACCTGCACTGACTTTAAAAAATCTCCAAAGAATAACTAAAGTAAACATGATGCTATGGACAAACTCAAATGCCACTTTGCATTTTTAATCTCTTCAACCCCCAAATCATTCTCTGCAATAGGAAGAGGCAACAGCCATGTGGCTGTGAGGGCTGGGCTGTGGGGGCTGCCCGGGAGCTGTGCAGCCTATGATGGGATGCTCTCCTGTGCCCTTCAGTCACAGTCAATACATGAGTGGACTCTGGGGCCAGCCTGCCTGGGCTCCAATCCCAACTCCAGGACTTAGCTGAGAGGAGTGGGTGACTTATTTCTCTCTGTGTGCCTCTGTTTTGTCATCTGTAAAATGGGAATAAGTATAGCACCTTATTATTATAAGGTACTTACTATAAGGTATTACTATAAGGAAGCCTTGCCTTTGAACTGGGGTGGAAAATCATTCAACACTAATTTATGTAGTTTTGTCCAAAAATTCAATGCTTTTCCAAAAGGGGTCATATGTGTAAGCCAGAGGTAAAGTCAGGCAAGGCTTCATGGAGGAGGCAGAACATCATGCATTCATTCAGCAAAGATTTCCTGAGCAGCTGCTAAGTGCAGGCCATTCAATATTCTAACAGGAAGAGAACAGATAACAGCTAGTGAATTGCTGTTGCTCCAAGCCTCCAGGCCACCCCTGCCCGAGGGCTTCTCCTTCAGGATCCTGGGACTTACCCCCAATCCACCAACCAAAGAGGCAGAAAGAGACTTCCAGAACCTCAGGACCTGCTCTGAGGCTCCCATACCCATGCTCTTTAGCAGGAGAACACAGTCTAGTGGAGAAGATAAAGAAGTAAACAGCTTCATCCATGTCCCTACAAAGGACATGAACTCATTTTTTATGGCTGCATAGTATTCCATGGTGTATATGTGCCACATTTTCTTAATCCAGTCTATCATTGTTGGTCATTTGGGTTGGTTCCAAGTCTTTGCTATTGTGAATAGTGCTGCAATAAACATACGTGTGCATGTGTCTTTATAGCAGCATGATTTATAATCCTATGGGTATATACTCAGTTGTGGGGTGGGGAGAGGGGGGAGGGATAGCATTAGGAGATATACCTAATGTTAAATGATGAGTTAATGGGTGCAGCACACCAACACGGCACATGTATACATATGTAACAAACCTGCACGTTGTGCACATGTACCCTAAAACTTAAAGTATAATAAATAAAAAAAAAGAAGTAAACAACAAGTTACCAAACAGTGTGGCAAGATCAGAAATAGAACTGCTCACAGAAGGGAGCACCGGCCAACAGCCTCATGGGTGGGGCATGATAACTGGCTTTACCAAGGAGGCAATTACTGACACCAGGCATAACTAGGAGCCACAGAGAATCAGCACCCCAGGCCAAGGGGACAGCAGCAGAAGAGTCCCAGAGGTGAGAAGGAGCAGACTCTGACATGTTAAGAGGTCCAAGAAGCAAGATTATGGGGCATCTGTTAAGAGTATTTTGAGGCAAGGAGAATAGGAAGGTGAGTGGGGGCTAAATACTGGCCAGCCTGGGATGCAATGAGAAGTCATTCAGGGACAGGAAGCTGGGGAGTGGGTTTTGATAAAATCGCCCTTGCAGTGGAGTGGGAAATGGACCAGAGGTACAAGAGGATGGAGACAGAGAAGTTGGTAAAGGAATCGGGATAAGAAATGACAAGGTTCCCAATCTAAGTAGGGACAGAGTGGGTGAAAGCTGACAGGGGAATTGCAAAAGAAGCAGAAAGAATGGGTGCAGCTGCTGAATGGAGAGTATAAGTGAGGTCGGGCAGTTCAAGGAAGGTGTCCAGATTTCTACCCGATCACACAGTACATGGGATGCCACCTCCCAAGTCAGGGTACCCCAATGGGAAAGATGATGGCCAATGATATATATACGGAGAGGACAAGAGATCATGCAGCCACTGCCATTGTGAGATGGCAGCCAGGGGGATTTTTAACAAATGTGCAAAAGATGACATCACTCCTGTGTAAAATTCCTACAATGTCTCTCTCTCCCTCAGAATAAGATCTAAGTCCTTTGTTCCCTTAATCACATAATCAGGCCCCGGCATTTCTCTAACCTCATTACCTATCCTCGGCTTACTGTTCTTCAGGGACACTGGTCTCTTTCTTTTCCTTTTTATTTTTATTTTTAGTTTTTGAGATGGAGTTTTGCTCTTGTCACCCAGGCTGGAGTACAATGGCACGATCTCAGCTCACTGCAACCTCCGCCTCCCAGGTTCAAGTGATTCTCCTGCCTCAGCCTCCCAAGTAGCTGGGATTACAGGCACGCGCCAACATGCCTGGCTAATTTTTGTATTTTTATTAGAGACGGGGTTTCACCATGTTGGCCAGGCTAGTCTCGAACTGCTGACCTCAGGTGATCCACCTGCCTCAGCCTCCCAAAGTGCTGGAATTACAGGCATGAGCCACCATGCCCAGCCCTCTTTCTTTTCTTTATAGCAAACTCATTCTTTCTCCTAGATACTTGTCCTTTGCTGTCCCTTTCATGTAATTTGTGTTTCTCCCTATTTTTCTTGTCATCCAGAACTCCTCCTAATGGTCATCTTCCCAGAACAACTCTCTCTGACCACATGACCTGAGGTTGCCGACCCACCTACACCCACCCAGCTATTCGCTGTCACCTTTCTTTCTTTGTTTTCTTTATAGTCTGAACAACCATCTGAGATGATCTCAAGGGTGCGCGATTGATTAGTCTTTTTCTAGTCTCCCCCACTGAGATGTAAGTGCCATGAGGGTAAAGGCTGGGTCTGCCATTTTGCCCCTGTCCTCCTCAATGCTCAGAACAGTCCTGGCTTACAGTAAATAGTCGGTAAATATCTCTGAATGAATGAAGGGACCCACGTGGGGCATGGGACCATCCACAGTGTTTGGTTTTGACTTTGGGGGAATACTGAGGGGGGAATGGGGTATACAGTATTATCAATCAAGTTGATAATAAGAAACAGACATCACACTCATGGGATGTTTGAGGTGAGCTTAGTAAAGAGACTCTTTAAAAAGAGGTGTGCAGAATGGAGGAAATTTACAAGGGGTGAGGAAGAACCCCAAGGTTAAGAATAGCCAGAAGCTGTTACTTCTCCTGGTGAAAGGTATAAGGGAGACAGTTCCTAGAACCCAGAGGCAGTTGCAGGCACCTGCATGAGCTGGGAGCAACCCAGAGAGAAAGAGCCTGAGAAATAACCTCATCCTCCCAGCACTGGTCTCCTGTCGGTGCCTCTCATTGGATGAATCCAACCAGAAGCCAAGGAGAAGGGAGCCCAGGTGATGAGATTCCTATAGCTCAGCCCCTCAGGCAAAGAATGTGGAAAAAAAAAAAGAAAAAAGAAAAAGTAGAATGTGGCCCTGAAGGACAAAAGGAAGTAACCTGTGCATGGTTTTATCAGCACCGTCAGAACACATACAATAGAGAAGAAGTGATTCATCAAAATGAGGCTGGACGAACAACAAAAGCAACATATTTCCACCATGCATACAGAGTGACAAAAAAGAGCCTCATTTTTCATCACCTCTTTCTTGTTCCTTTGGACTCCAGCCTTCTCTTTCTTCCTGGAGCCCCACCCCCTAACCCCCCACAGCTTTGCACTGCCCTTTGCTTGTCAGACATGGGAGCAGCACAGTGCTGCAATCTGTAGAATCATCCTTTACATGTTGGCATTGCCTTGGGTTGTGGTGCAGAATAAACTGGAGGCATAAAAACAGATCGCTGCTCTGAAATTCTCACTGAGCTCAAAAGCAGCAGGAGACAGTAGAATAAGAGATTTGAATTTCATGCCGTCATCACCTGGGCCACGAGTTTTGAAAATGCAGAATTTTTAAAATGCTTACCTTGGAAATGACAGGACTCAAGCTTGGAATCCTCAGGAGGATTTGGGCTGCCCCGTGTGTTCCCCCACAGATCTGGGCATCTGCTTTTTCAGCACAGAGTTAAAGCCTGCAGACGTGGGTACACATATTCCATGATTTCGTTGAAGTATTTTGTGTCATTTGATTCTTAGGCATCTAATTCTGTGTTTTGTCACAGTCTCTACATCATAGGCATAATCAAGAATTACCTATTAAAATCTTTAAATGTAGTAGTGTTTAAAGTCCCTTTCTTTCACGTAATAGAAACTATGTGGAAGGGAGAAGAGAGGGAAAAGTTTAAATTCCATCTTCCTCTTGTCTAAGGAGGCATACGCCCTGTGGGGATGGACATCTTCTACCTTAGGAAGAGTTGGTGCACGAAAATATTCCTGCTTTCAGGACTTGCACTTCAGTGAATGGCAGTGCCAAGCAAGCCTGACCCCCAGAGCTCCAGGCCCTCAGGGGTTACCATTTGCTCCTGGGATCCCCCATCACTGTGAAGACACCTCCCTAATGGGGCCCCCACCATTGAAGGATATCTGTTTTCTTCCCTTTACATCATTAAAATCAAAGATCGATGCTGTGCTCTGGGAGGGATTTTGCAGGGCCAATTGGTGCCCCTGATAGATTAAGCAGCAGTGCCTGATAATCAAAAAGTTTTCTCTTTGCAGAGTCACCCTCAGGCTTTAGAAATAGCCTGGAGTTGGACTGGGAGAGCTGTACGCAGGCCCTGGGCAAACGCTGGGCCCTGTGATGGCCCCGCTAGAGGCTGCGTGTGAATAGTTAAGAAGCAAAAGTGGAAAGAGAGAAAATGAGAAAATTGGGGTGGTGGGGGAGAAAAGGAAGCAGAAAAGAGAAGGGAATAAAATAAAGATTAACATAATGTGTCCATGGTCACTCATCTAGAAAGTAGGACAGGCAGGACTTAGATTCAAACCTGGGTCTAGTTGACTCCAAAGTCTATCTTCCTTCCTCTGTAACAGGAGAGGAGCCACAGGCTAGTCCCAGCATATGAAGGGTACTCTTACAAGGAGAATTCCCAGTTGATCTGTCTAGTTCTCCTGACTTCCACAAAAGCATTTTCAGTGTGAGCCAGACAATGGGCTGGTGTTTGAGGCCCAAACATAAACAAGACATAGTTCCTACCCTTGAGGAATCCACAGTTGCACAGAGAGGTAAATGTGCCAACAAATAACTACATCCAAAAAATGTAGTAAAAATAAGAACACAAACAAGTATAAAATGCCAACAGATCACAGATGGAGGAATAACAATTGATCTAGAGAATACGACAATGATATATAAAGATGGGGTTATTTGATATGGGTTTCAAGGAATGATTAGGAATTTCAACAACAGACGATGGCAAGAAAAGATATTACCAGCAAAGGAAGAGTTATTCCAAAAGGGAAATATGGGAACAATATGTGGACATGATGAAGTGACAGATTTGGTTCCATAAAAGCATGAACGGCCCCAAAATGGAGAAACTGTCCTAGAAAATAAGAAATTCCCCATTGCTGCAAAGGTCCAAGCAAAGTGTAGACCAATCGTGTGTCAATAAAAGGGCATCATGGGGAATTCTGCTTAGATTCCTTGATGCTCTTTGCAGTGTTCCTGATTCCCTCTGTCTGTGACTGAACCTTGGCTCACTCTGGAATTGGAATATGGTGCCCTGATGAAGGGCACAGTCTTGAAATCAGACAGTCCTGAATTGGAACCCCAGCTCTTCACTTGCCCGGGGTCATGTGACTGAACCTCTCTGAGCCTCAGATTCTGCACCTATGGACACTATCGCCTACCTCACCTGTTAGAATTAAATGAATTTGTGGTGTAGAGAACTCAGTAGTGTCTGGAGTGGAATATGAGTCCACAATATATAACCACGAACAAAGACATTATGATTACAGCAAAAGGTGGTGATATGATTAGGCTTTGTGTCCCCACCAAAACCTCATCTTGAATTGTAATCCCCATAATCCCCACATATCAAGAGATGAGGTGAAGGTAGTTGAATCATGGGGGTGGTTTCCCCCATGCTGGTCTCGTGATAATGAGTGAGTTCTCATGAGATCTGCTGGTTTTATAAGGTGTTCTTCCCTTCCTGCCCTGCCAGCTTGTAAAGAAGGTGCCTTGCTTCCCCTTCACCTTCTGCCATGATTGTAAGTCTCTTGAGGCCTCCCCAGCCATGCTGAACTGTGAGTCAATTTAGCCTCTTTCTTTATAAACTACCCAGTCTTGGGCAGCTCTTTATAGCAATATGGAAATGGACTGATACAGGTGGGAACACCACCGAGGAAGAGTAGAAGATAGCTTTGACCTGCTTTATCACCTACGACACTCTTAGGTGCTGGGGTGGCAGTCACTGATAAGTAGGCACCATGGACAGGGCAGGGAAGGGTAGAGGAGGGTGACTTGTCTGAGTGCAGGGGTTGATCCTATCTTTATTTAAAATTTTATGTTTTGTTTCTTATAGATTATTTTTGCATTCATTTTGATTTTTTAAATATTGCGTTAATATATTATTTATATTGATTCTTGGTCTTTTTTAGTGCTGTCTTAAATTTAGGCAAATGCCTCACTCTCCAAGACTAAATGAAAACAGCTTTTAAGTTTGTGTTAATACCTGACTTCACTTGCTTCATCTTTTTCTTCTTTCTTTCTTTTTTTGCCTGCCCTATTATGAATTTTATAAAATAAAATAAAAAAACTTCAGAATTGGAAGGTAAGAGCTTTCCACTCAAAAATCAGCCTGAATTGTGTCATTACCTTGAGAAACCAAAGGAGTGAATTGAAACTAATACATACAATTCACATAACCTCCAAATGAGTAGTCTTCATGCAATTTTTGCCAAGAGCCTATGCTCAAAGGGCTTGTTTTCCAGGTGTAAAGTGCAGCAGGCTTCTACTAAGCGATGGCCAGGCATGTTTTGCAAAGTATAGAAGGCTTAATAAGTCTCCACGTTAGCAACTTCCTTAAGTCCTGGTCCTGCTGACTTCTCTCCCTCTGCACCAGCCCTAAACGATGTTGTTAAGTAATTCAGTTTGAAGAACTCTTATGGAGATCAATTTTACTAATGCACACACAGCATAATAGAGACTCAGCTAGTGTAAAGAGAGGAATCACTTTTTTTTTTTTTTAAATCAGAGAACAAGAACAGGAATTACCGATCAGGTTGGAGCCGTGGCCTAGGGATGGCTTCCCTATGGATTAACATTTCCTGACTTTGCACTTTGCAGAAAGGTTACAACTATTTATGTTATGTGCAAGCTATGCATAGTAATTAGAACTTCTGCACAGCTTTAACCGTGACAGTTTGTGGGATTTCAATGCAGACATCAAAGGGCCTGAATTTCTGATGACAGTTGTCACTCAGAATTGGCAGCAAGAGCCTAGAAGAAGCCTACACTTCTCTCCCTCTCTGCATCACTCTCTCTTTATATATAAAAAGCAGTATATATTTTATATACTGCATATATATGTATGTATGATAGCTTCTATCATTCCAACGTAGTCTTGATTCTTTTCTCAATTAACCCTTCTGTTATACATTTTTATTTTCCGAATGTAAACAGTTGCATTGTGAAGTCTGCAACTTAGCGACTATTTGCAAGATAGAGATCTAGTTCAAAGCCAAACCTTGGTCAGTGTAATGACTTATTCAAAACGTGCTGTGTTAATAGAAGGCAGGCATCAACAAATGGCAAACCATATAGAAACAAAGCATTTTAAAAGATGTGGCCTTAAATGCTTTTAAAAAAGCATTTAAAAGATATTCTAGAAACGACTCACAGAATCATTTTGGACAAAGACCAAGTGACTGCCTTGGTCTATTTGGGCTGCTATAACTGAAAGATTCTACCTGGGGCCTGAAAGCTTAAGGGAATGAATAATTCCTCCCTTCTCAGGCCCAGTCTCAAGGCGCAAAACTACTTGCACCAGCAGCGTGCACCAGCAAGATAGCAGAAGCAGGAAGAGAGCCAGCTGGAAGACATATACCCTGGCTGGAAGACACCTACCCTTGAAGATCGAGAAAGAGGCCATCTGGGTACCACATAGCAGTTATGTCAGGCTAGGACACTTCCTGTTTACAGGAGACTATGAAACCCCTGCCCCGTCCTCACTTGGGGCTGACACCATTTTAGGCCTCAGCCCGCCTCCACCCAGGCGCTCATTAAAACAGCATGTTGCTCCACACCGCCTCGTGTTGTCTGTTGGCGCGCTCTTGGGGTTCGAACCAATACAAGAAACTTTCAATAACAAAATGCCATAAACTGGGTAGCTTATAAACAACAAAATGTTGTTTCTCACAGTTCTGGAGGCTTGAAAATCCAAGATCAGGTTACCAGGAGTTTCAGTGTCTGGTGAGAGACCATCTTCTGCTTCATAGATGGCACCTTCTGGCTGCACCCTCAGATAGTATAAGGGACAAGGGTCTCTCTGGGAATCCCACTCAGGAGGGTGGGACCCTCATGACCTAATCACCTCCCAAAGGCTCCACCTCCTAATACCATCCATTTGGAGGTTTGGGTTTCAGCATATTAGTTTTGGGGAGACACAAACATTCAGACCATAGCAGTGACCTGTGAAGTTTATGCACATTAAGCCGAGCAGTTTCTGATTATGTGAGCAATCAGACTAAGATCCTGTGTATCTTCTGGTGTGCCCAAGTGTTCTATAGAAAATCTATTCTCTTAAAAGCCATGATTTTCCAGTAACAGAGCTCCCCATTTATATGCCTCCGTGACTCAGATTTTCCCAATATAATTTTGGCTATATGTTAAGTGCATTTGCAGCTTGAGCCCACGAAAAAGTAGGACATCAGAGAAGCATTAGATCACCCGGGCTACTTCATACCACTTAGAAGATTAGTAATCTACAAGGACACACAAAACTTGTTTTAAAATGCCTTTTGCTTTCCGGCATCTAACTTGAAATAGATTTCCAGGAAGAGAAGATAAAGGGATGAGAGGACAGGACGAAAACTAACATGGATGGGGCTCTGTTAAGCATCACACACTTTACTAGGCACTCACAGGCCTTCTCACATACGCTAGGTTGTAATGATTTGGAATAATCAATCTTTTTGCCTTTTTCTTTATTTTCAGAGAAACCCATTTACTCAAAGTACCTTGTGTATCTCATTTTAATGAACGCTTTGTATTAGTTTGGTTGCAAGTGACAGAATCTCAATTCAAACCAGTTTTGGCAAAAATGGAAATTTATTGGCTTTACTGCAAATAAAAATTGAGAAAGCAGATACGGGGGAAGAGCAGGCATGCAGCCCAGTTTGATGAAAACTGGAAAAGCCTGGAGATTGAATCTCATCAGGATTTTTTCCCTAAATCTTCTTTTTTCCTTTTGCTGTTGGTTTATTCCTCTTCAATGCACACTGCTTTTATCCTCATGTTGGAGGCTGGGGGAGGGGGGACGTGCCCTCCGCACCCCCACCCCAAGCACTTAAGCGTAACATCATACAGCCTCTACTTCAGGAGGGGGACTAACCAATGTCTCTTAAGACCAAAAATCCCAGAGAGAAGATCCATTGACCTAGCCTGGGTCAGGTGCTCAAAGTGAGGGTTCAAGATGGACATGACTGTGTTGGTAGTCACCATGGTGATGGGACGTGAGCACTTTCCCAGGAGAAAGGGGACAGTCTGCATGAGGCCCCTTTGAGTTCCCTCGACCCATCCAGAATATCTCTCTCTCCTTGGTAAATGCCTAGTTTTATTCCTAACACATGAAAGGCTTCAGTAAGTATTTGTTGAATGTCAAGGGTTAAAAAACTGGAAGTAGAAGAAAGGAAAATGAGCAGAATAGACAAAATCCAGGGCTGACGATGATACCAGTTCAAAGTAATATCTCTTTCCTGCAGGGGAGCTCACTACCTACAAAAGTGCCATTGAAAGCCCCAGGGGAAGTCACTCAAGGGTGTTCAGAAGAAGTGAGGATGCCTCTCCCCTCTGCTGGCTCTCAGCTGGAGCAGACCCTCGGTCCATACGGATAAGATGCTCCAGCTGCCAATGTTCCCAGGCTTATTTTATCTTCCCCCGCAACAATATTATTTTTCTTCCTTTTAGCAGCTGGTATGAGAATCCTTCCCCCAGGGAGAGACCCAGTTTTGTCAGGCAAGTGCTTTGATCAACGCACGAAGGGGCTTGGGTCAGCTGGTGCTGGGATCAGAGGAGCAGGTGGGGCTGCTTTCCTCCTGAGAGGAGGGAGAGGTGGAGGAGCAGAAGGAGGAGACAACAAGTCATTGGCACTTCCAAGGAAGCCTCAGAAGAAAAAAGGCTCTAATGGTGTGAGGTGCCTGGGCTCCAGTATGTGAGCTCTCCCCATGACTCCCTGCATCCTTTACAAAACATCAGCAAGCCTCATTCACTCAGGAGGGTGGACTTCTTGAGGAAGCCTGAGAAGGGAATAGATTTTGTGGCAAAGTCTGAGTGGGGCACATGAAGAGTCTGACTGCATGGGCAAAGGAGGCAGCACTTGGCTTAGGTTCCCAACGCACAGATGTGAAAATGATCTGCATGCCATGCCATACTGTGCACCTGCTGGGGCCCATGCAGGGCAACACTGCAAGTGTCCAAGGTGAGGACAGCTGGCCTGCCCTTTCTGTTCTGTAAGGGAACAAGTCCAAGTTCTAACAAGTCCATCTGTTATGTCTAGTCCTTGTAAACAGGTCCCAATTTCCTGTTACTTTGCTGGGTGTTCTGACCTGAGGTCTTTGACCCTCTCCTCTTCTCTCTCTATTATCTCTCTCTCTCCCTCTCTCTCTCTCTCTCTCCCTCTCTCCTCCAATCCACTGTGCTGTGCCTCCCTGTTTGCTGTTTATCCCACTGTTGTCTGGAAAACTCTTCTTTCTCTTTCAGATCTCTCTCTCTGTCTCTCTCTCTCTCTCTCTGTATGTGTGTATATATATATATATATATATTTTTTTTTAATTCTAGGGTACATGTGCACAACGTGCAGCTTTGTTACATAAGTATGCATGTGCCATGTTGGTTTGCTGCACCCATTAACTCGTCATTTACATTTGGTATTTCTCCTAATGCTATCCTTCCCCCTGCCCCCACCCCACGACAGGCCCCAGTGTGTGATACTCCCCGCCCTGTGTCCAAGTGTTCTCATTGTTCAATTCCCACCTGAGTGAGAACATGCAGTGTTTGATTTTCTGTCCTTGTGATAGTTTGCTCAGAATGATGGTTTCCAGCTTCATCCATGTCCCTACAAAGGATATGAACTCATCCATTTTTATGGCTGCGTAGTATTCCATTGTGTACATGTGCCACATTTTCTTAATCCAGTCTATCACTGATGGACATTTGGGTTGGTTCCAAGTTTTTGCTATTGTGAATAGTGCCGCAATAAATATATGTGTGCATGTGTCTTTATAGTAGCATGATTTATAATCCTTTGGGTATATACCCAGTAATGGGATCACTGGGTCAAATGGTATTTCTAGTTCTAGATCTTTGAGGAATCTCCACACTGTCTTCCACAATGGTTGAACTAGTTTACACTCCCACCAACAGTGTAAAAGCATTCCTATTTCTCTGCATCCTCTCCAGCATCTGCTGTTTCCTGGCTTTTTAATGACTGCCATTCTAACTAGTGTGAGATGGTGTAGTTTTGATTTGCATTTCTCTGATGGCCAGTGATGATGAGCATTTTTTCATGTGTCTGTTGGCTGCATAAATGTCTTCTTTTGAGAAGTGTCTGTTCATATCTTTTCCACACTTTTGATGGGGTTGTTTGCTTTTATCTTGTAAATTTGTATAAGTTCTTTGTAGATTCTGGATATTAGCCCTTTGTCAGATGGGTAGATTGCAAAAATTTCCTCCCATTCTGTAGGTTGCCTGCTCACTCTGATGGTAGTTTCTTTTGCTGTGTAGAACCTCTTTAGTTTAATTAGATCCCATTTGTCAATTTTGGCTTTTGTTGCCATTGCTTTTGGTGTTTTAGACATGAATTCCTTGCCCATGCCTATGTCCTGAATGGTATTGCCTAGGTTTTCTTCTAGGGTTTTTATGGTTGCAGGTCTAACATTTAAGTCTTTAATCCATCTTGAATTAATTTTTGTATAAGGTGTAAGGAAGGGATCCAGTTTCAGCTTTCCACATATGGCTAGCCAGTTTTCCCAGCACCATTTCTTAAATAGGGAATCCTTTTCCCATTTCTTGTTTTTGTCAGGTTTGTCAAAGATCAAATGGTTGTAGATGTGTGGTGTTATTTCTGAGGCCTCTGTTCTGTTCCATTGGTCTATCTCTCTGTTTTGGTACCAGTACCATGCTGTTTTGGTTACTGTAGCCTTCTAATATAGTTTGAAGTCAGGTAGTGTGATGCCTCCAGCTTTGTTCTTTTTGCTTAGGATTGCCTTGGCAATGAGGGCTCTTTTTAGTTCCATATGAACTTTAAAGTAGTTTTTTTCCAATTCTGTGAAGAAAGTCATTGGTAGCTTGATGGGGATGGCATTGAATCTATAAATTACCTTGGGCAGTATGGCCATTTTCACAATATTGATTCTTCCTATCCATGAGCGTGGAATGTTCTTCCATTGTTTGTGTCCTCTTTTATTTCCTTCAGCAGTGGTTTGTAGTTCTCCTTGAAGAGGTCCTTCACATCCCTTGTAAGTTGGATTCCTAGGTATCTTATTATCTTTGAATCAATTGTGAATGGGAGTTCACTCATGATTTGGCTGTTTGTCTGTTAATGGTGTACAGGAATGCTTGTGATTTTTGCACATTGATTTGTATCCTGAAACTTTGCTGAAGTTGCTTATCAACTTAAGGAGATTTTGGGCTGACAAGATGGGGTTTTCTAAACATACAATCATGTCATCTGCAAACAGGGACAATTTGACTTCCTCTTTTCCTAATTGAATACCCTTTATTTCTTTCTCTTGCCTGATTGCCCTGGCCAGCCCTTCCAACACTATGTTGAATAGGGGTGGTGAGAGAGGGCATCCCTACATTATGCCACTTTTCAAAGGGAATGCTTCCAGTTTTTGCCCATTCAGTATGATATTGGCTGTGGGTTTGTCATAAATAGCTCTTATTATTTTGAGATACATTCCATCAATACCTAGTTTATTTAGAGTTTTTAGCATAAAGAGCTGTTGAATTTTGTCAAAGGCCTTTTCTGCATCTATTGAGATAATCATGTGGTTTTTGTCATTGGTTCTGTTTATGTGAATGGATTACGTTTATTGATTTGCGTATGTTGAACCAGCCTTGCATCCCAGGGATGAAGCCAACTTGATCATGGTGGATAAGTTTTTGATGTGCTGCTGGATTCGGTTTGCAAGTATTTTATTGAGGATTTTTGCATCGATGTTCATCAGGGATATTGGTATAAAATTCTCTTTTTTGTTGTGTCTCTGCCAGGCTTTGGTATCAGGATGATGTTGGCCTCATAAAATGAGTTAGGGAGGACTCCCTCTTTTTCTATTTATTGGAATAATTTCAGAAGGAATGGTATCAGCTCCTCTTTGTACATCTGGTAGAATTCAGCTGTGAATCCATCTGGTCCTGGACTTTTTTTGGTTGGTAGACTATTAATTATTGCTTCAATTTCAGAGCCGGTTATTGGTCTATTTAGAGATTCAACTTCTTTTTTTTTTTTTTTTTTTTTTGTGAGACAGAGTCTTGCTCTGTCATCCAGGCTGGAAGCACGATCTCCGCTCACTGCAACCTCTGCACTCTGGGTTCAAGCAATTCTCTTGCCTCAACTTCCTGAATAGCTGGGATTCCATGTGTGTGCAACCATGCCTGACTAATTTTTGTATTTCTAGTGGAGACGGGGTTTCACCGTGTTGGCCAGGCTGGTCTCGAACTCCTGATCTTAAGTGAACCACTCACCATGGTCTCCCAAAGTGCTGGGATTAGAGGCACAAGCCACTGCGCCCTGCCCAGATTTCATCTTTAAGGATCCTTTTTCTAGGGAAGCTTTCCCTATCTCCCCAAAGCTAAGTCCATGTTCCTTTTATGTGATCAGAGTCTCCTGGCTCATCTCAAACATCACCTTGACCATGTTGAGTTATGATGGTTTACTTGGAAGTTATCTACCTGTCTCTCCTACTAGACTATAAATGCAAGGAGGACAAGAGCTAGGTGTCTGCTTTGTTTGCTATGCCATCCCTAGCCCTCTCCAAAGTACAGTGCCTGCCACATAGCAGGTGCTCAATAAATATTTGTTGAATTTATTGAAGAAACCTACTGATCTGCTAACTCTTATGATCCACCTGGCCACTGTGACAACTTCCAGGAAACAAATACATGAGCCCTGATGGCATCAAATATGTGCTTTCTCTAGGGCAGCTGTGTGAAACCATAGAAGCAATGGCAGAACCTTCTAGGAGCCTCTTCATTGTCCTTGCTCTCTAAGCACATGAAACAGACACAGTACGGTCCTTATTCTCAAACAAGCCTGAACTCCCACGAAGGATAATGGACACACAGAAAGCCAAGGCGCACCCACAAAAGACAACAGCAGAGAGAAGGCAGTGAGCAGTTAAAGCCCACAGAAGAGTGGTCTCTTCCAAGAAGAGGCAGGGACCATCCCCAGAGGACGTGGCAAACAGATAGCATCTGAAAAGGTGGATTAAATTGGCAAAGTGTTGAAAACATGCAGACTCTACTCTTCAAGTCTCTGCAAAAAGGTAGCCATGGGAAAACCAGAGCCGCCCTGAGGTGGGGGAAACCCTTGTAGCTAGAACCGATGATTCACAAAGGAAGAGGAGAAGAACGGAAAGCCTAGAAACAGCTCAGATAGATCATGGAAGTCTGAACTCCAGGTTATAGAGTTTGCACCCTGATCTCTAGGTAATAGAGAGCCTTGGAGAGTATTAGGGGCATGTTTCCCTCAAAGTAGAGGTTGGGGACAATTAATCTGGCAAGATGAAGGAAGTGTCAGAAGAAGGAGGCTCCAGCAGCAGAGGGGTAGGCTAGGAGGCTGCAGTAGTGGTAGTGAGGTCAGAAGGGACTCATCTCTTCCAGATCAATCTGGACCATGGAGGCCAAGTGAGGAAGAAATGAGGTGAAGGGAAAGGAGGGCCAGGCTTGGGGGTGCATTGTGAGTAAAGAAAGATTTGATTTTTTTTTTTTTGAGACGGAGTTTCACTCTTGTTGCCCAAGCTGGAGTGCAAGGCATGATCTTGGCTCACTGCAACCTCTGACTCCCCAGTTCAAGCAATTCTCTTGCCTCAGCCTCCTGAGTACCTGGGATTACAGGTGTGCACCACCACGCCCAGCTAATTTTTTGTATTTTTAGTAGAAACAGGGTTTCACCATGTTAGCCAGCCTAGTCTCAAACTCCAGACCTCAGGTGATCTGCCTGCCTCGGCCTCCCAAAGTGCTGGGATCACAGGCGTGAGCCACCACACCTGGCCAAGAAGGATTTGATTTTACCTGAAGTATTTTAATTCTTTACAATAAAAATGTATTTATGTGAAACTTAAGTGATTAAAAAGTATTAAAAATTTTTGAAGGAACAAGCAAGGGAAATAATAAGAAAGAAAGAACTAAAGGAAGTTGAAAGAAAAAGAAAGATTGAGGCAGAGCAGGAAGAAAGGAAGACAGGGAAGAAAGAAGATAAGAAAGTATAATTCAGTAGATTCAGGAGGATTACTCATTGAGAAATATTTACTGGGTGCCTTCGATGTGCCAAGTGCTCTTATAGGCACTAGGGTAAAATAATAGATAGGATAGAAAAAATTTCTCCCCTCGTGGAACTTATATTTAATGGAAAAGACAGATAATAAACAAGCTGATGCATAATTCCAAATAGTGATATGAAAATTTTTTAAAAAGCTAGCAGTATAAAAGGAGAGAGAATGTTCCTGCTATCTATTATTATATAAATATCAACCACCAAAGAGTGGGTTTTAATAATCATCATCCTTTGTTTTTTGTCTTGATTCTGCAGGTTGGGCAGAGCTGAGTGGGGACAGCCCATCTCAGCTCTACTCAGCATCTCTGGAGCAGCTCTGAGGTTAGAGGCTGGAACCATCTGGAGCCTTTTTCTCTCACCTGTCTGGAGTTGATGCTGGCTGGCAGCTGGCACCTGACACGGTACTGTTGGCTGGAACATCACATGGCCTCTCCACGTAGTATAGGCTTCCTCACAATATGGTAGGTAAATCCCAAGTGCAAACATCCTAAGATAGATGAGAGACAGGGACAGAAAGGGGGCATGAGCGGCAGGCTGGCACTACCTTGCATCTTCTAATCTAGACTCAGGGGTCCTCCAGCACCACTTCCATTGCATTCTCTTCCTAGAGGTGAGTCACTAAAGCCAGTCCATATTCAAGAAGTGGAAAATTGGATTCCACCTTTTTATAGGAGGCGTGCTAAATAATTTGTAGATGTCACAGACAACAATGTGAGAGAATGGTATGTATACAAGATGGTTAGTAAAGGGGACTCCAAATTCCATATCAGTCAGGATTCTCCAGAAAAACAGAACCAATAGGAAATTAGATAGATAAATAGATAGACAGATAGATTGATAGATATGATACACACATACATATATGCACAGATCTATGTAGATACACATGTACAGTACCTATATAAGCCTATATACATATGTATATGTATATGCAGGCATATGTGTGTGCGTGTGTGTGTGCAGGTATATGTAGATATAAAGAGTTATATTTTAAGGAGTTGGCACATACAATTGTGGGAGCTGGCAAGTCTGAAATTCACAGGTCAGGCCAATAGACTGGAAACTTGGGCAGAAGTTAGAGGATTGGGAACCACTGGAAGATTCTGGGCAGGGGAGTAGTACGATCCACTTCACTCCATTTAAAGACAGCACTGGCTGCCGGGGAGGAGGTATGCTGGAAGGATTGCCAAGTGTGAGCAGCTCCCAGGCCCAGGAGTGGGGAAGGATGAGTCAAAGAGGCACCGTGCAGGACAGCCCTGAGCTTCCCATGCCCACTGATGGAGCACAGTCGCCATGAGACAGAAACGAAGAAATCATCCTGGGGAGTGGCTTAGGGATTCTGTTAGAGAAAAGTTAGTTTTGAAACAAAAACTGTACAACCCTCTAGAATAAAAGCAGTGGGGATTCAGGCCTAGAGCTGGCCTGCTGGCTCAGGGCTGCAGGTACGCTTCTCAAAGGCAGGGCTTAGAGGTGGTGTCTGAAACCATGGGCCTGAGGGGCTCAGGAAGGGCGAGAGAGGGAAGAGGGCACAGGACCTCCCAGCCACCAGCTCCTTAGGATTATCTATTCATGGCCACAGACAGAGGTTTCACGTGTTGAGGGAAGAAAAAGAAAACAGTTTGAAGAGAACACTCCTCTGTTCTCAGCCTCCTGAAAAGGTCACGCGTGTGATGAGGTATTAAAGGCAGTCCGGGAGACAGTTGAGGGCCAGCAGTATGCAGGCATGCATTACTTATGAGACTCCACTGAAATGTAAATTGGGGTGAGTTTATTGGTTCCCTTGGTCTTAAATGGAATCATAAAGTATTCACTGGGTCCAGCGAAGGCCTTTGAGATCTGGAGCTCTGCAAGAAATATGCGGCATACTAAGGTTACATTAATAAAAAATAAATAAATCCCTGTCCAAGAAACTCTTGCTTGTGCACTATAAAACTGCCCATTCTGTAGATATTAATGTTTAATGTGTTTGTAAAAAGCAGTCGGCTTTGCCGAGCACAGCAACAAAAACATCCCTCACCCCTCAGTACTTAACATCTCAGCACGTCTCCTAAGTGCTCTGGTGGAGAACACGCCAGGCTGGGTGGGAAAAGAGAGTTCTGGACAGTGCCTACTGGAGCCACAATAAAACACTCTTTCCCTAAGAGAAAACGTGCTCGTTTCCTCACCCATCAGCCGCTGCTACTGATGTAAGGGCGAGTCAGACTTGCATGCCCCCCTCCACATACGACTGGCCTGCCGTGCTCAGGAGAAATGGTAAGAGAAATTGCTGTTCTCAACTGAATACATAATGACTAGAAATCTGTTTAGAGAAAGGCACTCAAAAGATAACTGCTTCAAAACAAACCAGGTTTGTTTTATGGAAAAGATCTGATAAACACCTGACTCAGAGGAGCACAAATATTTCTTTTGCTTCAGACCACAGACGCAACCCCACCTGTTTCCTAGACGTTTCTAGAAAGTTCACACCAATCGATGGGCATCATCGCTTTCCTAGGCACGTCTGATCGGCTGCACTTGGTAGCTGTGATGTTCTGCTTTTGGTCCCAACTCAGTGCAAAGAAATTTCTGCTTCCCCTAAGCTGATCTGCAGTTGGGAAACAGGCTGCCACACCTAGACCTGCTGACCAAGCCTTACCGTGTTACCTTTCACCTTGAGGAGCCACTTGGAACTAAATGGTAAAATAAGAACGGACAGTTACACAGAACAGAGCTAAACACTCAGGAATGGGAATAGATCCTTAAACCCAGCATCAGGTGCCCCACCCCACTCACCAGCAAACTGTAGCAAGGATCTGCAAAAAAGGAGTGGGAACAACAGCTAGAGACAGTCTCTCTCTCTCTCTGTCTCTGTCTCTCTCTCTCTCTCTGTATCTCTGTCTCTCTGTCTCTCTCTCTCTGTCTCTCTGTCTCTCTCTCTCTGTCTCTCTGTCTCTCTGTCTCTGTCTCTCTCTCTTTCTCTCTGTGTCTTTCTCCACATTCTGGAATTCAGCAGATCCATTTTCATTTCTGTCTAGACTTCAGCACCCACTGACTGTCTACCTGATGTCACGGACCAAGCTCTCCCTGACAGAACAAGCCTTCTAGCTTTAGAAGTGCTGGGAGAAACTTGGGGCCCTGCTTCTTATATGATAAGTGGAAGTCAGGCTTAACATGCTCCAAAGGAAAAGCTTTGCTTCTCACATCCAGTATTGTGGAGTCAATCGTATTCCCCAAAATATGTGCTGAAGTCTGAATCCCTGGTACTTGTGAATGTGACCTTATTTGGAAACAGGGTCTTTAGAGATGTAATCAAATTAAGATAAACCCCTCCTGGCTTAGAATGGGCCTTAAATCCAATGACTGGTATCCTTGCAAGGAGAGGGAATGGGAGACACACAGACATACAGGGGGAAAGACCGTGTGAAGATGGCAGCAGAGACTGGAGGGACGCTGCCACAACCAACAAATGCCAAGGACTGCCTGCAACCACAAGAAGCTAGAAGAGCCAAGGAAGGATTCTCCCCTAGAGACTTCAGAGAAATGATGGCTCTGCCAACATCTAGATTTCAGACTTTAGTCCTGTAAAACTGTAAGACAATACATGTCTGTCGCTATAAGCCACCCAGCTTGCAGCAGTGTGTTATGGAAGTCCTACAACACGAATGCACCCAGGGATACATGTGGGAAAGCTTAGGAATAAAAAAAGAGAAATGCCTGAGCTCAGTGGCACCAATGAGCTCACGGTGAACATGAAGATATTCAGAACTGGCCCCAAAGAGGCCTCCCATTAGGGCCACACTGAGGTTGCCAATAAAGCCCAACCAGGCAGGATGTGCTCAGGACATATCTGTCCTCCTGAAGTTTCCAGGCAGTGTCAGCCACAAGAAAGGTGTCTCCAAGAGCCTTACCAAGGCAACAGAAGAACTGAGATGAGAGAAGTTGAACGCCCAGAGAGGTTGGGAACAGGGAGGAGGCTCAAACAGCTGTGTGCCCAGACAGCCACGTCGCATCATAGTCTGCTCCAAGGAGGGGGGCTGACTATCCCCAAATAGTTCCCCTCCAGCCTGCCACTAAATTGTTGTTTATTTCTAAAATGCCTTAGCTAAGAAGCACATAAACCACTCTCCACTGGTGCCATGACTCTTCCCCACTGGGACCCAGGAGCTGGAGCAGGACCTAGTAGAGACTAGACACTCCATAGCAATGAGCTGAATGACTGCACTGTGAAGGAATGCATGATTTGGTAAAAGCAGAGAGAAGAGAGGAGCCCCCTTAGATCCCAGAAAGTTAAGCGGAGGAGAGTCGAGGGCTGCAGGAAGCACAGCAGAGAGGGGCTTCTGGAAATGGTGAGCAGAATGGGTGCCTTGGAGGGTGGCTCTGAAATGCCAGGGTCACTTAGTGACCCAGACTTTGCTAACCCTCCAGCCTTCTCTCACTCCCTTCTCTTACGTTTTATGCCCAATTCCTAATTGTTTCCAGTTGTCTGCACTTGCCTTGCTATTTTGGGCATCAGGCCTTTGCGCATGCTGTTCCCTGAGCCTGGAAGGCTGTCCTGTTGCATTCTCCAATACCATTGCTTGTCATCCCCTCCTCTAGGAAGCCCTCCTGGATAACCCCATCCAGTGCCTACTTGCACATCCCATGGTATTGCAACAGCCTGGGGCCTTCCAGGGCTCCCTCTTTAGCTCACCTCTATAACTTCAGAAACTAAGACAAACTCCAGGTGAATGTCTCACTTAACTGGGGTGGGATGGGATGGGATGGACAGGATGGGACAGGATGGGATGGGAGTAGGGGGATGTGGAGAGGCAAGAAGGACAAGGATGTGGATGGGGCTGGCCCAAAGAGGGGAAATACCAAATGAGGAATGGGCCAATAACCAAGACAGATTTGGGGAAATACCAAATGAGGAATGGGCCAATAACCAAGACAGATTTGGGGTCTGAAGGGATTCTGCCTGGAATAAACCTGGTTTTGAGTCGTCCATGAATGTCCTTTAAAACAGAGTGTGGACATATTTATTTAGGGAAGAAACTAAAGTAACGTGATTCGCCCCGTTTTTTGCTCCAAGTCCTCCTGGTTTGGCTTCTGGGATCTGCTTTCCCCAGACAGCCTCACGCTGGCATCCGGCAGCAAACAATCTTGTGGACAATTAATGTCAGCTGTTCTAGAAAGTCAAACCATGACTTCTTGGAATCAAGTCTGCCATCAGCTCATTGAAATGGACCTGCCTCCTTCCTCTTTTCTCTCTTGAATGATGAGGAAGTGAATGAATGAGTGAATGAATGAATGAATGAATGTGGTTTATCATGGCAGGATAAATAATACTTGGCCCTAACAACAAGCATAGCAGTGTGGAAACAGCACAGGTTTTGGAGTCAGATGGGCCCAGTTTAATGTCACTTCCTAGCTCCATGACCTTCTGCAAATGGCTGTCCCTCTGAGGGGCCCCAGTCTCTCAGCAGCAATATGGTTGTTAGCGAGAATTAAAGATCAATATATAGTTTCCAGCACTTAACAGGTGTTTCGTATCAAGAGTTTCCTTCCTCATTCCTCCATCCTCTCCTTCCTCTCTCCTTTGTTCCTTCCTTACAATCACTAACATTTGATAAACACCTGCCAGATGGCAAGCCTTGCATGCAAGGGGCTTTCCTGTACATCATCTCATTTAATCATTGCTCACATCCTTATAGAGTGAAGGCTAAGGTTAAATACTCTCCTGCATTCGTTGTCTAGGGCTGTTGTAACGAAGTACCACACACCAGGTGCTGAAAATCACAGAAATTTATTATTTGACAGTCTGGAAGCTGCAAGTCCAAGATCAAGGTGTTGGCAGGGTTGCCTCCTTCTGAGTGCTGTGAGGGAGAATCTGTTCCACACTCTCCCATCGCCTCTGGTGGCTGCTGGCATTCCTTCGCTTGTCGATACATCACCCCAGTCCCTGCCTTCACCTTCACATGATGTTCCCATTGTCTGTGTCTATCTCTGCATATAAATTTCCCTTTTATAAAGAACACAGTCATATTAGCTTAGGGCCCATCCTCATGATGTCGCCTTAACTTGATCATCTGCACCGCCCCTATCACCAAATAAGGCTACATTCACCGGTCCTGAGACTTCAACATCTTTTGGGGGACACGATTAGACCCATAACACCTCCCAAAGGGGAGAACCAAGACTCATGCCCGTATCCTTCTGTCTCTCTGCCTTTCTCCCAGAATTGCCTTGAGTTTAGCTTTTCGTGCAACAGTTCAGGAAAAATGCAGTGTGAGCGCTCTCACCACAGGGAGACTGCTTGGGGGACAGCAGGTCAGACTGGAAAGAGATCTTAAGTGTCTTCCAGTACGATACTATCATTTTACAAATAAGTATATTGAGGTCCGAAGAGGGACAGCAACTTGTCCAAGGTCACACTGCTGGATAGAAATGAGCCAGGGCTAGGACTCAGGTCCCAGATTCCCCCTGCAGACCTTCTCTCTGCTGCAGAAAATTCCTCCACTAATCCCGCACCAAAAAGCTGCTAGCTCTTACGTTCACACTCCCCATTAATGTTGAGAAAGAAAACATTTCTTAAACACAAATTTCTGGATAAAAGTCTTAAATGCTCAGTTGCATCAAATGACTGCAGTAAGCGAAGTGTCTGTTTTAACCAGATGAAGAGACTATTATTATTATTATCATTATTATTACAATTCTAATACTCAGGTCAAAATTGTCAGCAAGTCCAAGAATGCCACTTCTGTCCAGTTTGAAGAAAACAGGTGTAGAAAACGACTCGCAGAAATCGAGTCACAGTTTCAGCTAAACACATTTTTAATTCCTTATGTATTTTTTATATTTTGTTTTGTACAGGACTGTTTACTCAGTTAATGGTGAAGTGGAATGTATTGTCACCAAGTTGCTGGGGGTTTTTTCTTACTC
Source organism: Pan paniscus (assembly GCF_029289425.2). NCBI lineage: Eukaryota > Metazoa > Chordata > Mammalia > Primates > Hominidae > Pan > Pan paniscus. The sequence continues at coordinate 27,341,967 of NC_073252.2, read as the reverse complement.
AGTCTTGAAGTGCCCCCTAGTGAAATGTTTTTACATTTAAAAAGTTGAGAATTAAGCCAAAAATAAGATTTTCAAAAAGCGGAAGAACATTTTAGAAAAAAATGGGGACAAATTGGAGGTGGAGGGATGGCTCCTTTGTTTTAAGGGGATTTGAAAGTGATTATTTTACAATCCATTCCTGAGCCCTTTTCTATATGCGCCTTCACGCCGGTTGCCTTGTAGACTCATCCCTGAGAAAGGAGGGTTTTACCTACAGAGCGCACAGCAGAGAAATCTTGCAAGCTGACTTGCAGCCAGGCAGAGGGGAGTAGCCAGCCCACCAAAGACACACCGTGGCCACAAAAAGGCCAGGGATTCCGCCATTTTTCCAAAGAGGTATTGTGAAACCTATGCCAACACTAGGTTTGTGCTTAGGCAGTTTTAGGGAGCATCTTGTGATGTGAGGAAATCTGAGAGTCTTTCCTTGGTCACTGCAAACCATGCAATGCTGTTTGTATGGAAAACAGCATTTGAAAGGGGAGCTTGCGGAGGGAAAGGGAGAAGGGAGGAGGGTATATTGGAATTCCCTCTACTTTCTGCTCATTTTTGCTATAAACCTAAAATTGCTCTTAAAAAAGTGTGTTAATTTTTAAACAACATTTGACAGAGCAAATAAAACCCAAAGAAAGTGGTCTTAAAAGGCAACTAAACATCAGCTCCACCTAATTGACAGTTTGCAACCTTGACTATAAAAAATGTGCATTTCCAGTACCCACCTTCAGAGGTTCACATTTAATTGGTTTACGGTGGAGCAGGCATTAGTCTTTCAAAAGCTCCCTCAAGCAACCTGATATGCAGCCTTGGTTGAGAAACATGGACCAAAATGAGGCCCCCTGCCAAGACACAAAGCTCTCACCAAGTTTCTTCTGGAATGTGCTTTGGGTTCCCTTGGGGTCCTCCTCCTGCAGGCAGGAGGACAGAAGCCACTGGCCATGCAGAAGGGAAGGACATGCGGTATGCCCTATCCCCTGAGCCCCTGTGGCAAGTCACTAAAGTGGCTTCCCAGGTAAGCAGCTCACAAGAGAATTCAGCTGTCCACGTCAACTCAAATAATCTGGGTAATTTGATAAATGGGGACGGGCCACAAAGTAGTGCTGCAGTATGGGTTCCTCCCCAACCAGAATGCAATGCTCAAGAGGGCAGTGTGCCTCCCAGGAAATGCACCTGATACTGATGAGGCTGCTGGGAACAGCCCAGGGGCCACAGGCACACCACACAGGCTGAGGTCCTAGCCATGTGTCTGTCCTCAGCATTTCCTGGCCTCCGTCTGTTCCATCACCACAGGTCTCAGGCCTGGACACTCCCCTTGTTCTTTGCAGGATGGAGAAGGAGAGGCTGGTGGGAAACCCTGCTGATGACTTCATATAAAAACAAGAGCTTCTCAACAGTTCTCTCTTTTTCTCCCTTTTAAGAGAAATTGCCATAGGATTCAGCTGTAGATTGGATATGGGAACAAGCCAAGGGAATGTCCAAGGTCAAACCAGAAAAATGGTGGCAACTACCAGTTTCAGTGGTTCCCAAATGCTAATGCTCTTAAGAATCACCTGCAGCTCTTCAGAAAGATTCCCAGATTCCTAGTCCCATAGAGAGACGCTAATTCAGTAGGCCTGGGCTGGTTTCCAAGAATCCATTCAATCGTTCAGCAAATATTTAATAAGTTCCTACTATATGCCAAGCTCTGTTTCTGGGCCTAGGGACGTGGTATTGAACAAATAGCCCTTTGCTGTTGTGGAGATTACATTCTAGTGAATGCGATCTGCATTTTTAACAAGCTGTGTATGTGTTTTAGGTGCAGGAAGTTCCAGATCATGCTCTAAGAAGTGCTAATCATTCAACGTACTCACATTACAGACATGGAAGTTAAGGACCAGACAGGGAGGTAACTCATCATGAATTCCTCTGTCCTGTCTGTGGGCCAGTTCTGCCAACACCAGCCCCTCTTCTTGGCCACACTGCCTAGAGCCATCCAAACATTCTGCATATGAGACTTTTGTTTTGGTCACTCCTTTCCATATCAGAATCGAATAAAGGAAACACCTGCATTAGCTGCTAATCTTATATGTCTGAAAATCAAACGACCAATGGTATGGTTGTCTGATCAGCAGTCACACAGCAAATCAATGTCAGAGGTGCCAAGAATGTGAAGGGTTGTACTTCCCACCCTCTCTCAGGAGCACAGTCCCTGCCCAGGGCAACTGCAGCCTTCCTCTGGCCTTAGGATCGCCACACTCATTGCACTGTGGCGTGGGGCAGCAGTTCCTGTTACTGAAAGGCTTCTGCAAAATGCTGATTCCCAGGCCTGCCCCAGCCATCTCTGGGGATGAGACTTAAGAATCTATATTTTATAAATGCTCCCTGGGTAGTTCAGATGTTATTTCCAGGTGTGGAAACAATCAATATAGGAGGAAAAGCACAAGATTGTATTATGTCAGAAAGATCCAGGGTCAAGCCCCAGCTCTGCCACCTATTAGCTGCGTGGCCAGGGATAAGTTGTTTGACTTCTCTGAGATTCAATTCCTTTATCTGTTAAACTGGAGTAAATATACCTTCCCTCACAGAGTTGAGGGTGAGGATGAAATTTAAGAGTGTTTGCAGGTGTCTGGCTGGAGGTCCCCCATGTGCAGTGGGGCGCAGTCAACAGATACATTTACTGATAAATTGCAGCCCTGACCAGGCCTGGGAGTAGCTCAGAGTAAGGTTCTAGACCCACTCAACTTTGGGCAAGTTATTTCACTTATCTGAAACTCAGCTTTCTCACATTAAAATGAAGATGATGCTAGTCATCATAATAAATTATTGAGTTGTTTTGAGGATTAGATGAAGGGTGAAGCAAATGTTGGCTGCTTTTATCACGTACTCCTTCTGTACCATTGCTCATTCCATTAACTATTTTTTTTTGTATTTTTTTAATTTTTATTTTACTTTAAGTTCCAGGATACATGTGCAGAATGTGCAGGTTTGTTACATAGGTATACTTGTGCCATGTGGTTTGCTGCACCTATTGACCCGTTCTCTAAGCTCCCTCCCCTCACCCCCCACCCTGCAACAGGCCCCAGTGTGTGTTGCTCCCCTCCCTGTGTCCATGCATTCTCATTGTTCAACTCCTACTTATGAGCAACAACATGCAGTGTTTGGTTTTCTCTTCCTGTGTTAGTTTGCTGAGGATGATGGATGAAGCTGGAAGCCATTAACTCTTTTTAAAGCCTAACAATCATTCTACCGCCTCTGTTTATCCAAGCCAGCTGCAAGAAGCCATCAAGATGTAATGGGAAAACCAGAGGCTAAGGAAGCCAAAAGTTCTGGGTTTGAATCTCAGCACATGGTCTTTGCAGTATGTGTCTTTGATTGTTTGCATAACATCTCCGAACCTCAGTTTAAATGCCATCAGTGAAACAGGCATACAACGTTCTCCAGACTTCAGGAATAACTTTCGATACTCATCTAATGCAGTCTGACCCCTCTGCTATGACTTTTATGAGCTTCCTCTCTCATTGTATTCCTGAGAGCCTGTAGGGAACCTTTCCATGTTACAAAAAGCAGCCCCTGCTGCTGCTTGGCAGCCCTCACTTCAGACCCCTGAGCCAGCACCTCTGCTGCTCCCCTCTTGCTGTCATGCTAGAATTGCCTCTTCAAGCCAATATCCTCTACATTCTTCTGTATCTCAAGCATGGGACATCCCCTTTCTATTTTTCCTGCAAGCACCAGTAGCATAAGTTGTGGTGTTTTTGTCTTGACCAAAGGCCTGAGCAACGCATCAAGAAGTCTCAATATTAAAAAACACTCTCAGTTTCTATCAGCTCTGTCAACTGCCCCTGCCCCCAAAATCCATCAGCTTTGCCCCTTCTTGGGGACTCCACTGAGAAAGAAAAAGGGACTAGAACTTCTTGGAGGATGGAGGGACAATGTCTAAAGAGGCCTCGGTCGTGGAGCAACAGCCTAGAACATACACGCTTTGACAACTGATTTGAGATTGTCACCCAAGAAAAAAGGAGGAGTCTCTACCCAAGAAAAGCTGAGTAAGGGGATCCAGAGAATGACCACTGCAGAGGCTTTGCAGAGGAGGCCCAGTGGCCACATGGAAACCGAGAATTCACTGCTGTCGATGACCACTGGCTCCACAGGCCCTACGGCTCTTGTCAGTGCAGGAGAGGCCAGATCCCTAGCCACTGACTGTCCAGCCAGAGTGACACCTGTCCATGCCACAGCACTGCCTGGCATCATCCAAGACCCCATGTGAATACACAAGAATACCCCAAGACACCTGGGAACACAAAGGTTGATGGACAGGGACATTTCACTGGGTGATGAGAGGACAGAAAGCCTCCCTACTTGTTTCAGAGGGAATTCCACACCTCTCCTAGTGACCTCTATCAGGGGTTAGTGACAGCACTCTTTGTGTCTGAGGCCAGCTCTGCTCTTTCCCCACCCCACAGGGAGAAGCATCATTGTTCTCTGACACTTGGCACCCAGCAGACAAGGGCTCCAGCCAGAACCAATGTGCTGCTTGGCGGAGGTGCTCAGCTCCCTGCTCTCAGGAGGTCCCTCGTTTCTGTATGGAATGGTGGATAAAAGACATCACACATTTGACAAGAACTATGGAACTGTACAACACACAGAGTGAACTCTAACATAATTTTAGTTATTACTACTGTACTAATATAGGTTCATCAACTGTAACAAACATCCCACACCAAGGCAAGATATTAACAGTAGGAGTGCCAGCTGCAGTGGCTCACATCGCTAATCCCAGCACTTCTGGAGACTGAAAGTGAGGATTGCTTGACCCCAGGAGTTCAAGACCAGCCTGTGCAACAGAGTGAGACCCCATATCTACAAAAAAATAAAGCAGGAGGATCACTTGAGCCCAGGAGTTCAAGACCAGCCTGGCCAGCATAGTGAGACCCCATCTCTACAAAAAATCAAAAAATTAGCCAGGCATGGTGGCACACACCTGTGGTCCCAGCTACTCAGGAGGCTGAGGTGGGAGGATACCTTGAGCACAGAAGGTCGAGGCTGCAGTGAGCCGTGATCCTGCCACTGCACTCCAGCCTATGCGACAGAGTGAGATCCTTCTCAAAAACAAAACAAAAATAATAGGGGGAACTGGAGAGAAGAGGCCACAGAGAATATGCTGCAATCTCTGTATTTTCTGCTCACTTTCTATAAGACTAAAACTGTTAAATTGTAAAAAGTGGGGGAGCATTGGCCAGGTGAGCTTCCCTTGCAATGGAACGTATGGTCTCACCCATCAGAGTAAGAATCAGTTTAAATGTCAGCCAGGCAAATATATACTCATCCCTGTGCAGAAAAATGAAGCCCACCTGAGCAAATACACACATGTGTATGCCCACCCACTCCAGCCCTTCTGGGACCCCAGCACAGTGGCCCCACAATGAGACCACTAAGTTCGGGGGGCGTGGGGCCACCCTTCATGCACTCCACCCCTGAGGTCAGAGAGGCCCTGGCACCTCCTTAATCGTAATGAGCAGTAAAATCAGTGTAAATGAACCAGCCCACAGGAGACCACCAGTGGGGGCTTTGTATTATATCCCAGCCGCTCTCAGGGCTGAGAATTATTTACTCACAAAGGTGACTACTTTCTCTGGGGCTGCTTCCTGCCAGCAACATTTCCCCGCGTCTGCCTCCTGATAAATGTGTACAGAAGATCGCAGCCAGAAAGTCTGCATGCCCCAGTGGGCGAGCCCCCGTTAAATCTATCCAGGGCTGGTGAAAGCCACGTCTGCCCACCCTGACTTAGTCAATTTGTCGGCTCTAAGGGGGAAAAAATTACACGGAAAAGAATGGCCAATTTTAAGACAGAGGTTGCTTTTTCATTATTGTAAAACGTTTAGTGTAAAGGGGTATTTATCACCCTTTGCTTACCGCATTCGGCTCTGCTTGCTAAAAATAAGGAGCACAACATTCCCATTATCCTGCAGGTGGTTACGTTTGCCTTAGCAAAGCTACCAGGGAGTTGAGTAGCATCCCCCCCTTTGCCAGGAACACAGCTGAGGGAAGTTTCTGTGCAGCCACCCCACCAGGTGCCTTAACAAATGCAAAATGACACCACATGATGACAATAATCAAGTAGGAGGAAAGCCTTTGGTGGTTTTAAAAAGATGAAAGCATCCCTAACGCAAAATTTTCTCTCTGTGCAGAACGCCAACAGAAATATTTCCAGGACATGCCTGTCCTCTTGGTGCCTCCAGATCACCCGCTTGCTCACCACTCTCCCAACGCCCCTCACACATTCCAGGTGGGTATAGGATTCTCCACTCTCTGCTCACATATGTGCCCTTTTAAAAGAAATCATTAGGCATTTACTACAACTTCCTCTCCCCACCCATGTCCAGGAAGAGCACTGCACCTCACAGAAGGCCTGGCCCATAGACGATGCTCAATAGATATTTGTTGCCAGAGCAGAGAAGGGAGGAACAGTAGCAGAGAAAGGTGGGCAACTCGGGCTCCATATACAGGTAGGGAGAAAGCAACTCTCTCCCTAAGCAATCTGGCCATGGTAACAGCCAGGGAAAAGTGATGGTGTTAGAGTAGGTGGCTAGGCTGACATGAGCAGGGCAGAAGAGGCACCCTGCCCTGCCCCCATGCCAGCCCCTGGCCACCAGGAATGTCAGCCAACCATCAAGAGCTTATGTCCAGTTGGTTGTTAAACTGTCTCTGTAAAATAATTGGTTGCTGCCACTGCCAGGGAAAAGCAGTCTCCTAGTAGACAGAAAACACCTGAAGCTGGTGATCAGCCGCTTCCCAAAAAGATCTCAGGAGCTGGGCAAGTGGGCTCAGGCATGTGCACTAAGAGGCAAAATGGCAGAGTTTAACTGGTACATGACCTTCCTCTAGGAACACTAAACTGCTAAGGGAAGAACGCCTCAAGTGAGCACATGCCAGTGTGCTCATGAGAATACTGGGAAAAGCCATCTCAACAGCAGAACGAACAAGAGCAGAAGACCTGAGCATGGAGCGAGTGTGGCATGTTTGGAGAAAAGCAGTCACCAGTATGAGTAGAGGATGGTGAGAGGGGCAGGGTGTAAGAGGTGAGGACTGGGGACATAGGGGTAGGCAGGGGCTAGGTCAAGGCCTCAGCCAGAATTCTGACACTGCACTCAGGGTCCTGCTCAGCCGAGCCTTTAGTGACTTGCATTGTCACTCCCTGTTCTCAACATCTAAAGATTTCCATCACAAATAAAGTTTGAATGGGGCAGGAAGTGGGGAAGCCTGGATTAACCAAAATGCAAATTTTCAAAAGGAACAAGGAGCAGCTCCAGATGAAGTTTGTTGGGTTCAACTCTGAGCCCCACATTTAAGAAGGACAATGATAAACCAGAACACAATCAGGGAAGATGACTGGGTTGTCAGGGAATAGTCTGAGAAATCATATCATGTGAGAAACTTGTCCAAATGTTAGAGGAGTGTGAACCAGAGCAACTCCATCTTGAATAGGGGCTAGGTAAAATAAGACTAAGACCTGCTGGGCTGCATTCCCAGACGGTTAAGGCATTTTTAGTCACAGGATGAGACAGGAGGTCAGCACAAGATACAGGTCATAAAGACCTTGCCAATAAAACAGGTGGCAGTAAAGAAGCCGGCTGAAACCCACCAAAACCAAGATGGCGATGAGAGTGACCTCTGGTCATCCTCACTGCTACACTCCCACCAGCGCGTGACAGTTTACAGATGTGATGGCAACGTCAGAAAGTTACCCTATATGGTCTAAAAACAGAAGGCATGAATAATCCACCCCTAGTTTAGCATATCATCAAGAAATAACCATTAAAATGGGTAACCAGCAGCCCTTGGGGCTGCTCTGCTTCTGGAGCAGCCATTCTTTTATTCGTCTACTCTCTTAATAAACTTGCTTTCACTTTACTGTATGGACTCACCCTAAATTCTTTCTTGTGCAAGATCCAAGAACCCTCTCTCAGGGTCTGGATCTGGACTCCTTTCTGGTAACTCAAATACCTGAGGCTACTTATTTTAAAAAGCAGAATGGGTGGTAAAAAATGGAAATAATCCCTGATCCAGTGCAAGCAGTGAAGTCAGTGGACAGGAGACCTTCTCTTGCCTTTGCCTTATACTCTTGCCAAAAGACACCTACACCTGTTGGGTATCAATTGGACAACCAGCTTGCAAATCCTATCTTATTCAATCTCAACCAGCTATTACGATCTCATCATCCAGATATCAGAGAAACTACTTGAAGAAGTTCATATTACTGTAACAACAAACATTGATTAAGCACTTATGCTAGGTCAAACATGTTCTAAGCACCAGTCAAAAATCATTTGCTCTTACCACTTTATGAGGTGAGTTCTTTTGCTGTCCCCATTTTAGAGACAAGAAAACTGAGGCTTAGAGGAGTGGTAACTTAGAAATAAGATATGGTTCCAGGATTTGAACCAAGGCTGTTGGATTCTGGGATCCTTATTCATAGCCACTAAGCAATACCGCTGCCCATAAGTGGAGGAAGAATGCTAAATTTGGAGCCCTAGAGTAGCTAGCCATGGTCCCTTCACTCCTCCCCACTGCCTTCATGCCAAGTGACTAGCTAGTCAAGAATTCTAGAAAGGTTAATAGTCAAGGAAAATAGGAATGGGAGACAGAAGAAGGACAAGAATTTTAAAAAGGAAAATAGCCCCATGTGGTTAGAGGTTGCCGAGGGCTGAAAGGAGAGTGGTGCTCCATGAACATGGGGTTTCCTCTGGAGATGATGGAAATGTTCTAGAACTAAACAGTGGTGATGACTGCACAACATTGTGAAGGTGTAAAATACTACTGAATTGCACACTTTAAAATCGTTAAAATGATCAATGTTCTGTTGTGTGTATTTTATCACAATTTTTTAAAGCATGGCATGCACTCATTACTAAGCACCTTTGAATTCCTGCCAAGTCCCTTCTTGCCCTGTAAGTCTTTTCCAGTTCCCTCCTTAGACTGCAAAAGAGAAGCAGTTGACTCTTCATCAGGTTGGCTTCCACACTATTTTAGGAGTAGTCATCAAGATCCTAGGATAGTGGGCCAATGTGGGCTGGACAAATGCACAGAACGGGAGCCCTGGCTTTCCTTTAAAAATGTTTGGAATTTGCTTCTTAGCTTAATATATCATGAACAGTTTCTCCTATTAATATCTGCATAATATTCCATTTTTGGTTATATCTTATTATGCCTTAATGTTCTGGTTGGTTCACTTTTACAAATGCACTGCAGTGAACATCATCATGTATACATCTTTGTGCCCTCCTCTGGATATTTTTAGGCTCTTTTTCGTGTCTACAGAAAGAGCCAATCTCCTTGGACTCTGCCATCTGTCTTCCCCAGTTCCTACCCAACGAGGATCCCAGGAGCTCACTTCGGCTTCAGCACACAGCAGAAGACCCTGAGAGATTTGCGCAGAATTTCCTCTCAGCCCTAGATCTTCATTGAGAAATATACTCATTCTTTTAGAGGGCATTCATTGATCTTCATTTGCAATTCGAATCATTCATTTAGAAAGCATTTGCAGACATTGTTCTAGGACATTAAACCAGGGCACGGGCGGCAAGGAAGGTAAACCCACTATTTAATCAAAGGAATTTAATCAAAGGGGAAAAAAGGAAAAACATTTTACTGGGGGCTCCCTAAGCTCACTGGATAGTTTCTTTCTTTGTAATAAATTCATCTGAGAATTGTACTTAGCCACGGTCATTTCTGAAGCTCTTTTTCTTTTAAAAAGAAAAAGGGAAGGGGATGTGCGTTTTATGCAATGAGATCGCTGCAAAAGGTTTGTATTCGTTTTGCTCAGTGCTAATCCCCACATTCAACCTCCACGCTGCTGTCGCTGAGTCAGCGCCGTTCCTTTAAGTGACCTGATTCTGTAATTCCATTATTAATATTATGAAAATGGCTTTCCTCTACAATATTTTGTGCTATCAATGGAAAAACCACAGTTCCAAAATGCATTAGCCGTTGCAGGCTCCGGCAGGATTATTTGCATCAATATAAACCGAGTTAATCATCGGCCCATTTGAATAATCAGTCACGTGGCGCCCGCCCCTCGCCGGTGGCTCTGCGGCACCCGCCGCGGGGAGACGCGGAATTTCATTTGGGTCCCGCATTCTCCTAAGCACTGCAGATTTTCCTGCTCGCTATCGCGGCAACATCTTGCCATTTACTTTGCAATTTTTCCTCTCCTGCCCTGACAGTGATGTAAGCCCGTTTCCAGCCCCCTAATCAGCGGGTCGGAGGTGGTAAATGGCATGTGTTAAAACCGATAAGCGTAAGGAGAGAAAGAAACGTTCATTAGGAAAAATAACGAGTCCGGGAATAATAAATGTCAGAACAGCGAAGATGCCTCTTATTTTTTCATAGTATTAAATTGTCCTTGCTATCTGAGGCCTTGAGCTAATACTTAACTGATTTACAATTTTCAAAACCAAAATTAAGGCAGAAGGGAATCTGGGGCAAGGTGGAGGTGCAAATTAGATGCTGAGAGGGAGGCTTTTGATGAGCTCCGACCTAGGCATCTCTCCTTGCTTAAGCCTCCCTGTATTGCCAGGGATTTCCCACCGACAATATTGTTGGCAATTATTACAAAATTAAGGAGTTGAAGGCCGGGGAGAAAAAAAAAAAAAAAACAGGAGCCAAAGAAATCTTTTTAAAATGCGAATCAGATCACTTTACTCCACTTAAAACCATACTACAAAGTCCCATCGCTGCCGCAGTGGAATCCAAAGCTCTGCACAAGGCCACATGGGCTGGAAGATCAGAACCCACCTGTCTCTCTGTATTGCTCCACTCTCTGCCCCTCCACGGCCTCCACACAGCCTCTGTGTTCCAGCCACGCTGAGCTGCAAGATCAGAACCCACCTGTCTCTCTGTATTGCTCCACTCTCTGCCCCTCCACAGACTCCACACAGCCTCTGTGTTCCAGCCACGCTGAGCTGCAAGATCAGAACCCACCTGTCTCTCTGTATTGCTCCACTCTCTGCCCCTCCACGGACTCCACACAGCCTCTGTGTTCCAGCCACGCTGGGCTTGCCTCTTACCCTGGGAGCTGTTTGCTCTCTTGGGCCTCTTTCTTTCTTTGAGCCTATCTGCCTGCCTGCAGTTTAGCAGGGGCTTACTCTGCCTTCTGCTTCCAGGTGATACCACTTCCTCTGATGCCTAAAGAAGAGGTTGTCCCACCAATTTTTCGAACACCCTACGAGTCCCCTTTGTAACACTCTCCACACTAACAAGTGTTCACCCTCTGTAGTGAGTGGAATGGTGGCTCCTACAAAGATTTGTCCATGTCCTTACCTCTGGAAACTGATAATGTGACTTTATTGGGAAGAAGGGTCTTTGCAGATGTTTCTCTTAAGGAACTCAAGATGAGATCATCCTGGATTATTGTGGTGAGCCCTAAACTCAATAAAGTGTCCTTATAGGAGACACACAGAGAGAAAAAGGAAAACACCATGTGAAGTCAGAGGCAGAGACTGGAGTGATGCAGCCACAGCCAAGGAATGTCTGGAGCCACCAGAAGCTGGAAGAGGTAAGAAAGGATTCTCCCCTAGAGACTTCAGAAGGAGGATGGCCCTGCTGACACCTTGACATTAGACTTCTGACCTCCAGAACTGTAAGTGAATACATTTCTGCTGCTTTAAGCCTCCAAGTTTGTAGTAACTAACTTGCCAGCCGCAGACAACAAATCTACTATCTCTCTTCCGCAGACTGTAAGCTTCTTGAGGCCAGGTTATGTCTACACTGGTCACCAGTCCCTCCAAAGAGATTAGCACAGTTCCCAGCACATAGTACAGCTCAATATATCTCTGTTAAATCAATGGATGGATGGATGGATGGATGGATGGATGCATGCATGAATGAATGAACAGTGGTAAAGTGCACAGTAGTATAGGAAGAAATAATTTTCTTCAGCATACGTCTCCAGCCTATACGTATCTAAGTAGAATAACTGAGTACCCTAATGGAAAGAGCTATTTTGTTTGCTAGTGAGAGAAACTAACCCAAGCTATGGGACAGTGTCTTGAGAACAGAAATGGAGCCAGACCTCGGAGGACCCAGGAAGAGGAACTGGGAGCAGTGTTATTGCTCTCTCTCTCATCTCAGCAACCCCCACCCCAAAAAACACACACATAGCTGCTTCATTCTTCTCTCTTGCAACGTAAGTTTTTTCTGCTTCTGCCTGGGAGAATCCGCCAAGCAAACCTTGTCTTTGGGGCAATCCAACTACCCAGAAAGAGTGACTCTCTTTCTCCATCCCAATCTAAATTCTCAGGGAAAAAATCTCTGATTGGTTAAACTTGGGTCAAGTGTCCACCTTTTGTTAATCAGGGGCAAAGAAGCAAACATGGCTATAAGGAGTGGCCTACCTTTGCAGTTCTTAAAACAGAGGGACTGAGCAGGTAATGCAGTAGACACCCTCTCCAGCTACTCTGAGCTTGTCCTATATCGCAAATATCTGGGTGGCCTAATGTCTCTGGAGGCACCACAGCCTTCACAAGCTAGCAGCCTTGTGAACAGGTGGACATTCGGTACTTGAGAGTAGACTTTGATAGTCAGGTTGCACTCAGTCCTAATACACCCAGACTTATGCATGTTACCTTTGAATAACTGCAAACCACAGCTGCACATGCAGTACGGACATGTTTCCTGGGAAATCTCAAGGAAGCTACACCCAGAGCTGCATCAGCCTGAGCAGGAGCTGGAGGCCAGCCCTAAAGCTGGAAGATGATTTCCTCATGCACGGCACGCTCACTGCTAACTGGCCAGTGCAGAGTGCAAGAAACACGACCCACAAGAGGACATGCTGGAATTGATGTCTCCCTGAGAAATGAAACCCCCAGAAGCCTTTGCAAAGGACTAAGAGTGAGGTTAGTTTCTGTCTGTACAAGCCAGAGACTCAGGCTTTTGCAGATATGATTATACCATAGGGGAAAGCCACGTTAAAAAAAAAAAAATCCAGAATCAGAGAAAACTACTTAGAGGCACTTATCATAATGAAGCTACATTAAATTACAACAAATAGATGTCCTCTTGAAAGAACTTGCACAGATAAAATGCCTTAACTGGCTGAGGGGGACTAAGAGTGTCAGAACCAGAAATGTCAAAACCAAAAGGGAAACTAACAGGAATCTAATTCAGGGGCCTCGCTTGACAGATGGTGAATTTCCAAGGGGATGAAGGAACTTGCCCTCTCTCATAATAGCTAGTGAGAAAGCCCTGGTTAGAAGTTAACTCTGCCAGGTCTCTAGTGGGTCCTATTATTGCCTCTCTTTCCCCATACAGCAGTGAGTAAAACCAAGAGAGAGGGTAATTAAAGAGTGTTAAAGCAAAGGAAGAACAGAAACCAGGAGAAAGCAAACAAACTCATCCAAACAAACCAGAATGCAGTAGTCAAGAAATAACATAGTCGTTCCCTCTGAAACCAACCTGGGATATGGTAAGTGTGCAGTGAAGAGCATTTCATCAATTGCTAATTGCTAATACAGGGTAGGGCTCATAGTATACACACGACAAAGTCTCTTTTGAAAGGACAACAGTCAGTTTACAAGAATATTCCGTAAGGTCATTTTCTCTTTGCTTCTTTCACAAAACAACTATGTTCTTTTTTGCATGAAGACAAAGACTAACAAACTCTTACTAGAGGGAGGAGTGGCCAGTGGAGGGGGCTCTTTGAGGGAGTGCCCAAGCCATCCTCCCAGGATGCTGACTCTTGATGACCTTCCCTAAGAAGCTAGGGCAGGTCTACAGGGTGGACAGCTGTTCTACATTTGCTGAATTAAAATAGGAGCACCCCTAACCCAAGCCTGTTGCAGCTGGTCATTGCCACTGGAATCGTGGGTCAAGTTGAGCTAGCTAATGAGCTGCATGAACCAGGCCTAGACATGAACTAGGAAATGTGTCCATAGAAATTAATATATCCGTTTTTGCCAATGAAAATTTTAAACGGTTAACTCCAGTCATCAAATCCATTTGGTGCACACTGATCCTATTGCCTTCCAAACCAAACTTCCCTCACTTCTCTTCCAATTAACTTCCCAGAGGGCAGCTGTGGTTTGGGTAGAACTTCAGAGAATCAGCTCCTCTCCAAAACCTAAAGAGAACACAAGCTGAGCTCTTGTGCCAAGTTACTACATTTTGCCTGTCTGGGGGTGAAGGCTTCACATACAGAGATGAGAAGGAGAAGCCGCCACCGGGCCCTGTTCTGTCTCATGTTGCACAACACTCAGGATAGTTGGGTGTCATGTGTACAGAATAGGAAGGTGCCAGCCATGTTGTGTTCGGTGCTCTGGAAATAGCCACCTTGCTCCCATATCTTGCTCCTAAATTTCTGGGTCCCATTCTCTTGGCACCTTCTTTTTAATTAAAGAACTAAAACTTAATGAAGGTCCTCAACATGGAAAGAGACAGGACCCCAAGGAAACAGAGAAAAAGCAGATGCATTTGGATGGGCAAGGAGAAGTAGGGCCAGAGGATGGGAGGTCAGCAGGCACAAGAGGGTGTGCTCACAAGAGAGTGGGAACAGATAGAGCTAATGGGATTGAAGTTGTGAGTCTACCCTGAGGCAGACTGAAGAGTCTGGCTGTCAGGAATATCCTTCTGTGCTGTGCAGAATGGAGGTGATAACCTGTGAGGTCCAATGGGGCCATGGAAGACAACACACGGGCAAAAAGATTCATAGGAAAAATGTATCTTACATTCTTGCCATCTGCAATAGGAAGGCAGAAGATGCTGTTAAGTCCCATACAAGTTCCAGGCCAGGTTCCAGCAACCATGACATCTCAGATCCAGGATGACCATGCCTGATTCTTCCTTCCTGATCCTGGCCAGCCCACTGATCCCAACTCTCCAGCCTGATAGTAAAATTTTTCAAGGACTCTGTTGCCCTTCACTGTCCCTGGGCCTTGGTTGGAATCACCCTCCCCTAATGTCAACTTTTGGGCAGCAGAGGTTGAGGTATGGGTGCTTTAATGCCCAGAAGGCAGCTGGACTCCTTGTCTGTGCAGGCACCTTCCCTCCTAGAACTCTGAAGGGGGAGGCAACATTTGCCAAAAGCACAAAGCAATAGTTATAACCAGTTCTCAGGAAAATGGGAGTGTCTTCCCATTACTGGTTCTATGATCCCTGGATCTATCAAAGAAAACAACCTACTGAGTCTGTTTTCTTTTTTGCCAAATGAAAATAACAATAGAGAGTTATTTTGTAAATTTAGATGAGATAATCCATGTAATGCACTGTGCATACACATGCTCCGTGAATGCTGGGTATTATATAAAATGCTGCATCAGGCCAAGCACAGTGGCTCACGCCTATAATCCCAGCACTTAGGGAGGCCAAGGCAGGTAGATCACTTGAGGTCAGGAGTTTGAGACCAGCCTGGCCAACATGGCAAAACCCCGTCTCTACTAAAAATACAAAAAAATTAGCCGGACGTGGTGGTGCACTCCTGTAATCCTAGCTACTCAGGAGAACTGCGGTGGGAGGATCAAGTGAACCTGGGAGGCAGAGGTTGCAGTGAGCTGAGATCACACCACTGCACTCCAGCCTGGGTGACAGAGTGAGACTCAGTCTCAAAAATAAAATAAAATAAAATGCTATATCATTATCATTCACCTACAGTTGTGTAAATAAGGATTTTCAAAAGACCCTCTGGGAATGAAGAACTGCTTCAAACTGGCTGTATGCCTCAGCCTATTCCTTTTGCAATTGGAATCTTCTCTTAGCTAATGCCTGACCTCTTCAACACTTGTGCCAATTGACGGCCCCAGCACCCTGGCTACATCAAGAGTTAATGCAGACTTTTCATTAGATTGCTGTCTGGAGGTTATTCTGCATATCTATGCACTTCGCCATTCATTCATCTCTGACCCCCTTCCACACTCACAAGCACAGCAGCTACTTAAAAAAGAAAATAAATAAAAGGCTTTCAGGAGACAGAAAAAATGTCTCATGTAATCCCTGTTCTAGTCTCATGATGCACTGACACAGAGGAGTGTACTAGAGCCCATGTTTAAGTCCATTTGAATTAAATCGTGCATTTGCTGTGTCTCTGTACTACCTAGCACACAAGGGTCTCTGTCCAATAATAAAGGTTGCCCACACTTTTGTAGTTCAAACCTGGGGACAGCAACCACTTTGTAAGCATCCAGGATCACCTATGCATTCATTTATCTCCTTACAAAATAGGTCCTTTGCAATTGTCACTTAAATCTGATTAGGATGAGGAAATAAAAGGAAGCCAGGATTTAAACAGGCTAGTGAGCTTAAATGAGATTCTATCGAACACACAAAATCATTAGCAAATGTGAATGTGATTGATGTAATATTGCATTAAGAGCTGTTTTAAAAAGCGTTCCTTTTGCAGTGTTTATTTATGGGAAGGCCGTTGATCTCTTTCCCTATACATTTCCTCCTCACCACCCACTTCAGTGTTTGATTTGTTTTCCCTCTAAGATGTTGATACAAGAGAATCATTCATTCTAACTGGCTTCCGTTAGGCCCCTGTGATGTTCCCTGAACTGTGCCAACATTGAGACCCAGAAATGAAAACGTCACGGGCCCTGCCTCACCGGGACAGTGGTGGAGTGTGCAGCTGTGCAGGCTAAGGGCTAGAATGCAGACACAGGGAAAATGTTTAGGGTTGCAGACAAGGAAGAGAGTTGCTCATTTCAGAACCCTAAGAAGACATCACCGAGAACACATTTCGGAAGAGCTTTTAGGGGTGAGGAGTTCACCAGGAAGAGAAGAGACCTTGTATGTGGAGGAAATAGTAGAGATTGGAAGGAGAGAAAGGGCTTAATGTTTTCATAGATGGCAATCCCAACAATAAGCCTAAAAGGAAAGTGATTCGCATTATGTATCAGGTAAGTTATTGACCACAAGTAATGGAAAGCAATACCACCAGTAAGTTGCCTGAACCATTAAGACAATTATAGTTTCTTTAAGAAACAATCTAGGAGTCTGTGGTTTCTACCTGGTTCCAGGGTCCACTCTGTGCCTCAGCTGTCATCAGATACCCAGGCTCTGACTATTCTTTTCTTCTACCATCCTCAGCTTGTTGGCTCTCTGCGCTCTTGCTTTGAATTTGCATTTGCCTTGCTTGTCACCTCATGATTGCAAGATGGCTGCCACAGCTGCAGACATCACATCCTCATGTTAGTGTCCCAAGAAGGAAGGAAGAGGTGGAGCCAATAGGATTTTTTTAAATCTGAAAGTAAAAGCTTTCCAGAACCATGCTCTCCTCCTCCAACTGACTTCTTCTTAGGTCTAAAAATAGATAATTGTCCACTCCTTATATATAAAGGGAGAAGGGATAAATGAGTATGTGGCAAAGGGAAATGGAATACTGTGACTGGATTGAATCAATCCTGATTTGTCCCTGAGGAAGGATACATGTTTGGGTTGATAACCAACAGTGCTGTTGAATTTATTATGGAATATCTAAGACATACAAAACAGCTTAAACGATAACGTAATAAGTAACCCAGTATTCATCATCCAACTTCAAAACTAATTCATAGCCAACATAGTTAAATCCCCCATATAGGACCCTTCTAGATTCCTCCCCTGTTTCTTTCCTCCCAGGAAGAACCCCGTCCTGATTTTAGAGATTTATCATTTATTTGCATTTATTTTTTTCTTCTTTTCTCTCTCATTCGATAGCTCTCTCTCTCTTTCCATCTATCTACCTATTGAGAGAGAGAGAGAAAGATCTCTACTCAACTTACAGAACTTTTGAATACATTGAACTTTCATGTAGATATTATTACTACAAATATTTATTTGCAAATTGCTTTCTTTAATCAACATTATGTCTGTGGAGTTAGTCAATATTGATTCATGTAAGCTCTAGTTCATTCTTTTTCACTGCGATATAAAATTCCATCATAGAGCTTAATTTATTTCTCCCCAAATGGACACTAGGAAGTTTCCAATATTTTACTATTGTAAATCATACTTTTATGATAATTTTTAATGTTTCCTGACATATATGTGTGTGTGTGTATATATATATATATCTCTATATGTAGATATATGTATGGATATGCACGTATATCTATATGAATGTGTGTATATGTATGCATGCACATTATATATATGAATTCATATCAGGTATGTATCTAGAAGTGTAATTCTTAGTAATAGTGTATGAATATCTTCAACTTTACTGGATGTTGCCAAATTTTTCTCCAAAGTGGCTGTAACAATTTTCATTTCTACCAACAATGGATAAGAGGTCCCATTACCCCATATCCTAACCAAAACTTGGTACCATCATACTTTTTAGTTTGAGTTTTTGTCAACCTGATGGTGTGAAATAATGCCTAATTTTAGCTTGCTTCCTTTATTTATTTATTTATTTTTTATTATTTATTTTTTTTGAGACGGAGTCTCGCTCTGTTGCCGAGGCTGGAGTGCAGTGTTGCAATCTTGGCTCAGCGCAACCTCCACCTCCTGGGTTCAAGTGATTCTCCTGCCCCAGCCTCCTGAGTAGCTGGGATTACAGGTGCACGTCACCATGCTAGGCTAATTTTTTTGTGTTTTTAGTAGAGAAGGGGTTTCACCATGTTGGTCAAGCTGGTCTCAAACTCCTGACTTTGGATAATCCACCCCCCTTGGCCTCCCAAAGTGCTGGGATTACAGGCAAGAGCCACCGTGACTGGCTTAATTTTAACTTTAATTTGCATTTTCCTTATTACTTGTAAGGTTAGACATCTTTACACGTGTTTATTAGCAATTGATGTTTCCACTTCAGTAAATTATCTCTTAACCATTTTGCCCATTTTAACTAAACTGTTTGTCTTTTGCCTTTTGAATTTAAGAAGTTGTTTATGTATTCTAGATATTAATTCTTTCTTTCTTCCTGTGAGTTATCTTTTTATTTTCTTAAAGGTAACTTTTGACAACCACGTTTTGTTTTAATGCAAATCAAATTTTTCCATTTTCGCTGTGGTTTGCAAGTTTGGAATACTATGAAATTCTTTTCAACATTATGTTTACAAAGATGTTCTATTTTCTTATAACCGTATTTAAAGTTTCATATTTAAGTCTTTCCATAATTAGGTCTTTAAGCCACATGATGTTAGGAATCTCATTTGATTATTCTCCATATTAATAACCAATTGCCAAGAAATAAAAACATATTATTGATAAATGCCCAGTTTCCCACCGCTCTGTAATGCTCACCACGCGTGCATGGAATTGTGTCTGGCCTCTCCCTCCTGTGCCAGTGACCTAGTTACCTGCGCCAACACTCTTCATCTGTACTCCAGCTTCACCTCGGTCTTGCTATCTGGGAGGAAAACTCCCCACGCCTTGTCCTTCCCCTCCACAGTTGTCTTGTCCAGGCATGGCCTTTAGCACAGACTAGAATGTGGAGGCACCCCTGTTCCCATTCAGCCTCTTCCAGCAAGTCTCCACCACTCTGGCTTCTTTACTGTTTAACCCATTAAGAGCATCCCTCACCTTTTCCTTTGCACAGTAAGCAAAGAGCAGGTCATTTTGCACTTCTTCAAGTTGAAAGATTCGTTTCCCATTTGAAGCCCCATCTGAAAACCTACCCCATAAATAAGCAGAATTGCATTCACCAGTACAACGCCAGCATAGCAGTGAAACATGCCCTGAGCTCACTAGTGAGAATTCAGGAGGGGAGTTTGAATTCTCTCATGCTTAACTGCAGCATCCCCCAACAAAAGCCAAGCAAAGCCACCGTGTAGGGGGACTTCAGGAAATCTCAGAGTCAGATGAATAGCAGGAAAGAATGGGGATTGGAGTGGAGGAGTTTTATTGTGACTCCATGTTTCCCCTCTGTCATCATGGGCTAGCCCAAGCCCCACCGGCACCCTCAATTCACTCTCTTCCCATTTTTTCTTTAACCTGATTGGGCAAGAAAGAACTTTCGGATCCACCTCTTCCAGGCCTTCCCAGGATGTCCAAGGTCTCAGGATCTAATTTAATGTACAGATTTTCTAATCCAGTTCCCTGCCATTAATCTCTGTTCAATTCTCCTAAGAAACTCCTCATTTCTGTTTATATATTTCTAACTTCTACTTGACAAGTACTCAAATTATAAGCATCTTCCAAAATGTTTTAGGGGAAGGTATAATCTAGATATATGTTCCATTTCACAGAGAAGGAGCTGAGTGTCAGGGACATGAAGCAACTCGCTCCAAGATTTGTGACATATCCAGGGCTGGAATGTCCAGGCCAAGCTCTTTTCTCTTCTTACACATCCCTCCTCTCTCATTGGCCTTCTGGCCCAGGGAACAAAAACTCCTGTGCCCAGTTAGGCTGACCTGCCATGCCCTTCTTTGCTAAGAGCTTTCCAGGAAACCACAGTGAAGTGGAACTTGGCTTCAAAGAACAAGGAAGTTGTTGCCCCAGCTGTGCGGGGTGTGTATGTGCGTGTCGTGTGTATGCACTTTAATAATTAAGTGTGTGCCTGAAACTCTGCAGCAATGGTGACCCCTCACGCCAATTCCCTTTTAATTCCTATGCCCTTAGCACTCCACCTAAGGCAAGGAGTTTTTTAAGCTTTTCACGCAAGGAGGAAAAATCTTGACACCAACTTAAAAGCTCTATTCACCCAGCAGGAACCATCATTTTGCTATTGGCGTGGAGACCTTGACTGATAAGCAGGGCCAGCTGCCCTGTCCAGAGTTCAGAAGCAAGAATTGTGGAGTGTGTTAGCGCAGGTGACAAGGGTCGCAGGGCAGGCTTGCTCAAAGATCTCAGCGGCCACAGGTAGACTCTCTCAAAGGGCAAGCAGGTTGAGCTGGTTGGAACATGTTCATTCCAGCAAGGGCGGGGTGGCCCCTTCGCATCTGTGTGTGTGCAAATGGTTATCAGGTTCCCCAGCCCTGAGTTCCCTCTCCCATGTGCATCTCATGTCTAATCCAAAGGGCTTGGGGTGAGGTCCAATAATTTGCATTTCTAGCTTGTTCCCAGGAAAGCAGATGCTACTGGAACATGAGCCACCCTGTGAGGACCACAGCTCCAATTAATTCAATTAAACATGGAAAGCACCTCAAATCTGATGATAGCTCTCCGGCTCCATGGGAACAGAGAAATAAATAGGACACAGTCCGTTCCTCGAGGAGCCTCAAGAATCAAACACCTCCCCTGTCTGCTTGGGGGGTTGCTTCTTATGCTTTCGAGATAAGCCTGTGTTTCCAAATCCCGGCTAATCAAAAGAGCCATCCAGGAAGTGAGTCCATGAGCAATTACAAGGGTGACTGCACCTGTAAACTTCAAGGGGTCTGAATAAGGATAGGCATCATCCTTACAAACTAACACAGGAAGCTGATGGCCTGATGGCCAGGAAGCTTGAAAATACACAGAAGCCCAGGCTTCTTCCAGAAAATAGAGAATTAGTACATCTGTGATGGAATCTGGGAATCTATATTTTCAACAAGCTCCCAAGATAATTTTCATGATAGTGAGAATTTAAGACAGACTTGATGACTGGGTGTGGTAATCCCAGCACTTTGGGAAGCCGAGGTGGGCAGATTGATTTGAGTTCAGGAGTTCAAGACCAGCCTGGGCAATATGGCAAAACCCCATCTCTACAAAAGAAAATTAGCCGGGCACGGTGGCCCATGCCTGCTGTCCCAGCTACTTGGGAGGCTGAGGGAGGAGAATCGCTTGAGCCTGGGAAGCAGAGGTTGCAGTGAGCCAAGATAGTGCCATTGTACTCCAGCCTGGGTGACAGATCAAGACCCAGTCTCAAAAAAAAAAAAAAAAAAAAAAAGACAGACTTGAATTAAGTCACAGAGTTTTTAAAAGCCCAGAACTTCTACTACCAGGAATGTCTTAAAGTAACCCTTTAGTACTCTCACTTCTATTATCTATTACCTGGCACGAATTATTTCTAAAATAAGCTGGATCTCTCCCATAAAAAAAAAAAATCCTGAATAAAGAGCCCTGGAATAACAGGGAGAAGACAAAAAAAAAATGGGTGAGACCAAGGACAGGTACTCTTAGTAGGCCTGGGTGGAAGGCACTGGTAGATTGCAGATGGCCACAATGCTTCAGAGCCCCTCCCAAAAAGAAGTGAAGTCTACCCACCCCTTGAATCTGAGATGTCCTTGTGACCTGCTTTGAGCAACTGAGTATGACAGAAGGGACACTGGACAAGTTCCAATCCTAGGTCCCAACAGGTCTGACAGCTTCCCTTTTTGCAGGACTTGAAACCCTGCTATCACCCTGGGAACAAGGCCAGGCTAGCCGCTGGAAGTTGAGTAAGACCTCATGGGGAAACTGCAGTCAAAAACCACCCTGATCCTTCCTAAGCCAGCAAGCCCCAGCCTCTAGCCACAAATGCTTGAACAAGATGGACCAGACACGCTGGAGCACAGTCCAAATTACCCGCAGAGTCAGGAGCTAAATGGATGGCCCTTGTTTTAAGCCACCAAGTTCTGGGGTGGTTGTTACATAGCATAAGTTGACTGATACAGGAAAGACACCAGGGAATGTCAGGGCAATCCTAAAAACCAATTCCATCACTGGACCATTTTGCCTTGGGCCAGATCTAAGCATTGTGCCCCTGCTATGTGATAAAGCCACCCTCTGGGTCCCCGACGCCTTGCTTCCCCAAAAGTTCAAAGCTTTTCTCTGAGTAGTAAACTGGAAAACTCATCCTTCTAATAACCCAGCTTTGCTCATTGCCCCATTGCCCTAAACCCAGCCATAAGATTCATGAGAGAAGGGAAACAGCAGCCATTACATCACTTGCTTCAATTTCCATATAAGAAAACAGAGCAGGTCTGTCCTCAGTGTACACACATCTGAGTGTTCTGCAGCATCAAAGATTCTCCATGCAGTGGGGCACTCATGCTGAGCTAACTCTTAGCAAATGGGGTTGCTGCCTAAGCAGGTGGCAAAGTGATACGGTACAGTAAGCAGTGGGCCACGGATCTGGAAACCTGGATTCCAGTCCTGCCTGTCATCTTGGGCTCTCTGGATGGGCACTTACCCTCCCTGAATTCCAGGTCTTCAATGGTTGGATTTGATCACCAACACATTTCTAGGGTACCATAGAACAAGACATGAAGCTCAGGTAAGAGATCTGAGCCCCAGTTCTTGACAGAGCTGGCTTTGTGTATATGCGACTGTCATGCCAGACCCCTGTTGATGCCAGCAGGGATGGCACCGTGTCCAAGAGGCCAAGGAAGAGACCTGGAGCTGGCAAACGAGATATAGGGTATAAACAGTGCAGTCCAGGACCAGCGAGCTGGACAGGAAAACTGCTCTTGTTTGTAAAAAAACATACAAGTTATGTGGCATTTTCACTTAGGAACCTCCATCTGGCAACTTCTATTTAACCCAGAACAAAGAGCCTCAATCCCCTGTCCAGCATGTGTTCCAAGGGATGGGCCCTAGGGGTTCAGATGGCCTTATAAATAAGGAGTGAGTTTCTGGGTTGGCCACTCCTGGATTCCTTAGCTGAGAGCTCTGAATACACATTGTTCTGAGACCATAGGGTCATTCTCAGGGTATGATTGAGTTATTGCTGTCAGGTGTATCTGCCATACAGCCACCCAGGCAAGTTGCACAGGGCTCCAGGCTCAGAAGATCCCCATACTTGGTTTAATACTCAATTATTGCTATCTTACAATCTTCGTAATTTTATCTTTGAACTTGGTGTTTTTTATTGTGTTTGGTTTTGGATTTTGGAGTTTTGTTTGTTTGTTTTTTGTTTTTTGTTTTGAGACAGAGTTTCGCTCTTGTTGCCCAGGCTGGAGTGCAATGGCACAGTCTTGGCTCACTGCAACTTCCACCTCCCGGGTTCAAGCGATTCTCCTGCCACAGGCACCTGCCACCATGCCTGGCTAATTTTTGTGTTTTTAGTTGAGACAGGGTTTCACCATGTTGGCCAGGCTGGTCTCGAACTCCTGACCTCAGGGGATCCACCTGCCTCGGCCTCCCAAAGTGCTGGCATTACAGGTGTGAGCCACTGCGCCTGGCCTGAACTTGGGTTTTATAAGTGAAGTCCAAAGAGACAGTAGAGCATGCACAAGAGCCCAGGAAACACATGAAATATGCATATCTGCCTCTGTTCCTTGGTAGTACATTTGCATACAATGTTCATGGTTCCCAATGAGCACAGAATTCCAGTGCATCCAAGATGTGTGGGACTTCAGCAAAACTCAGGTCTACGACTGAATATGGGAGACACTGACAGCACTGAGAAGTCATGCTTTCTGTTCAAACCACAACTTGCTTCAAGAGCAGAAGGAAAGCAATAGTGTTTTATGGCATCCAAACAACCAAAGAGCTTGCTGTGGGTTCAGTTGTGTCCCTTGCTCCCCCAAAATTCATATGTTAAAGCCCTAACCTTGAGCACCTCTCAATGAAACCGTATTTGGAAATAGGGTTTTTGCAGATGGTAATTAGGATCAATTAAATCAGGATGAGGTCATACCGGGATAGGAGGCCCTACTGCAATATGGCTGATGGCCTTAGAAAAAGGGGCAGTGTGGGCACAGCACACAGACGGGGAGAATGCTATGTGAAGATTAGAGTTATGCTGCCACAAACCAACCAACTGCCAGGAGCTAGGAGGGAGACCTGGAAGATCCTTCCCTATCCCTTTCAGAGGGAGCAAAATCTTGCAAACACCTTGATCTCCGATTTCCAGCTTCCGGAATTGTTAGACAGTAAATTTTGGTTGTATAAGCCACACAGCTGATACTTTGTTATGGCAGCCCCAGCAAACAGATACAGAACACACTATTTTTTCTTCTTCACATTACCTCCCTGTTAGTCAACCACTACTGCAGAAAATGATGACACAGAAGGAAAGGGAAAGACATGCGACTTATAAATCCTTTTCCTTTCTGTCCTTCCTTATGCATCAGTAAGCAAAATGTGGAGAGTGTTGGTAGAATGTGTGCATATCAAACAGTGAAATAGCCAGGCACGGTGGCTCACACCTGTAATCCTAGTACTATGGGAGGCCGAGGTGGGTAGATCACTTGAGCCCAGGATTTCAAGACCAACCTGGGCAACACAGCGAGACCCCGCCTCTACAAAAAATCAAAAAACTAGGCGGGCATGGTGGCATGTGCCTGTGGTCACAGCTATTCAGGCAGCTGAGGCAGGAGGATCACTTGAGCCCAGAGGGTCAAGGCTGCAGTGAGCCATGATCCCACTGCTGCTCTCTAGCCTGGGCAACCAAGCAAAACCCTATCTCAAAAAAAAGTAAAAAAATAAAAAAAAGTAAAATAAAAACAATTGAGTTAGTTTTGTGCAGCATTTCTACTGTACTGTTGAGAACAAAATATATATGCATTTACAAACTATGAACGAATTATATAATTTTGATGATTCTACATTCAAGTTAAATGCTATTATGTTTGCATTTAAAAGTGGCATTGTACAATATAAAGATGAACAGTGAAATTCATGTAAATAATGCAAATTTTAATTTTTCTTTCCTTAGAACAACATTAAAGAGCAAATATGAAACACCGTGACAAGTTCAAAAAGAGACCAGGGAAAACAGGAAACAGCTTTTTCTATTTCACTACTTTTAACAGCATGTTTGCCCCTGCTTTTAAAAAGGGGGACCTGCATTCCATTTGCATTGGGCCCTTCAAATTATGTAGTCAAGAGCTATAGGAGGGCCGCGTGCAGTGGCTCATGTCTGTAATCCCAGCACTTTGGGAGGCCGAGGTAGGCAGATCACCTGAGGTCAGGAGTTTGAGACCAGCCTGGCCACCATGGCAAAACTCTATCTCTACTACTAAAAATACAAAAGTTAGCCAGGCATACTGGCAGGCACCTGTAATCCCAGCTACTCAGGAGGCTGAGGCAGGAGAATCGCTTAAACCTGGGAGGCAGAGGTTGCAGTGAGCCAAGATCACACCACTGCACTCCAGCCTGGGCAACAGAGTGAGACTCCATCTCAAAAAAAAAAAAAACAAAAAAAAAAAAACACAACTCTAGGAAATGCTGTTTCTACTCAGGTGCTCTAAACTTTGCTCTTCTCCAACTCCTAAGTCTGGATCTTTCTGATTTTACCTCTTAATAACTTTACATTCATATAGAAAACAAATGTTATATAATCACAATGCTCAGGTATGCAAAAATTCACATTTTTTATTTCTCCATGACTGATACTTAGTTGTTGAGACTCCGTTTACCATTTAATGATAGAGGAAAAAATTTTGAAAACTCAAAGAAACTCAGTGATGTGGAGATTTGAGTTCGGTCAATTCAGGATACTCTCTCTTTCGCTATTTACATGAATTTCACTGTTCGTCTTTGTATTGTAAAATGCCACTTTTAAATGCAAATATAACAGCATTTAACTTGGAAGCAGAATTACCAAAGTTATATAAATTGTTCCCAAGGGAGAGATTAAAATCTAAGATGAAATCCTTGACCTCCCACGTTTATCCATGCTGATTTATGTTGAGATCTACAATTCCAGTTAGCCTTTGGTCATCAGTCCTCCTGCCACCGCAGATGTGGCGAAATGCTCACATCCTGGTCTGCGCTCCAGTCCACCCAGGTTCTCTGCATCCTTTTCTCGCTCACTGAGAGGTCAGGTCCAGCAGTTTGTCTCAGCTTCTTCTTGCTTCTCTTGGGTCTGTTAGAGATTCAGGGGTTTGACTTAAGTCTTCCTACCCTGGACCAGGGGTTGGCAAACTATTGCCCAGGAGCCAAATCTGGCCCACTCCCTGTGTTTATAAATAAAGTTTTACTAGAACACAGTCATGCCCATTCATTTACATTTTGTCCATGGCTGCCTGCACTCTACAACTAGAGTTGCAACTGAGACTATATGGCCCACAGCCTAAAATACATATCATCTGTCTCTTTATAGAAGAAGTTTGCCAGCCCGTGACTTAGATACACTGGCTGTTATCTTACCTTCTGTCATTTCAATGAAGTAGCTACTATTTTCTTTAGGAAGCTTTCTGCTTCCTTGAGAAGCAAGACTTAAGTCTTTTTTACTTTGCAGAATCCTACAGACTTGCCAGGATTTTCCATCAACTCCAGGGACAATTGCCTATGTCCCAAGATGAAGAACCATCATTGCCTTAACCCGAGTGACATTCTCTCTGCCTGTCGTCTATCATCAACAAGTCTTCAGGTCTTTCTCACCACTTTGGACAAGAAAACTGGCTTTACATCACTGTGCATTGCGCACTTGTATTAGTTATCTATCGGCATATAATACATTTACCCCAAAACATAGCAGCTCAGAAAAACAAACACTTAGGATCTCATGGTTTCTCTGGGTGAGGAATTGTGCATGACTCCGCTGGAGGCCTCTGGGGCTCATTGTCTCTCATGAGAGTGTGTCAATCTGTTTTTGACTCTGCCACCGTCATCTCAAGGCTCCACTGGGTGAGCATCTGCTTTCAGGACTACCAGCAAGTCTCAAAAGGTCTGCTTCCAAACTCACTCACATCTTCTCTCCACAGGGCTGCCTCGTGACACAGCAGCTGGCTTCCCCCAGAGAGAGAAACAGCTCCCAAGACGAAAGCCACAGTCTTTTAATACGCTACTTTTGATGTGATGTCCTGTCCCTTCTGCCATGTTCTCTTTGTTACAAGAAAGTCGGAAGTCCAGTCCACACTCAAAGCAAGGGGAATCGAGCTCCACTTCTAAAAGGGAGGAGTATCAAAGAATGTGTGGACATGGTCTTAAAACCACCACATCCCAGCACTCTTAGGCTCATGACAAACTCTGGCCTCAAAACACCTTTTCCAAAAAACCCTGGGCTATCAAGACAATTGTGTCTACCACGATCTCTAAAACTCCATTCAGAAACCTGTTTGAAAACCATTTGGGAGCATCTTTTTTTTTTTTCTTTTTTTTTTTTTTTTTTTTTTTTTTGAGTCAAAGCCTGTCTCTATCACCCTGGCTGGAGTCCTGTGGCATGATGTCAGATTGCTGCAGCCTCTACCTCCCAGGCTCAAACCATCCTCTCACCTCAGCCTCCCAAGTAGCTGGGACTACAGGCGAGCATTACCATGCTGGCTAATTTTTTTTTTTTTTTTTTTAATAGAGACAGGGCTTCACCATGTTGCCCAGGTTGGTCTCAAACTCAGGACCTCAAGCAATTGGCCAGCCTCAGCCTCCCAAAATGTTGAGATTACAAGCAGGAAACACTGCGCATAGCCCATTTGGTGACATCTTAATGCTCCCTTCATCTCACTCTTCCCATAGAAACAATGAATAGTTTGGGGGCAAAAAAAAAAAAAAAGCCGGCAAGAAAAACCTTGGTTATTATCTTCTAATTTTATCCTATGGTATTTACTTGAAAAAGCGTTTTGGATGTCTAAAATCTATCTGCTCAGACAAATAAATCAAGCTGATAAGATGAAATAAATGAATACAGGTAGCCATAGCAATGCACAATAAATGCTCCGCAGTTCTAAGCACATGATTATTTGAGTAAACATTTAGATCCACATAAAAATATTAGCAAGCCAGTCTTTCAGAATCAGATCACTGGAAAGAATTAACTGAAGAAAATCAAAGCCACTGCTCAAATAGAGTCCATTCTTTACAAATATATATATTTTCTTCTCTCTTCCAGGGTCCTTGCTCAACCCCACAACAACGACCCTGGAATTGTAGAAGTTTCATAATGTCCAATTTTAAGATCTCAGCCATGATTAAGACTAGAGTAATCAAGAAGATTAAAAATATTTCTTCACTTTCCTCCTTCTAAGAATAAGTAAGCATAAAAGTAATAGCCGCTAATTCTTATGTGCATGTTACCAGTTACTTTGTTGGGCACTTTACATACATTATCTCAAGTAATTCTCATCTTCACAACACCCGTGCCAGAGAAATATTGCTATCTTGTTGGGTTTTTTTTTTTCAGATGAGAAAACAGGCTCAGATAAATTATTTTCCCCAGGTCACATGCTATAAAATAATGAAGCCAGATTTCTAACCCATGTCTATCTGAGTCCTGAGTCTATTCTCTTAACAGTATTACCACACAAGGAATAAACCTGATACACACATCTTCCCGGAACATCAGTAATGTATGAAGATGAAGACAGAAATACTGTTTCCATATTAAAATAAATATGACTATATTATGTATAGGAAAAATTAATATGCATTAAGATCAAATCAATGTCATGCTTTCAGCCTGTGGATTTGGACCACACATCAACATCTCTGAAAAGATTGGTTTCTCTGGGTTGCAGTCGAGGTTTCCAGCCAGAAAAGAAAGTTAAAGAAGCCCAGCACCCCACACCTCTCCCAAGTGAGTAAATAGCAAACTGAGAAGAATATCAAGATACTACATAAAGTTTTTTGATTTTTCATTTTAAATACTGTCTTGATTCCTCCTGGGACTTTCCCAACGCAGAAACAGCGATGACTGTACAAGGGAAAACAGATGATTATTTTGCTCGTTCCTGTCCCACCCTGCCCTCCTTGCCTTTGAGTTCTCATGCAATCCTATTGGGATCTTTGCAGGGGAATGAAACATTTTGATTTGCTTGTTGATTTCAAAGACAGCTCCCTGGGAAATACCACAGCGATTGTGTTCAAATTCACCTGAGTAAAATGTTTTTGCTTATTAGAAAACAATCTTTGCAACAGGAGCAAGCCATACATGAGATGCAGAGATCAGAAATGAGAGTCTTTCAGAAGGTTACTGATATTTCCTGAGATGTGCTCATGTGTCATATTTGACAGGAAGGTGAAGAGAGCAAAGTGGGGCCACCTGAAAGAGCACAACTCAATCACTTAGACCCCATTCACTGAAAATTCAGACGTGCCTGAGCTAATAGACAACTGCCTGCCATTTAGAGAGTGAGGATGTGTTACAAACGCTGCAGACGTGGACCTCATCTATTCCTCACGACAACCACTGTGGGGAAAGAATTGCCATCCCCATTTCGCACATGAGGAAAATCATGTGTAAAAATGATGCAAGAGATCTGGGAATTTCCATAGGTCACTGAGCTAAAAAGTAGCAAGGCTGAGCCCCCAGCTGGTTCTGCAGGGCCATCAATCACAGAGGCCCGCTAGACCCCAGAAGGTCCTGTATTATAACAGTCATGGCATTCTAATTTCTGATGTAATTGGAAGTCTTTTCTACCAGAGGCTTTCACATCCTTTGGAAGGCCTGGGGAAGCAGAGGCCAGCAAAGCAACTGCTTGAGTTCCTGAACCCATGAAGCGCCAGAGCCGTGGAGAAGCAGCAGGCAGTCCCTGGTGTTGTCACCACCAGGGAGGTGTATTTTCACAGCAACATCCAATTAGAAGATAAATGCAGATTTGCTTTTCTAAACAGAATGCACTTACACCAACACTCAGCAATCCTTCCCTTAGCAGCTGAACAAATTCTCAGGGAAAGCTACTGGCTACAGAGGAGCCTTTGAGATCACTTTCAGGTATTGTTTGGTGAGTGATTCCTGCAGGCTCACCCAGAAGCTGCTGCAAACCCCATGATGATCCCACACTTCTGCTGACAGTAACCCTGAAGGATGATAGCTTCACCTGTTCTTCCACTTTCCAGACCTCATTCCAGTGCCTCTGATTGGCTGAATATAACCCAAAACCAAGCTGGAAACCATCATTCTCAGCAAACTATCGCAAGGACAAAAAAACAAACACCACATGTTCTCACTCATAGGTGGGAATTGAACAATAAGAACACATGGACACAGGAAGGGGGACATCACACACCGGGGCCTGTTGTGGGGTGGGGGGAGGGGGGAGTGGGGAGGGATAGCATTAAATGACGAGTTAATGGGTGCAGTACACCAACATGGCACATGTATACATATGTAACAAATCTGCACGTGTGCACATGTACCCTAAAACTTAAAGTATAATAAAAAAAGAATTGGGGGGCATGTAAGTAGTCCCTGATTCTTCCTTGCAATGCAGAAGAGAGCGGACAAAGACACAGTAATGGTATTGAGCTGACCACAGCCAATAGTATTAATAAATAGTATATGCATCACCAATTTATTATCCCAATGTATAGATCTGGAACTATTAAAGGGAATTTTTAAAATGGCTGCCACCGTTGTATCATTAATCTATGGCTGCGTAAGAAACCACTCAAAAATTAGTGCCTAAAGCAACAACTGTTTACTTGGCTCACAGTTCTCAAGGTCAGCAATTTGGGCTGTGCTCAGCTGGTCCTTCTTGTGTGTCTGTGGTCGGCTTCCAATAAGTCAGGTGGCTCCATTTCTCAGGGTGCACGTCTGGTGGCCGGGACGGTGGGGATACTGGGCCACATTTCTCTCATCTTCCAGAAGATTACCCAGGCTTACTCCCACAGAAGCTGGCAGAGTTCCAAGGGTGTGAACAAAAGCTGCCAAATCTTTTGAGGGCCGGGCTCAGAATTGCTATCATGTCATTTCTGCCATATTCTACTGCACAAAGTGAGTCACAGGGCCCACTCCACTTCAGAGGACAGAGAAACAGACTCTGCTCCTGAAGAGAGAAGCCACAAACCCACATTCCAATGGGGCGGCATTCACAGAGTGGAATCACGGCGACTTTCGCAGACATTTTGGGAAAGAGTAAGGCAAATAAAGTTCAACATGTTTTTCAAGCCCCTTGCAGGACTTTAATACAAGGAAGTAGATGATCAGTCTCCAAGAAGAAGGCGTAATGTGTAGGGTCCCCACAACTTAGGTAGCCACAAAGCCCTTTTGGTTTGGGGCATCTTGTGGGCCAGTTGCTCTGGGAATCATCTCTGTGAAATACCACTCAGCCCCATTGTGAATTTCCAGTCTGAATCAAGGAAGAGGTCTATTTTCATCACTGAGAGGATGGAATGTCATCAGCGGGGTAGACGTTGTGTGGGGGAGAATGCTTTGTTTTATAGCGGGGCAGAGCGGGGAAATAAAGTGCCCTGTAGTACCTTAACCTTTGGTTTCCAGCCTGGAAAGACCACAACATGTGTTCAACGCCTCCCTGAAGTCATTATTGCTTCCGAGCCAGCTGAATTGCTCGATAATAACAATTCTTTGCACTTATGGAATGCGTTTCCTCCGAGGAGAGCCAAGTAATTTAGAATCACTTATTAATTAATCCTCAGCCCCCACATGAGATGAGGATGGGTTATTATGCATCTTTAACGGATGTGTGAAGTGGGTAAAGGGAAACAAAATGACATTAACCGTCTGCCCAAGGTCACTGTGTTGTCAAACTCACTGGACACCCTCCCAGCTCCGTAGACCTCACTCTTCATTTTGGGTGCCTCTCTCACAGTGGCAGCGGAATTCCTCGGAGCTGGGTTCCGGCCATTTCAGCAAAGTCTGTGTTTACTGAATCAACCATGAGGATTTTGCTGTTTCATTTCATGGGGGGGCAGGGGGTGGGGTGGGGGCTTCATTTTTACTATTCCGCTTTTGGGTTTAGTGTTGATTTGAAAATTTAGTGTTCGGGTGTCCAAGAAGAGCTGGTTCTAATTGCACTTATCTTGCATTTTGTTCACAGAGACGTCACTTACTCGGGGAGAATATGCACTCACCAAGCTGAAACAGGGTGCCGCTGCCCACCGCACGCGAAAGCAGGACTCAGAAAGGAGGAGGGAAGCATGTGTTGTCCCCACCAGGGCCGCGTATTTTCACAGCAAAATCCAGTTAGGAGATACATGCAGACTGGCTTTTCTGAACAGAATGCACTTACCCCAGCACGCAGCTCTCCCGGGGTCCACTTCCCTTAGCAGCTGAACAAATTCTCAGGGAAAGCCCCTGACCACGGAGGAGCCTGCGCGATCACTTTCAGTCACCGTTTCCAATCTGTTTCCGAAAGGAGTTCTTCCCTAAATGTGTGTTTTTCCACACATACAAACCAAACCAACCTTAGTGGGTTTATTTTTGTAAAGGGAAGGGAGAACCTGTCACATCGAAATAGCTACAAAGCTCATCGAAAACTTAGACACTGTGGGGTCTAGTTAAAACACGTGTTTTAACTAATATCCCCATGGCCAGGTAATGAGAGCCAAGGCCAGGCTTCTGAGTTGCACAAAACCAGCTGCAGCTACCCCTGGTGAATGAGAATAGGCACTTCAGAGGACACAAAAATCTAGGAGCTGGTAAGGAGCTCTTCTTGCACATGGTCACTTTCAGGGTCAACTCAAGGGAAGAAAATTCTGCAACGTTTAGAACTTGGAGAAACACTCTTTTGATTCGATGCGGTTCAGGTTGTGCAGACTGACGGAACTTCATCTGTCC
The DNA here is from genome assembly GCF_029289425.2 of Pan paniscus. NCBI lineage: Eukaryota > Metazoa > Chordata > Mammalia > Primates > Hominidae > Pan > Pan paniscus. The sequence goes on along the minus strand of NC_073252.2, from coordinate 27,308,753 downwards.
TTCATTCATTCCCTCTTTCATCAAATGTTTATTGATGTTACTTTGCTGAAGGCCTGGTTCTGGGGCTCTTGGAGGATGGATCCAAAGCCTGCGGCCTGGAATGAAACTTTCAATGAATTCCTTTTCTCTCTCTCTCTTCAGGTCTGTGTGCCAGGCCCAGTGTCAGGCTCTGCCTGGGTACCTTATGATTCCCACTCCCAGAAGCTTAGGGTGCAAATCAGAACTGTCTAGGAAGCAATCTAATTAAGGCTTCCTGGTAGACCCAAATGCCCCAGGTCTCAAAGGAAGAAGACAATGATGGTGGAGCAGGAGTTAGAAGAGTAGAGTCCACCATGCGTCCAGATCATGGCGTGTTGTAAAAGGGGATCTCAGGCAAAGAGGGGCACTAGAGGGCCAGGGGACAAGTGTATCATTGTGCCTGAGGACTGGCCTGCAGCTGGCAGCTGTTGGCTCACATGGTGAGATTCCCACGGGACTACACCAGCATCTTTTCTTACTTTCTCTCACTGTGAGCCACAACACTGCTTTTTTTGTTCCTGGGTCCTGAGATTAATCTTGCATGTCTGTGTGTGACAGGTGGAAGTATGTCCTTACACGTGTTTTAACTAATGGCTCATTACTGGCTGAAATTTATCATCTTCAGCCCATCCTTGTCCCTCCCATCTGCCTTCACCTGCTAAATCCTCTTGATCATATTCCAAAGCTATATTTTACTGGTTTGAATCTCGTCTCTGCCACCACACGGCCCTGGGTAAAAGACTTAACTTCTGAGTTTCACCGCTTGCATCTGATAACATTGTGAAGAAGAAATGAAACAACCTACATAAAGCACTTGGCACAGAGTTGGTAGCCAGTAAATGTTAATTCTTTTTTATCCCCCTTGCAACTTCTTCCTCTGTGTTCCCACCGCGGGTTGCTTATCCAGCTATATTTGACTAAGGTTAGAGGCTGCTTTGTATAACTGGTCCATTACATTGATGATGAATAATTTAAAGGGAAGAAGAATCTATATTGACTATAAGGTACCAGAGATAGAAATAAAAGCCCAGCCTTGGAGTGGGGGCAGGGCGGGAATCATAGCTGATTTGCATATGCACATTCACCAGGGAGTTAGAACCAGTCATTTGTTTATAACCCAATCCTATAATTTCGAATATTTACAAAGCATTCATCAAATCATACACAACCCTATTTTAGAAGAAAATCTTCCAGACATTGGCCACATAAGAAACTTACTCTATGTTCCAAGGGACAAAAGTAATTGATGGATGATGATAAAACAAATTGCTACCAAAAGGGGACATAAATGTGGAACCAAAGAACCCATGAGAGGATGAACATGTGACACTGCCGAAGGATTTGCTGGCTTTGGCTGGATCCCTGGGTGACTGCCAACGTTAGTGTATATGTAAGTTTCTAAAATATGTACCACATAGAGTGCAAAGTTTGGCAGACACCTGAGAAACAGCAACTAGTGGATAATGAATTAACACATATACCTTTTGGAGACGACTCCATTTTTTTCTGACCCATTTGGAAATGAAGCATTAAAAAGGAGATCCTGTAAGAAGCAAACAGAAATGCCAGCTCTCTACCAATGTTGTCTTTCAAGAATTCTTCCCAAATTTGGTGTGTTAATGACTTGTTAAGAATCAAGTGACCCAATATAAGACGGCAGTTATCTACTGAGTCTGATTTTTCAAAGACCACCCATTTCATGAACCAAGTTGAAAAATATCTTTCCCTTATGAGCAAATAAGACTATTTGGGGAAAACAATAAGAGAGTAATAAATTTAACATCTTTTTCGACTCCACTTCTTACACCATGAAGAATGTTTTTGCATCTTCAGCAGGGAGGTTCTTGGTCTAAGTCACCAACCAGGTGCCTAAGCCACAAAAGTACCAGAGAAGGACTAGCCAGCACCTAAATTATCCACCAACCCTTCCCTGTAACTGGCTGGAGAAAAACCAGAAGCAAATCTTCAAATACCTACCCACTCTGAGCCCTGCTCAGCACAACAGTATTGTTATAATTCCATGCTCTTAAGGGAAGAAATGTACCTTCACCTGAATTGTATTTTGAATCAAATACACTCTGGGCAATCAAAAAGAGATGATTAGTAATTGCCCCCACCTGGCAATGTCTTGGGGCTTAATTCAGAACAGTAATGGCTCTGGGGATAGAAAACATGTTCGAATTCTAAGTCAGCCCTAGCTTAACACGTTCCCTCACCAAGCAGGAATCAGGAAAAGTGGTGAGATAGCAAGACAAGGCACAAGGTCACTAGAAGGCGACCTTCCAGTTGGAGGAAGGTGACCACATTTCAGTGGTGAGGGAGAGGTGTCCACCTTCCAGTGGTGGGGTGGGGAGGTGACCACCTTCCAGTTCTAAAGAGAGCAGCAGAAAAAGCAAGAATCAGCGGCTGTTCACCCACAGAGCTGTACTTATATATGACCAGGGAGACACAGACACACAAATTACAGATATACTCACATGTGCAATACACACGCTCAGCAGTGTGAACCACAATAAGGATAGCCCTGTTGGTAAGATGAGTGGGCTTCACACACACATACACACACACAGAATGCATGCTTTCTGATACACGCACATGTGCACAGATCAGAAACATTTTCTTTAAAGAGATTCATAAATGAAGAAATACGCTTTTTCTCTGCAAATTTGGACCTCTGTGACCTTCTGCACTGAAGGCATGGTATGACTCATCTGAGCTAACGCAAGCCTGGTCACGTTAAGGGTGTGTGCCCACCTCAGTTCGGCGACCTCCACATTTTCCATCATAATAAGAGATCCTTACATCGTTGCAGCTCTACTTAGCATTTGGGGTGTCAAAATCCCCTGGGACCCCAAAAGCCCCCTTTCTGTCACTTATCACAGTGTAGTAGGGCAAACATAATAGATTTCATCCAACCCAACTGCACAATTGGGAGATAGTTTTTAAATTTTATTCAGTAACGAGAGTGGTTTTATTGTTGTAGATACTGGAGGAATACAAATCGGCCAGATTTCTCGTCCATAAAAAAAGCCGGCATTAGAGTTGGGAGGAATGTGAAGTCGAAAAAGAAGAATTCTTCTCAAGATTTACATGTAAATAAAGTTAAAGCACAAAACGGGGAAACTGGACTCTTTAATATGGCTCTCCTTTAGAAATATTTATACAAGCCTTTGAACCGAGCCCAACAATTCAGAGTTGACGCCATGCGGTGTTCTCAACATCTTATCAAATATTAAAAACCCCATTCTGCAGAACAACGACACTTTACATGCCGAAAAGGCAAAATAATATTTGAGCAAACTCCCCTTTGTTTCCACCAAGAGAAACTTGAGCACTTTTTTTCACCTTTTACATTTTCAGAAGAAACATCTTTTCCTTTGCTGCAGAATCTATAAGAAGCTGGCAACCTGGAAACGCTTATTGCACTCATCCTGGATTCCCCCCACAGGACCTCAGGATCTCAGGCTCTGAGCAGTGCTTAAGCACAATCCCAGGGCCTGGGCCAGATATGGAGGAGGCAACCAGTCTCCACGGCCCTCCTGTCTCCTATCCTATCTCACTCGGTAAGAATGAGACAGGTAGGCTGGGCGCGGTGGCTCAGCCTTTAATCCCAGCATTTTGAGAGGCAAGGCGGGAGGATCACTTGAGGTCAGGAGTTTGAGACCAGCCTGGCCAAATGGTGAAACCTCATCTCTACTAAAAACACAAAAAGTAGCCGTCCATGGTGGTGCACATTTGTAATCCCAGCTACTTGGGAGGCTGAGACAGGAGAATCACGTGAACCTGGGAGGCAGAGGTTGCAGTGAGCCGAGATCGCACCACTGCACTCCAGCCTGGGTGACAGAGCGACTCTGTCTCAAAATAAAAGAACAAGACAGTTAACAACAGTGAAAGTCACCGTGGCCTGAGATGATCTGGGAAAGCTTTCTGAAAAAGGCAGGAACGTAGCTGAGCCTAGAAGCAAAGGGTGTACCTAGACAGCTGTTTCAAATTCCACGTCTTACGTATACTATTCCCTCTACTGAACGGCCTCTTTTATCTTCTCAGAAAATACCTATGTAAGTCTAAACACAGGACGTCTCTCCACTGACCTACCTCTCAGCCCAGTTCTTCCCGTCCTGCTCCCTCCAGCCATTCAACTTTTGCAAATTCTGCCGATTACACAGCCAGCGCTTTGACAAGAGAGCTTGATTTCACATGAGGCCTCCAGACCTGAGGTGAGAGGAGATTGTCCCCAGGTGGAAATAAAGATCTGGTGCTTCCCATAACAAGTTCTCATTAGCCAAAGGCTATAGTGTTGAAAATACATGCTATGTATAAAAGGTGACTTGTCTTCAAATTTCTCTTGTAACTAGAAAGATTGTCAGAATTTTAAATGCTCCACCACCCTAGCCAACGTGGTAAAACCCCATCTCTACTAAAAATACAAAAATCAGCCAGGCGTGGTGGCACGTGCCTATAGTCCCAGCTACTTGGGAGGCTGAGGCATAAGAATCACTTGAACCCAAGAGGTGGAGTTTGCACTGAGCTGAGATCCAGCCACTGCACACCAGCCTGGGCAATAAAGTGAGACTGTGTCTCAAAAAAAAAAAAAAAAAAGGGAAGAATGTGGATATTTATTTGCTTGAATTCAGAATCCATTTACCTGGAGTTGAGGCCTATGAAAACCTGGACAAAAAGATCACCAGGCCCCATGCCTATCGGGGAAATCTTTGGAATGACTGCTAATGGGGTGGAGCTGGGCACTGGAGGCACTGAGTGGGAGGAGAAATTCTGTCATGGAGACAGAGGTGTGTCCAGGTAGGCTTGGTGAGAGACACACAGATTCGACATGGGTCCTGAAGGATGCAGAAGGGGGAGGGTGGTGGAGAGGAGGTGAGAAGGGCGTCTGGAAGGGCCAGGAACAGTGTGGATGGGTCAGCATGATCCCTGGTCAGGGGTGAGGGAGGAGCCTCTGTGACAAGATTGGGCTGCTTCTCCATGTTGGGCTGCTCTTGCTAACAGGGGAGATGACTGAGAGCAAAGGTTACTTAATGAGATTTTTCTAGACATCTAATATGAGTGTCGCCCAACTGGAACCACAGGCCAGAGTCCATGTAGGCTGTGGGAAGTGGGGTATGGCCATAGTGGAACAATGGGAAAACCATCTAAGATTCAGGGCATTTAACTTAGGGGTAGAGAGGAGTGTCGCGCTGAACCCCTATTGACTCCAGTGGGGAAGGTACCAGGTTCAAGAGGCTGGAGAGGAGACCCAGCACCAGCAAACGAAACATGAAATTTTTGGGGCGTTTTTTGAGACAGAGTCTCCCTCTGTTGCCCAGGCTGGAGAAAGTGGTGCCCTCTGAGCTCACTGCAGCCTCCACCTCCTGGGTTCAAGCAATTCTCCTGCTGCAGCCTCCTGAGTAGCTGGGATTACAAGCGTGCACCACCATGCCCAGCTAATTTTTGCATTTTTGTAGAGATGGGGTTTTACCGTGTTAGCCAGGCTGGTCTCGAACTCCTGACCTCAAGTGATCTGCCTGCCTCTGCCTCCCAAAGTGCTGGGATTACATGCGTGAGCCACCGCACCCAGCCCATGAGATTTTATTGGAGGCTTACATACAGGGGAGAGGGTCCAGTGGCCGTGGGCTGGGCAAGATATCGGCCTTCCCTACAGTAAAGTGGTGGCGGCTAGGCAGGAAAACCACAGCTCCTTGCAAAAAGCCCACAGTTTATGTAGCATTTCCACTTAACACTTTCTCCCTAACAACCTCCACCTGGCAATCCTCACTCAACCCAAAACTCAGGGCCTGAATCCCCGTGTTCCATGGCGTGGGCCAGGGGCTCAGATGTTCCTGATAGACATGGAACAAATCTCTGAGTTCGCCACTCCTGGATTCCCTAGCTCAGAACACACATTCAGGTGCATCTGCCATACAGAGTCCTTCTCAGGGTACACTTAAATTATTGCTATCATGTGCACTTACCTACAAGGAGTCAGGGCTCAGTAGAAGTAAGGCTGTCTTTCTCATAATAGAAGGGCCAGGTCATGGCAGACTTTGCACCTGGGTTAAGTCGAGGCAGAGAGGTTTCCTCTCATGTGCCATTTCTGAGGAAATCATAGCACCTGCCTGGAGGGCTGTGCTGAGAAGGACATCAGCTCCTCAGAATTTCCCACAGGCCTCTGCGTGAACAGCCCTGTTCCCCTCCCTGACTGCATTTCCCACCGCTGTGCTGAGCTGGGCTCATCATGGGGAAAAATGGCCCAACGGTTAGCCCTACCCCTCAGTGGGGCCATCTTTACGTTGACACAATGCCAACCACAACATTCCCATCCCTGAGCAAGTTTATGCAGCAACTGTAACACTTGAACCCTGGCTGGGAGAGGTCCCTGTGGAGCTTTTCCAACTCTAACGTTTTAGGATGGAACCAAGGTGATAAAAACACAAAAGCTTAACTCCTACTTAGATGGGGCCAAGATGAAATTGACCAGGCTTTTATAACAGAGAACTGCAGAGTCCCTGTTCACCTTCGGCTGTCAAGTGGATTAACCAGTACTCAAAAGGTGTTTCAAAACCCAAATCACCACACCAAAGAATTCAACCAGTGAAATATTAATGGGTTGTGCTGGAAGATAAAATTAAATACTTAGTATTTGTCGAATACCAAAGCAAATTACACCAAATAACAAAACGAAATATTTAATTAGCTGCTCTGAAACGGATTTGTTCCGAAACCATTAATCTCATTAACACACACAACTTCCCTTTCACAGTACCTGCTTTGTTTTTGTATGAAGCCGACACGCAGCTCACATTTGTCTACTTGTGTATGTGGATATCTCTAAGAGCCTCCTCGTAATACAAACTGTGTTTCTGCTTCCTTGCTTCCCATATTTGTGGGTAACATTCATTACCCACAAAACAAAATAAAGAAATTGCTCCAAATGAGAAACAGTCGATGTTTCCAACTGCACAGAGAAGGGGCTATTTTTCCAACGTGCACTGCAGATGTGGCAGCTGAATGCATGTGCACACGAAAACGCTAAATGAACAGCCCGCATAATCGTGACAATTATACGTTGCAATATGTTCTGTTTCTACTCATTAACTCGGGAAGTTCCAAGGAGGGGTAAAAAGTCGGTCGTTCTGTTCTCTTAAAACTGCAGCTTTGTGGACTCTACCTGCTTACTGATAAATTTGACATTATTGAAAAAATACTGTAATAAATTTAGAAACAAAGATTATTCCCACTGAAAAATTATATAATTAACATTTTGAAAGCAGCTGGAATCGGGAGTATTGGAAATAATACCAATACAATACTGCCATCTAGAGGAAACTGGGAGAAACCACAGCCCTTTTTTATTTTTCTGATTGCCGTCTTCCCAGTTGTAAAATCAGCAGCGTAATAAAAGGGTTTGCTGGCTGTTATAACGATGGGGTATAACGATGGTGATAACGATGGGGAAGGGAGACTCACAGTTCCAAATAATGCAATCTTTAGATGAGAGATCTCAAAATTTTTCTTCACATCCCTGAACTCTGAGGCGTCGGAGACGTTGAGGAGGGGCATGTTAACCAGAAAAAGAGGGGCAAACTCAGATCTCCACGAGACCCGCCAAGAGCCTGAATGCATGTGCAGCCCAGTCTTAGTATTGCCCTTCCTTTTTCTGCGTGTTTTTGGTTGTTTGTTTAAGGAAAGCTGAAAATGTGTACGTGTGTGAAATCTCCAGATATTTTAATTTGGCAACTTCTAAAAAATTGAGCTGCGCGGTCTGAATAAAACATGTCTGAGGACCAGCTTTGGCTCAAAGACAGCCAGTTTGTGACAGCCAGTTTGTGATCTTTGGGATAGAAGAAAAAATATTGCCAGTGAATACTGACCAAATGAGAAAGGAAGAGAGAACCCAGGGGGCTGTTACCAGCTTAGAAATGTGTCAAGTGCTTATGTGCCACACTGAAATGCCAGTCTAGTCAAGTGAGAAGACAAGATTCGAACACAGCATTGGATTTAGCTGTCCTGCCCTCTGTAATTTATACACCTGTGCAGTGTAAGGCTTAATGAAACCGTGCACCGTCTTTATTTATTATTATTATTATTACTTATTTAGTTATTTGAGATGGAGTTTCACTCTTGTCACCCAGGCTGGAGTGCAAGGGTGCGATCTTGGCTCACTGCAACCTCTGCCTCCCAGGTTCAAGTGATTCTCCTCCCTCAACCTCCGGAGCAGTTGGGATTACAGGCGCGTGCCAGCACGCCTGGCTAATTTTTGTATTTTTAGTAGATGGGGTTTCATCACATTGGCCAGGCTGGTCTCGAACTCCTGACCTCAGGTGATCTGCCCGCCTCGGCCTCCCAAAGTGCTGGGATTACAGGCATGAGCCACCATGCCCGACCTGTGCACCATCTATCTGCAAATGCAGTAAGCGGTTTCCCCACTCACATGCTGATTCATCAGTAGGTTAGGCCAGTCCTTTCTCTAACCCTGGTTACACCTGAGAAATCTCCCCCAGGAGTTCATCACCAGGTAATGGAAGACACAATGGGAGAGAAAGAAAGGAGAAGAAAGCACTAAAATAAAGTCAAAGACAGAAATTGCCAAAGAAGACAGGGGCTGTTGTTCTGATGTTTTCAAATAATCACATCATTGAACAAGGAAAAAAAATCATAACTAATAGTGGCCACAATGTCAAATAACCAAAAGAGACTTAGAGAAAAAAATGTGTACAAAGTGATGCCAGGCTCTGTATGTGTCTCTATTGAGTAAATAAATTTTTGCAGGTAGGAAACACAGTGCCAAACAAGTTGAGAGGTTGCCATTGATTTGCACTCTCAGCTAATTTGCACTGAGGTGCTCCAGCTCGTTTTCCCTCTTGGTTAAATAATTGAGGGGTTATAACTGTCACAAAACAAAGAAAACCATGACATGTGTATCACAACTTTTGTATCTGATTCCACATACTTCTGACAAACAGATTAAGGAAGGACATTTCAAATACGTGTATGGGAGAGATCGGGAGGGAAAGGTTCACGGGCATGAGCAGTCAGAGAGGTGAGGCAGGTGCAGCTTCCCAACTCGCCCTTCTCTTCCTTGTTCCATTGTTTCAATGTATGAAAAAGGAGTGTTGAAATGTACTCTTGTAATTGTGGATTTGTCTGGTTCTTGCCTTAATTCCATGAGTTTTTGTTTCATGCATTTTGAAGCTCTGTTATCATGTACTTCTTATATAAACATATTTAGGATGTGTGTGCTTTGTTGGTAAATTAACCCTTTCTTCAATATGAAATGTCCCTCTTTATATGTAGTAACAATCTTTGTCTTGAAGGCTACTTTGTGTGAAATTGATATAAGCATACCAGCTTGCTTATGCCTACTATTTTGTAATACATAATTTCCCCCTCCTTTTTGACATGTGTATTTATACTTACATTTCATCATTTATGAGCAACACACTGTGGGTCTTACATTTTTATTCGGTCAGAAGTTCTCTGCCTCTTGAATAAAGAGTTTAGGCAGTTCACTTTCAGTAATTATTAATATGACTGGGTTTAATTGTATTATCTTGCTATTTGTTTTGTGTTTTTCCAGTTGTTGTTTTTTTTTCTTTTTCTGAGACGGAGTCTTGTTCGGTCACCCAGGCTGGAGTGCAGTGGCGCAATCTCAGCTCACTGCAAACTCCGCCCCCCAGGTTTAAGCAATTCTCCTGCCTTAGCTTCTGAAGTAGCTGGGATTACAGGCACGTGCCACCACACCTGGCTAGTTTTTGTATTTTTAGTAGAGGCGGGGTTTCACCATGTTGGCTAGGCTGGTCTCGAACTCCTAACCTCGTGATCTGCCCAACTCAGCCTCCCAAAGTGCTGGGATTACAGACATGAGCCACCGCGCGCGGCCTTTCCATTCTTTTTTGTTTGTTCTTGTTCCTCCATCTCTCCTTGCTTGTTTTCTTTTGAAGTAACCAGATTTTTAATATTCTGTGTCTTCCATTGAGGTTTTAGCTATGTCTTATTTTTTATAGCAGCTACTCTAGTGAGTACAACATTCACCCTTACCTTATTACACACTACAGAGTAATATTCCACTTCATGTGAAGTGCAAGGTGCTTTCAAGAGTATAGTTTCATTTTTGTCCCCTGAGCTATTATTGTCATATTTTGTTCAACATATATTGTAAATTTGAAATGCAATATTACCTTTGCTTCAAAGTGTTACATGTTTCTTAAAGAACTTGAGAAGTAAGGTTGGACATAGTGGCTCATTCCTTTAATCCCAGCACTTTGGGAGGCCAAGGCAGGAGGATCACTTGAGGCCAGGAGTTCAAGACCAGCCTGGCCAACATAACAAGACCCTGGATAAAATAACTTTTCATCTTCCAATTGATCTCAATTTTTAAAAAGATAAAGAAAAAAAGAAATTGAGAACAAAACAGTATTTTATATATTTATCCATGTATTTAAAATTTCTGGTCCTTGCTTTACTTCCGTAGGTCTGAGTTTTCATCTAATGTCATTTATTTGGAGGCTAAAGAACTTCCGTTAGCATTTCTCATAGTGTAGATCTGCTGGCAACATATCTTTTCAGCTTTTTAAAAATGGATCTGAAAATCTATTTTATTCTAATTTTTGAAGGATATTCATGCTGGATAAAGTTAGCACGAAAACACCTGTCTTTGCTGACAGTTTTCCTTCTTCTTTCAATGAGTTTAAGAAGTTCTTATATGTCTTCTGGCCCTCATTGCTTCCCAGTAGAAGGCATTTGTCATATGCATCTTTGTTCTCCTGTGTTGGGTCTTTTATTCTTTGGCTTCTTTTAAGATTTTCTAAGTGGAGTTCTCTTTGTACTTATCTTGTTTGGGATTTACTGAGCGTCTTGGATGAATATTAATTTTTTACTACCCAATTTTGGGGGTTTTCAGGTATTATTTTCTCAAATATTTTTTCTGCCCATTCCCTCCCTTCTCCCTTTCTTGAATCCCAATTATGTGGATGTTAGACAACTTAATAATCTCACATGATCACTAAGTCTCTGTTCATTGTTTCCATCTTTCCACTTTTTTCTCATTCTTCTTCAGATGGAATAATTTTTATTGATTTCTCTTCAAGTTCACTGTACCTTTTCTTGTGAAGTCTCCAATCTGCTGTCAAACCCCTCCAGTAAAGTCTTCATTTCTAACAGCACACCTTTTGGTTATAGAATTTTCATTTGTTTCTTTTTATAATGCTCATTGCTCTATTGAGGTTTTCCATTTGAGGTTTTCCACCTGTTCACTTATTGTGGCCATTTTTTCCTTTTTACCTCTGAACATATTTGTAATGGCAATCTTAAGATTTTAGTCTTTACAACATCTGAACTCTATAGTTCAGTTTAGTCTTTACAACATATAAAACTCTATTCCCATTAACTGGGTTTTGTTCCCTTGATCATGAGTAACATAATTCTAACTTCTTATATGTCTAGAAATTTTTTATTGTATGCTGGGCATTAGGTGTGATACATTATGAAGAGTCTAGATTATGTTGTCTTCTTTAAAGAATGTTAGTTTTGTTCTGCAAAGCAGTCAGTTGGTGCCAAGTTCCCCTACTCTGGCTTGGTTTTATTCCTTTTTCAGGGTGGTTCTGTTTTACATTTATTCCTAGTCCAGGACATTATTGCAGGAGTTGGCAAATATTGTGTGCATAGGACCAGGTAGTAAATATTTTGGCCTTTGTGAGTCAAATATGGTCTCTGTCTCATTTTCCTTCTTCCTCTCCTTTCCCCCCTCCTCCTCTTCCTTCGCCTTCTCCTGATGCTGCTGCTTCTAAAATGCAGAATTATTCTTGGATTGTGGGGTGCACAAATCAAGCCCAGAAGCCAGATTTGGCCACAGTTTTCTGACCTCTTCCCTAGAACATGATCCGACTCCTAGCATGTGGCCTTTATGAGGTTTGAAGCATTCACTGAAAACATTCCATCTGGTTTGTCCAAAACTCCAATGTCTCACAGTACCATACAACCCCTAGCCAATCAAAAGCCACTCTCTGCTAAGCCTCATGAAGCCTCACTCGGTGTATCTGCCTCCTAGCCCTGAGTGAGGGACCCGTAAGAAACCCATATCCTCCTTACCTGCACTAAAGTCCATAAAATGCACCAGACAGAAAGCTGCAGTGACTGTGTGGTTCATTTCTCTCAAGGAATATGGTCTCGCGTTACTTGTTTTTCAGTGCGTGAAACTAACTTCCTCATATTTATTGACCTGTTTTATATTTGCTTGTGGCAGATCAGTTACTCTTATCAGAGCCAGAAATGGAAGTCCCTATATGTTATGCTTTGAACACGTTGTGTTTTAGTGACTCTGAAACCTACAAGTGGAGCTGTATAGGGGGCAGATTATAAGGAATGGGTGGGATGTATAAAAATACAAACTGTTAGTACAGGACACTTGATATTACATCAAGGGGTAAAACTTCACAGGGAAAACACACAGTTGATAAGAGAAAAGGGTGAAGGACTGGATCAGGATAAACACAAAGATGAGAGCTACCTGAGAGCTAAATGGGGAGAGTTGTCCAGTGGAAGAGAGCTCAGCCTTCTCTGGCTTAATTTTTTTCTCTGAGGTTTTACATTTTAGGAATGTCCCAAAGAGTTGTCAGTGTCCTCACTGTCTGTAGTATGTCCTTACCCTCAGGGGACATAGTGATTCAAATCTTACAAAATGGTTATTCATTGCATCTTTGTAAATGATTTTGCTCTCTTCCATTCCAGTATGATCAATTACTGTAATAAAAAAAAGAGTCCCACCACCATTGAGTCCTGTCATCAACTTCTGGTTTTTCTCTCATACTTCCCTGAAGGTTCTGCTACAAGCTACAAGCTAAAAAGTAGTCTTTGAACAGACAGACATCCTCAGAACCTCAATGAAAAGGATGAGGTACTTTTACCCACCAATACTTTAAGTTAATAGACTCATTACTTAAATGAGTACAGACTTCCAAGCAGATACCACTTAAACAACTACAGATTGTAGCAAGGGAGTCAGGATTTTTAGGGCTCTGTTTTAGTACGGAAGCAGCAACTTTGTAAAAGCAGAATGTAGTCTCTAGAGCCAGTGCAAATAATAATTACATGAGACTGAATGAACTGATAAAATGAATATAATTGTGGTTGTGATATTTGTAATTTACTTATTGTGTATTAACATTTTTAATATTCTAGTTTATTATAGGCATACAGTGAAGCCCTTTTTCTTTCTTCTTGCCCTATCCCTAGCCTTTAAACTAAGGGTCATTGAACTATGGTCCATGGGCTAAATCCAGCTCACTACAGGTCAAATGCAGCCTATGACAGGCAAAATCCAGATATGCCCCCTTTTTATACACTGTCTATGGCTGCTTTCACGTTACAATGGCGGATTTGAGCATAAGTCTTACATCAGACACTCATGGCCTGCAAAACTGAAAACATTGTGGTGGCACATGCCAGTAGTCCCAGCTACTCAGGAGGCTGAGGCAGGAGAATCGCTTGAACCCAGAAGGCAGAGGTTGCAGTGAGCCAAGATTGCACCACTGCACTCCAGCCTGGCGACAGAGCAAGACTCCGTGTCAAAAAAAAAAAAAAAAAAACTGAAAACTTTTATTATCTGGCCCTAACAATGAGATCATCACATGGACACAGGAAGGGGAACATCACACTCTGGGGCCTGTTGTGGGGTGGGGGGAGGGGGGAGGGATAGCATTGGGAGATAGACCTAATGCTAGATGACGAGTTAGTGGGTGCAGCGCACCAGCGTGGCACATGTATACATATGTAACTAACCTGCACAATGTGCACATGTACCCTAAAACTTAAAGTATAATAATAAAAGAAAAAAAAAGTTTGCTGACCCCTGTTTTAAACTATGCTTTCTCATGCTAAAATGAAATATTATTAAAATCGTGTTTTATTCTCACTGACAGCTCAAAATTCAGGGACAAATAGTTTTAAGTTTCTTTTCCTTTAAGAGCAGGGTAGTATTTGCAAGGAGCCAATAAGAAGCTCTTGTTGTTGTTGTCGTTAATCAAGATAAAGTCAGGAAAAAAATCAATTGTATAACCAAAGCCTTAAAGTGTTATATCAGAATAAATCTTATTTAAGCAGGTATGGCAAGTCCCCATTGATAAAAGGAGTTGTGTTTCATATGTGGAACCAAGGCTCACAAAGCCCTCCCGGGAGATTGGTCTATTCTATGGCTTTTGGAGTTCTGGATATTTAGTTAGAGGAGAGAATGACTTCCTAGCAGACTAAGTACCTTAGCAGATTGGAAGTGGGAGGAGGAAGAGGTCAAGAAAATAAATTCATCAACATTTACAGGTACTCTAAGCAACGCTGGTAGAAATTAATTTCTTGGGGTTGGTTTCCTAGCTTCAGGACATGAGCACAAATGAGTGATACAAAGTTCTCTGGAATAATATAGCCTGTTGAAAACACAACACTAGATTCCCTGTTAGTTCTTATGACAGAGGTTAATTTTTTGGCCTTATTAGTTGCTTAACACTATATGGCACTGAATTTACTGACCATAGTTCAAAGAAATTTACATATACTAATTAACACGTCTTGCTGCATTGTTAACTAACAGGACAAAATAAAATAAAAACAGCTTTTGAGATCAAGGATAATATTCAGGGATTATTTATGATCACAGAGGATGGCTGTTAGAAAAAGTATCCAACAAAGGAGAAAAACTGCAGCTAGGAGGCAGGACTATCAGCCCCCACTTGGACAGATGGAACAGTGTGTGGAGACTCACATTGTGAACTTTTACTCCAAGAACTACTGCAGGAACATACCAGGAAAACCAAAATAATTCACAGACCCTTTGAAGGAAGCGGCTTGCTGCTGCAAGCTCCCTAAGATAGACATAAAACTGTGAGTGCCCAAAGTGTGAAAAGGGGAAGGCTGCCTCCAAACACACATCTTCACTAGAGGACCTGAAAATCCAGATCACCAGAGAAGGATTTAACCTTACCTAGAGCTGAAATAAACTTAGAGAGCCCAGTGAAATATAAAGGTAGAAGAAGCAGTGAGAAGAGCCCTGTGGGTACTCCCAGTCCCCAGGGAAGCCATTTCTGACTTTGTCTCACAGGGGTCCTTGGGGAGGGCTGCCAGTAGAACTGAGGAAGGGCCATAGGCGGAAGGAAACTTCCAGATGAATTTTGTAATAATTTCATGAGCATGAACCTTCCTGGGCAGAACCTTCCAGGGCAGCAAACAGGAAGTACAGATATGAGCACAGAAACAAGTGGGGAAGGGTGGGGCCTGAAAGCCCTGCCTGCATTCTCAGTGGGGAGGCTTGTAGGTTGGTGCAAGATCTCAGCCCTGCTCGGCCGCTGCCTGGATATAAATTTGGTGCTGGTGGCGAGAGTGAGACTAGCCTTACTGGCTGTGTGGGAACTGGGTGAGGCCTATCACTGCTGGTTTTCCCCCACTTCCCTGGCGACCTGTATGACCCAGCAAAGGCAGCCGTAATCCTTCTGGGAATATAATTCTGTTGGCCTGAGAACCATTCCCCCATCTCCCATAGTGGCCACAGCAAGCCCCACCCAAGGGAAGTTGAAGCTCAGGCTTGCTTATCCCTGCTCCCACTTGATGGTTTTTCTCTACCTGCTGTGGTAGCTGAAGACAAAAGACATAATCTTTTGTGATTTCTATGGCCCTGCCCATTACCTGAGAAACCTGAATACCTATCCAGGTGAACTTAGGGCAAGCCTGTATCAGCTGATGCTCTCTTGAAAGCAAAACCTGGCTGGGCACGGTGGCTCACGCCTGTAATCCCAGAACTTTGGGAGGCCGAGGCAGGCGGATCACGAGGTCAGGAGATCGAGACCATCCTGGCTAACACGGTGAAACCCCGTCTCTACTAAAATAACAAAAAATTAGCCGGGCGTGGTGGTGGGCACCTGTGGTCCCAGGTACTTGGGAGGCTGAGGCAGGAGAATGGCGTGAACCCAGGAGGCGGAGCTTGCAGTGAGCCAAGATCACGCCACTGCACTCCAGCCTGGGCAACAGAGTGAGACTCCATTTCAAGAAAAAAGAAAAAGACAGCAAAACCTCCTGGCTGGAGGCCAACCAAATGCTACCACAACCAGCTTTGAGAAAACCAGCGCACGAAACAAAACTACAACCAAGGACCCTCACAGAGTCCACTTCACTCCCCTGCTACCTCCACCAGAGCAGATGCTAATATCCACCGCTGAAAAACCTGAAGATGAATCACATTACAGAACTCTTTACAGACACTGTCCAGTACCAGCCCAGAGCCCTATAGCTCTGCTGTGTGGTAGACCCAGAAAAGCAATAACAATCACTGTAGTCTGGTTCTCAGGAAGCCCCAGCCCTAGTGGAAGGGGGAGAGGGCCACATCAAGGGACCACCCAATGGGACAAAAGAATCTGAACAGCAGCCCTTGAACACCAGATCTTTCCTCTGACATAGTCTACCCAAATAAGAAGGAAGCAGAAAAACAAATCTGGTAATATGATGAAGAAAGGTTTTTAACACCCCTAAAAGATCAGACTAGCTCATGAGCAATGGATCCAAATCAAGAAATTTCTGAGTTGCAAGAAAAAGAATTCCTACGTTCGATTATTAAGCTATTCAAAGAGGAATCAGAGAAAGGTGAAAACCAATTTAAATAAATTTTTTAAATAATACAGAATATGGACCAGGACAATCTCCAGAGAAATAAATAGCACCAATAGAAAACAATCACAATTTCTGGAAACAAAGAAACACAGAAAAATGCAAAATACACCGCAAAGTTTCAACAATAGAACTGAACAAGTAGAAGAAAGAACTTCAGAGCTCAAAGACAAGTCTTTCAAATTAACCAATCTGACAAAGACAAAGAGAAAAGAATCAAAAGAAATGAACAAAGCCTCCAAGAAGTTTGGGATTATGTTAAATAACCAAATCTAAGAATAATTGGTGTTCCTGACAAAGACGAAAAATCTAAAAGTCTAGAAAACTTATTTGAGGGAATGGTTGAGGAAAACTTCCCTGGCCTTACTAGACAGCTAGACATCCAAATAGAATAAGCTCAAAGAACCTCTGGGTAATTCATTGCAAAAAGATCATCACCTAGACATATAGTCATCAGATTATCTAAAGTCAAGATAAAGGAAAGAATCTTAAGAGCTGTGAGGCAAAAGCATCAGGTAATCTATAAAGGATTATCAGATTAACGGCAGATTTCTCAGCAGAAACCCTACAAGCTAGGAGAGAGTAGGGTCCTATCTTTAGCATCCTTAAACAAAACCATTGTCACCGAATCATCCTGTATCCAGTGAAACTAAGTTTCATAAATAAGGGAAAGATAAAGTCTTTTTCAGACAAACAAGTGCTGAGAGAATTCACCACTACCAAGCTAGCACTACAAGAACTGCTAAAAGGAGCTCTAAGTCTTGAAACAAAGTCTCAAAATATACCAAAATAGAACCTCCATAAGGCATAAATCCCACAGGGCCTATAAAACAATAGCTCAATGGAAAAAAAAAAAACAAGGTATTTGGGCAACAACTAGTAATATGAACAGAATAGCACCTCACATCTCAATACTGATGTAGAATGGCAGAATGGATAAGAATTCACAGAAATTCACAAGTATCTGCTGTCTTCCAGAAACTCACCTAACACACAAGGACTCACATAAACTTAAGGTAAATATAAACTTCAGGGTAAAGGTGGAAAAAGATATTCCATGCAAATGGACACCAAAAGCAAGCAAGAGTAGCTATTCTCATAACAGACAAAAACAGACTTTAAAGCAACAACAGCTAAAAAAACTCAAAGAGGGACATTATATAATGATAAAAGGACTAGTCCAACAGGCAAAGATCACAATCCTAAATATATATGCACCAAATACTGGAGCTCCCAAATTTATAAAACATTTACTACTAGACCTAAGAAATGAGATAGATTGCCACACAATAATAGTGGGGAATTTCAATACTCCACTGACAGCACTAGGCAGGTCATCAAGACAGAAAGTCAACAAAGAAACAATGGATTTAAACTATACCCTGCCACAAATGGACTTAAGAGATTTTTACAGAACATTCCACCCAACAACTGCAGAATATACATTCTATTCTTCAGCACATAGAACATGAGCATATGGTCTACAAGATAGACCATATGATAGGCCACAAAACAAGTCTCAACAAATTTAAGAAAATCAAAATTATATCAAGTACTCTATCAGACCACAGTAGAATAAAACTGAAAATCAACTCCAAAAGGAACCCTCAAAACCATGCAAATATATGGAAATTAAATAATCCTCTCCTCAATGATCATTGGGTCAATGATCTTGAAATCAAAAAGGAAATTTAAAAAACTCCTTGAACTGAATAATAGTGACACAATCCATCATAACCTCTGGGATACAGCAAAAGCAGGGCTAAGAGGAAAGTTCATAGCATTAAATGCCTATATCACAAAGTCTGAAAGAGCACAAACAGACAATCTAAGGTCACACCTCAAGGAACTAGAGAAACAAGAACAAACCAAACCTAAACCCAGCAGAAAAATAGAAATAGCCAACATCAGAGCAGAACTGAATGAAATTGAAACAAAAAAATACAAAACATAAATGAAATAAAAAGCTGGTTATTTGAAAAGATAAATAAAATTGATAGACCATTAGTGAGATTAACCAAGAAAAGAAGACACAAGATCCAAATAAGCTCATGTAGAAATGAAATGGGAGATATTACAACTGATAACACAGAAATACAAAAGATCATTCAAGGCTACTATGAATACCTTCACAAGCACAAACTAGAAAACCTAGAGAAGATGGATAAATTCCTGGAAATATACCACCCTCCTAGATTAAACCAGGAAGAAATAGAAACTCTGAACAGATCAATAACAAGCAGTGAGATTGAAATGGTAATAAAAAATTGTCAACAAAACATAGTCCAGGACCAGATGGATTCACAGCTGAATTCTATCAGACATTCAAGGAAGAATTGGTACTAATTCCATTGAAACTATTCCAAAATATAGAGAAAGAGGAATCATCCCTAAATCATTCTATGAAGCCAGTATCACACTAATACCAAAATCAGGAAAGGACATAACAAAAAAGAGAAAACTACATACCAATATCTCAGATGAGCATAGATGCACAAGTCCTCAACAAAATACTAGCTGAGTCCAACAGCATATCAAAAAGATAATCCACCATGATCAAGTGGGTTTCATACCAAGAATGCAGGGATGGTTTAACATATGCAAGTCAATAAATGTGATACCCCACATAAACAGAATCAAAAACAAAAATCACATGATCATCTCAATAGACACAGAAAAAGCATTTGACAAACTCTAGCATCACTTTATGATTAAAACCTTCAACAAAATCAACATAGAAAGGACAAACCTTAAGGTAATAAAAGCTATCTATGACAAACCCACAGCCAACATTATACTGAATGGGGAAAAGTTGAAACTATTCCGCTGGAGAACTGGAACAAGACAAGGATGACCACTTTCACCACTTCTATTCAACATAGCTCTGGAAGTCCTAGCCAGAGCAATCAGACAAGAGAAAGAAATAAAGAGCATTCAAATAGGTAAAGAGGAAGTCAAACTCTCGCTGTTTGCCAATGATATGATCATATACCTAGAAAACCCCAAACACACATCCAAAAAGCTTCTAGAACTGATAAATGAATTCAGCAAAGTTTCAGGATACAAAATCAAGGTACGCAAATCAGTAGCACTGCTATACACCAACAGCAACTAAGCTGAGAATCAAATCAAGAAATCAATTCCTTTTACAATGGCTGCAAAATAAAATAAAATACTTAAGAATACACGTAACCAAGGAGGTGAAAGACCTCTACAAAGAAAACTACAAAACACTGTTGAAATAAATCATAGATTATACAAACAAATGAAAACACACCCCATACTCACGGATGGGTAGAATCAATATTGTGAAAATGACCATACTGCCAAAAGCAATCTACAAATTCAACGCAGTTCCCATCAAAATACCATCATTATTCTTCATAGAACTAGAAAAAACAACCCTAAAATACATATGGAACTAAAAATGAGGCCACATAGCCAAAGCAAGACTAAGCAAAAAGAACAAAGCTGGAGCCATCACATTACCCAACTTCAAACTATACTATAAGGCAATAGTCACCAAAACAGCATGGTACTGGTATAAAAATAGGCACATATGGCTGAGTGCAGTGGCTCACTCCTGTAATCCCAGCACTTTGGGAAGCCAAGGAGGGAGGATCACCTGAGGGTGCGAGTTCAAGACTAGCCTGGCCAACATGTTGAAACCCCATCTCTACTAAAAATACAAAAAAATAGCCTGGCGTGGTGGTGGGCACCTGCATCCCAGCTACTCAGGAGGCTGAGGCATGAGAATCTCTTGAATCCGGGAGGCGGAGTTTGCACTGAGCTGAGATGGCACCAATGCCCTCCAACCTGGGCAACAGAGTGAGACTCTGTCTCAAAAATAAATAAATAAATAAATAAATAAATAAAAATTTAGAAATAATAATAATAATAGGCACATAAACCAATGGAACAGAATAGAGAACCCAGAAATAAAGCCAAATACTTACAGCCAACTGATCTTCAAAAAGCAAACAAAAACATAATAAAATAGGGAAAAGACAACCTATTCAACAAATGGTTCTGGGATAATTGGCAAGCCACATCTACAAGAATGAAACTGGATCCTCATTTCTCACTTTATACAAGAATCAACTCAAGATGGATCAAAGACTTAAATCTAAGACCTGAAACCAAAAATAGTCTAGAAGATAACAGAAAAATCCTCTAGATATCAGCTTAGGCAAAGACTTCATGATCAAAAACCCAAAGGCAAATGCAACATAAACAAAGATAAATAGATGGTACTTAATTACAAAAGAAGAAATAATCAGCAGAGTTAACAGGCAACCCACAGAGTGGGAGGAAATATTCGCAAATTGTGCATCTGACAAAGGACTAATATCCAGAATCTACAAGGAACTCAAGCAAGTCTCCAAGAAAAAAAAATAATCCCATCAAAAAGTGGGCTAAGGACATGAATAGACAATTCTCAAAAGAAGATATACAAATGGCCAACAAACATAAAAAATGCTTGACATCACTAATGATCAGGGAAATGCAAATCAAAATCACAATGTGATACCACCTTACTGATGCAAGAATGGCCATGATTAAAAAACCAAAAAAATAATATATGTTGGCATGGATATGGTTAAAAGGGAACACTTTTACACTGCTGGTGGGAATGTAAACTAGTACAACCATTATGGAAAACAGTGTGGAGATTCCTTAAAGAACTAAAAGTAGAACTACCATTTGATCCAGCAATCCCACTACTGGGTGTCTACCTAGAAGAAAAGAAGTCATTATATGAAAAAGACACACGCACACACGTTTATAGCAGCACAATTCACAACTGCAAAAATATGGAACCAGCTCACAATGAGTGAATAAAGAAAAATGTGGTATATATATACCATGGAATATATACCAGCCATAAAAAGGAACGAAACAATGGCATTTGCAGCAACCTAGATGGAGAGGGAGACCATTATTCTAAGTGAAGTAATTAGGAATGGAAAACCAAACAGCCTATGTTCTCACTTTTAAGTAGGAGCTAAGCTATGAGGATGCAAAGGCATGAGGATGCAAAGGCACAAGAATGATTTAATGGACTACAGGGACTCAGAGGGAAGTGTAGCGGTGGAGGAGGATAAAGGACTGCAAATTGGGTACAGTGTACACGGCTCGGGGGGTGGGTGCACCAAAATTTCTGAAATCACCACTGAAGAACTTATCCATGTAACCAAACACCACCTGTTCTCCCAAAACCCACTGAAATAAAAAATATATTTCAAAAAGAAATTGACATAGAAGCCTAACACCTGCCCCCTCCAAATTTGGAGTATGGACAGACATGGATGTCAGGTGGGGAAATGGTTTTCTCTAAGTGGCTGTGTTGGTCTGAATTCAGATTTCCTTTATTGAGCAGTGGACTTTGGCTGGCTGCTAGGATTCATGGAGTGGCTCCTCAACTCTACATTTCAGTCATAAAAGAACTTGCAAGTTGCTTCATCTCAGAGAATTTTGAACTGGAAAGAAGCTTATGAGGTCATCCTTCTCCCTTACCTCATGTCATCTTTTCATCTTTTGGAAGAATTTCCATTTAGTGGTCTCTGACCTAGAGTTGCCTGTACTTTCTTCTAAGATCTTCCTGGAAACTGACGTGCAAAATCAGCAGCAGTGGCAGCAACTCACCTTTCTCCTGTCCACATTGGTACACATTTGAACATTTTACTGAGTAGCTCCATAGCTATCTTTTATCTAGATTAAATAAACTTTTTATTTTCCTAAAAAAAAAACAGTGTTCAAAACCTGGAATTAAGCAAAAGAGATTTTTACATGTCCTTTTAGTGTTGTGTTGAACATTGCATAGTAGGCCTGCCCAGAGTTCTGATTCTCTAGGAGTGTATGCCTTTATTTGACTTGCTATTTACTATTTAGGATATTTTTCAACTTTGTAAGGGTGGATATTAATTGGAAAGAAAGCTGATAGAAATATAAGTTATTCTTGTTCAATAGGAAGGAAAATGAAACTCATCCCTGGAGAGATGCAAACAAAAATATTATAAGGTTATGGTTTATTTTGTATGTAATTAAACTATCTTATTCCAATGACTTTATATGCCCAGTTCTTTAGGTTTTCTTTAATTCAGCTTTACCATGCTGCTGGCCCTTTCATTAATGAGTTTAATGATTCTTTGACATCACTTCCCTTAAAAAAAAAAAAACTTAGATATATAATCATTGGCTATCTTCCTAGATGCTTGGATGAGATATGAAAGCAAGAGAGTAAAGAATTTTTTTCTTTTAAGATAAAGATTTGAGCTTATTTCATAATGTGAAAAAAAGCCATGGAAAGAGAGATGTTAGAGAAACAGTAAAGATGAGACAATTAATGAATCAAATCCCAGAAAGAGCAGGAGGGCAAAAAATTCAAAACATGAATGTCTGGATGACTCTTGGTTACAAAAATAACTTTTCCTCTGATAGTGAAGAAAGGAAGAAAGGCTGGCTGTATGTGTATACACACACACACACACACACACACACAATTTTGTAAGTTAAGGGCAAGAATTTGAAGACGTTCATACCAAATGAGCAGTCTTACTGAGAGTCAGGATTGGGTGGTGCAGCACCCGATGTGAAGAGATCATATGGATTTGAATATTCACTGATGGAAACAGGAAAGGGATCTTATTGGAAAAACCGGGGAGTACGGGTAAAAAGAGAGTTGGCTGTACTCATCTGTGGCGGGAAATCAGGGATGTGTGGGAAAAGTTGGGATGATTGCAGTGATGTGCTGTGGGATTGAGGTAGGTCAACATAGGAAGGAAAGCCAGTGTATGGCAAATGGACACAGAAAACGTGGGTGATATCAAGAGTAGGATCCATGAGGCCAGGCGCAGTGGCTCACGCCTGTAATCACGAGGCAGATCACGAGGTCAGGAGATCGAGACCATCCTGGCTAACATGGTGAAACCCCGTCTCTATTAAAAATTACAAAAAATTAGCCAGGCATGGTGGCAGGTGCCTGTAGTCCCAGCTACTCGGGAGGCTGAGGCAGGAGAATGGTGTGAACCTGGGAGGCGGAGCTTGCAGTGAGCCGAGATCCGGCCACTGCACTCCGGCCTGGGCAACAGAGAGAGACTCTGTCTCAAAAAAAAAAAAAAAAAGGTAGGATCCACGACAAGGCTGAAAAGAAGTGGAAGCAAAGGAGTGGCTCCCTGGAAGAGTAGGCAGTTTTGGCCAAAAAGGCACAGGAAGAGGTTGGGTATAATGAGTCCACAGGTAGACAGTTCCAGAAGATGACAAGATTTCCATGTGAGCATCATTGGTGTCTGTCACTCAAGTAATACAAAGGTCTTATCTCAACCTCTGAAAAGACTTTGGGATGGGATGCCGGAACAGGCTGGGAAATACGACTTCATTGAAGAACTTCAGTGTGACATGGAGCTCTCACACACTGGTAAGGAGTTAAGAGGTGCTTTTTTCATAGAATCAGCATTTGACCTACCCCCAAGACACTCCATGTGACACAGGGCTGAAGATCACAGGTAGGGGGAGAAGGGTTCAGTGGACTTACTTGCAAAGGACACACTTAAGAGGGACCCAGCACTGTGGTAAGCCTTTCTCAGGCATCATCTCATGTAATACCCACAGCAATAGTGAAGGAGCATTATTAGCATCCCTACTTCATCCATAAGAAAACAGGCTCTGAGAGGTAAGTTATTTGTCCCATGTCATAGGTAAGAAACGCCAGGGGTCTCATGCTGAGAACTATCAGACTCTGAAGTCTATTTTCATAATTACTACAGCACATAATCCCCCAAAAATAAGGAAACAGGATCCAGGAGAGGGAGAGAAGTGGGAAAAGGCACTTAACGATTTATCAAGATGAGCATTCAGGCACTTTGTTTTTTCCAAAGGGGGAGGAAAGCCCTAGGTACCACTACAGAGGTTCCCTTCTACACGTAGTAAAACTGTACCCATGTCCACAGGAAGAAATAATGTTTTTAAAAATTGAGAATCCATTAAACAAACATACACCAGGAATACAAAGGAAACCCAAAGCCTTTGTACCTGTTGCTCCTGACTGTTCCATCTCTGCCTGGGATGTTCTTTTCTAGCTATTTCCATGACTGTCACTCACTTCCTTCATCTCATTACTCAGATGCCACCATCTACTTAACACAGGTCTTCTCTGACCACCCAAGTTAAAACCGAGACCCACTATCTCCACCATCACTACTTGGGCACTCCCTATTACCTTCGTCTAACATATTGCGTATTTTATTTGATTACCGTCTGCACCACTAGCATGTAAGCCCCAAGGGTGAGGGGCTTTTTTCTGTTTTGTTTACTGCTATACTCCTGGCATCTAGAAAGATTTCTGGCCCATGACAGAAACGCAAATATTTTAAAATTTATCTCAAGGCCAAGCAAGGGTCCATTGACACCCCTGCATTCATACACATGCACACGCACATGCATACATGCACACGCACACACACTTGTCCTGAAGAGCAAAGTTCCCAGGTAAAGCTAAACATGAGAACTCGGCTTGCGCCTGTGGCATACATTTCTAACTCTACTCAAAACCCACTCCCTCCTTCTTTCTTATCAGTAGAACCCCAATTGTGTTTGAGGGCAGAAGCATACAATCAGTCAAGCAATGAATCAGTGCTAACCTGCTATATTTATCAGCTTCTGTAGCTGACGATGACTACATGGCATCTCAGTTCCGGCCAACAAGCTGAAAAGTGAGGTTGTCGGGTGAGGCTTCGCAAAAAGCTCTTTACAAGGGAGTAGCATCACTGGCACACACCATCCTGCCTTTGCCCTTCTTCTTCCTGCCATATGAATGTGATGTCAGAGGTTACCTTGGGCCATCAGGCAATTCAGGATGGGTAAGTCTGCTTAGTTTTCTGTGACTTGCAGCTGAATGTGATCCTGTCAAAAACCCTGAGGTCAAAGTTGTGCTTTCCACTCTTCTCTCTTTAGCAAAAATGCCACTTCTTCAGCAAAGCCTGTCCCTGCCTTCAAGTTAAGTTAGGCCCCCTTTAAGTAGTCTCACAGCCCTGTGAACCCTTTTTTCATAGCACTAATAACAAGCATGGTAATTTAATTACTTGTGAATTTGTTCAACAAAGTAGGAAAGGGCTGTGCTTTTTGTATTGTTTGCCCTGCACACAGCACATTGTATTCTCTCACTATTCAATAATTATTGAAATAAGATTGAATTAATGTAAGAAATCACATTAATTATCAGATATGTAGTATAGCCATTTCTGGTCATTCCATTTGCAATGGCCTTTACCAACCTGGACGTGGAAGGCAGCAATACTGTCTGTTGTTCATTTATTCACTCATCAGGCATGCAATGTATTCAGTGCCTAAAGTGCCAGTTCTTGGGAGTTCGAAGCTACACAAAGCAAAGTCTCTGCTTTTAGGTAATTCGGTCTGTTGGGCAAACAAGTAAACAGGTCATTACAATACGATGTGTCAAGTGCCGCAATAAATACAGAAAATTCTGCACATCTAATGGCTTCAGCACAGGAATTCAAGACTAGCCTGGACAGCATGGAGAAACATCTCTACAACAAAGAAATACAAAAGAAGCCGGGGGACTGGGTGCGGTGGCTCATGCCTGTAATCCCAGCACTTTGGGAGGCCGAGGTGGGCGGATCGCCTGAGTTCAGGAGTTCGAAACCACCTTGGGCAACAGGGTGAAACCCCGTCTGTACTAAAATACAAAAATAAAATAAAAATAGCTGGGCATGGTGGTGCGCGCCTGTCGTCCCAGCTACTTGGGAGGCTGAGGCACGAGAATCGCTTGAGCCTTGGAGGCGGAGGTTGCAGTGAGCCAAGATCGCGCCACTGCACTCCAGCTTGGGGGAAAGAGAATCTGTCTCAAAAATAAATAAATAAATAAATAATAATAATAATAATAATAAAAGAAACCTGGTGTGATGGCGCACACCTGAAGTCCCAGCTACTTGGAGACCGAGGTGTGAGGACCTCCTGAGCACCCAGGGAAGTTGAGGCGACAGTGTTTCATGATTGCACCATTGCACTCCAGCCTAGGCAAGAGTAAGACCCTGTCCCAAAACAAAAAACAAACAAAAACAAAAACAAAAAACGGGGGCAGGGGGAAGAAAAATTCTGCACATCACAGAAATGGTATCTCACCCAGGTTGGGGGCATGCATGGAAGGCTTCCTAGAGATATCGGAGTTAAAGGTTTAGCGTTAGTTGCCTAAGATGGAAGAGGACGTTCCAGGCAAAAGCAGCAGCTTGCCTTACTTCAGAAATTGCATGAAGTTCTGTGTGACTGATTAGGTTATGTCCACAAAAGCCATGAGGCCAGAGGAGTAAGCAGGGTACAGAACATCAAGGGCCTTTGCTAGTCTTGGTTAAGTTTATATTTTATCCCACAGGCAACAAAAGGCATAGAAAAATTGTATTCAGAGAAAATCCACTGTGCAACTTAGAGAGCTCACCAATGAAAGGATGAAGCGGGTGGTGAGGCTGGGTTCAGTTTGCTTTTTGAAGTGAATAATATGAGAAATGGAGAAACAAAGCCCCAGGGCAGTAGAGAAGTGGGGAATTCACTGAGATATTTGGGGAACGAAATGGACAAGATTTGGTGAGTTGACAACAAATGTACCCTTCCCCTCCTCTCTCCTTCCCAAGGTCTCATGCCCAGGCCTAGTTACAGGTTCATTTTCTTACCTTTAAGTCAAAGGCAACCTCTAGTAGAGCAGTTCACTGTTGCACCCAGGCTCCGTTTTACACCCCACACACCCAACACCCCTTTTTAATTTGTCATTGTACTTTTTGCTACAGATACACATCTTAAGTAACAGAAAGCTTTTTTTTGTGGAGAACAATCAAGCAACAAAGCCACATTTCTTATTCTGGAAACGTTTTCCAGTACCTCAGAGCTGGTGACCTTAAATTTCCCTAAAATCTGATGCCACCACACCCTAAGAAGCCAGAGGTCTGTAGAAATAGTTCAGCAGTTGATGTTTTCACACATGGGAAAATTAGCCTATGTAGATATTTTAGAGCTAAGATGCCTCCATTAAAGAGGTGGTGCTTTAAGGAGTACACAGAGGATGTTTTTAAGAATGAGAACTGCAACACTGGATGGCTGCTAGCAATAAAAGCGATATCAAACTGAGCAAATCTGAAGCAAGAGATGAACTATTTTGATCCACATAAGATTTCTTAGAGTTCTACTTTTATAGGGAACTAGAACCTGGCAGGGCAAAACAGCACCATGTGGGAAGCAGATGCTTGGCTGTTGCTTCAAGGTCTGGTGATTGAGAATGGCTGAGCCACTGTGACTTCCTGGGGCAGAGCAGCTCTCACCAGGAGGTGGTGCATCGCCCTCCTTCCCTTCAGCTGGCTGCTCTCCCTCACTTTTGGAGGTTAATGAAGATACCGCAACATATCTAGTAAAAATTGTATCGCTTCACTGCTGGAGACTCTGGCCATCAAAATGCTGCAACTCATGAAAGACTGTAAGGCGTTTGTCTCAATCCCATCACTCTAACAGGAAATCAAGATGTGGACTGAGGCTTCTCCATGATCTCCTATCTGGGCCTATATGGAACACTGCCCTAGAGAGGACCCTTTGAGAGTCACTTCAGAGACTTTGTAGATACCCAGAAAAGCCCAATCACAGGACTGAGGTCAAATCCTGAAATCTGGCCGGAAGCTCACTTGACATCAGCTGATTGAAGATAGCATCAGGGCTACCCTGACAAATCTGAAGGACAGTGTCTTTCAACAAAGACACTGTTTGAGAGGGGATGAACTGTCTTTAATCCGTACTATCCAGGCTTACATGAGATTGCTCAAATGCGGTGTTTCTGGCAAACACTTTGCTCCAAAATAAGCACCCCCACAGCTAGCAGCAGGTGTTTCCCTGGAGCTCAGTAACTACAAGCTCATTTGCCAGAACCAGGCCGCTAGTGAGTAGAAACCCTAAAACTAACTTGCCCTTGGTCCTATACGTTTCTGTCACAGCCAGTCTCTCCATGTCCTCAACAAAACAGCACCATTAAATTATCCTTGATTTAATAAATACTTTTGAACTATACAATCCCTCTCCCCACTGGGCCCCACCTCCCCAATATTTGCTTTTCATTTCTATCACTCCACTCATTACAAGGACTTTAGACTGATCTGTCTCCTCTATTAGATAGCAAGTTCCTTTAAAGAAGGCACCTGTCACCTTAGTCGTTATACCTTCAGAGTTTATCATGGTGCTTGGTATGTGGTAGACTATTAAACATTTGTTGAATGAGTTAAGCAGATCCTATATTGTCTCTTGCCTGTAATTTTTTGGGGAAAATCCACCTTGACCATATAAACAATGTGAAACTCTCCCATTCAAGACCCCAAATCAGGAGATCAATAAGACTAAAACTTAAATCTAGGTTTTCTTTCATTTACTTTTTAAATCACTATGAAAAATGCATGTATCATTTTTTGAAATCACTGAATAGTTACTAAATGAAGAATACAAGAATAGCTATATTTCAAAGACTAGCTAACTGTGCCAAAGATTCAGAAAAACAGTAGGACCCCAAGAACTTAATGGGCACAAAAACAAACAATTCACTAAAATAAAAAATACACAAGGCTAAGAAAACAGGAAAAAAACCCTCCAACCTTAATAGACATTATTTACCTATTAAATTAACAAAGTTTTAACCAAATGGTAATTCGGAAAAGGTAGTGTGAAGTCAAAGAGCACTCATACACATTCAAACATTGAATGGAGGGTGGTTATCAACATGGTTATATGAATAAGAAACCTTAAAAAGTTATGTCCAAGGCATGTGAGACTACATGTGTGTATATATACATACACAGGTACATATATATTAAAATGTAAACTAAAAATCCTTATATTTTTCTGTAAACTTCTAAAACTATATGCCCTAGGAAACCAAAGTGTTGATTAGACTTTATGCAGTATGACTTAGAAATTAAGAACATGGCTCTATCACTAACTAGCTATATGACCATCAGCAAGTTGACTTTTGGGGCTTAGTTTCATCAGTAAAATGGTAATAATAATAAAAGTACCTACCTGACAGAGTTGGTGTAAAGATTAAATGAGAATATAAATTAAGAGTGTACAACAGTGCCTGGCATATAGAGTGCTCAATAAATGTGAAATGCTCTTACTCCACATATCAGAAATTTAGAAACAGCCAAATGTTTAATGACAGAATACTTCAAAAGATTATGGTAAATTTATACAATAGCATATTATTATACAGTCATTAAAATGTTGCTCATGAAGTTTTTTAATGATGTTGGGATAATGCTTATATTAAGTGAAAAAGCATGATATAAAATTGAATATATAGTATGATTTCAATTATGTAAAATATACATCAATATGTAGAAAAAGATCTAGCAGAAAGCATACTAAAATATTAAAAGTGATTATTTTGGATAGTAGTATTTGACCTGCTTGCTATTTTCTTCTTTATACTTTTCTATCATCGATCTTTTTTTTTTTTTATAGTAAGGAAAATATTGCTCTTAAAATCAGGAAAACACCATAATTTTAAAATGTTAAAGTAACAAATGGATAATTTTAAAAACTTACAGAAATGTCCAACTTTTCACATATAAATGATGTAATACAGAAATTACTGTAGCTTTCCAAAACTCAATAATTTCCTGTTGAATTTACAAATGTGTATACTGTATTAATGCAAAATAATTATCATAAGCAACATAAAGCAGTAAATATCCCTTGGTTGAATTTGTTTATAAATGAGTGTCTGAAATTGAGCACAAACAATGCACACGCTCCCTGACTGAAAACAGCCCACAGTCTCTTTGGCCAGCCTCCTCCACTCTAAGCAGCAGTGCCGGCCCCCAGCTGGTCCTGCTCCAGAGCTCCCTTCTAACCCAGGAGCAGCAGTGGGCCTTGCTAACAGCTCCTCCCATCTTCACTCCGTGCTCCAGCAACTTTTCCCTTCTCTATTCATCCAACTGCAAAGTTCTCATTCCTTTTGCAATTTTCAAAGGGAAGAACTACTCCTGTCTCGTTATAAGAAAAAGAAGGATAAGGTTTTCCCTTCACTCTGAATGAATACTCCAGAACCCTTTTCAGTTCTTTATGCACAACGTTTCCCCTCTTCAACAGCTTTCAACCCTGTGTTCCTCAACCTTACCTCTCAGGTTATCTTACCTTATCATTAGTGCAAAACGCTATGTTCATTTCAATCCGTTTTTGCCCTTACAGAACTCAATCTATTAAGTATATAAATATCAGCCAATATAAATACCATTCAAGTTTTTAACAATAGTAATAGAATAAACAATCACAATTTATAGGAGACATCAGGAAATTGTTCATATTCTTACTAAAGCATTTCTTTAAAGCAAATCTCAAAAGAAACTTCTGGTTTATCAATTAGCATTTTCACCTAAATAGCACTGGGTTAGACATATATTTTAGCCATAATGCTGAAAAAGCATTCTAACTAAAATGTATCAGTTGTTCATCCAAACATCCATCTGCATTGCAGTAACCAAATCACTTATGATTGCATATTTTTAAAGTGGTATAAGCAGAAACTCCCTAGATGTTAACATACTTTGTTGCTATATGGAACTTAACTCTCTACTGTTTTTTTAACAACAAAAGCTACCCTTATACAACCCACCAATTTAATGAACACCATACTTTATAAATTAATACAACACAATCTAAATGCACCATAAATTTATATTTGTTAATCTTGATATTAGAACATTTTTACATTTCAAACTACATAAAAATATAACAATATAAAATAGAAATTTGTTGACAACTTACGTCCAAAACATCACTATTTCTTATATTGCAACTAAGCAACAAGACAGCTTACACAGCTCTCCAGAAAACATACAGTGTTTTTTGTGGAGTGTTATCAACAAAAATCAGAACAATCCCACACAATAATGTCTCCAATTTATTATCTTTTCCACAGTACACATTTTTCACAAACCGTAAATCCTTTGCAGTTATTCAAAGTGTGTAAACAATTGCCTGAATCCCCATATCCCCCCACCTCGGCTTAAGGTTGTGAATGTTTTAAGTCCTTCAATCAAGTTTCAACTCTTCCACTTGCATAAGGAATCAAGAGGCTTCTCTCTTTAAATTATGTGTGTTTTATCATACAGCCTGCAATGCAGTAAATCACAGTGAAAGCCCTGGGGAAAACAAAACAACATGATCTTTACAGCGGGACTTGAAACTTCACAATAGTAAATGCAGTTCAAGAAGCTTCCCATAATAAAAGCGTGGGTTTTCATTTCCAGAAATCAAGTCAATTAGAAACCCTAGGTTCTACTTAAAAACCCATTTTGATCTAAAAGTGAAAACAGTCCCCTATCCATAGTCATTTTATAAACTCTATACAGTTTCACTTGCAGAGATTTTTTTTTTTCCAGTCTGGAAAACAGTAGTGCAATTAGTTTTATTTCTTTTAAGTTATATAGTCCAGGATGTAAATAGCTCTGTGGAAAGATAAGAAGATGCTCTGGTAAACAAGAAATTTTTGCAAGCCCATGCTGGCTTACGAGTCCATTAAAGCTTGTAAGTCCATAGTGGCTTTCAACAAAATGTTGCATATACATCACTGAGAACAAAGCAGAAATAAATAGGCAGAAATGACTGTAAACTGTCTCATTTCAATGATTTTTCAGTAATAACTGGCTTGATGAATTGATTATATATATAGTCACTTAAATAAGCAGACAGTAGACAGTTGCCCTTCTGGATGTTCCACTATGGCATCAGGCCTGGAAAGCCCCAATGGAGTTACATTCCTAAAATTAAACCAAAAAAAAGGTGGGGAGTGGAGGGTGGGGGATAATAGTTTACAGATGCCACTTGAACATGATTCCATCAAGTCAGCCAGTTCACTTAGATTTCTTCTTAAAAAGGCTTTTGATTTTTGATGGCTTTTTGCTTTTCTCTCCATTATGACAAAGGTCATGTGGGATGCTGCTTATTCTGGCAACACTTGGGGCTTCCTGAACTGGTTTACTGTCGTTGCCAGCTGAGGAACATGATGTGTGGCGAGGTTTAGGCACCGGGATGCCACTGGAAAGCTGGTTCATGCTACAGGATTTCTCCAAAATGCCATTGTACACTTTGCTTGCAGGACTGAAGATCATACTCTTAGTTTCTGTCAGACCTACACAGTCGGGAGAACCCCAAGACACATCCACAGTTACAGGTGAATCCCCTCGGGAGGAATCCTCTAGGGACACCTCATCTCTTGATATCTTTCGCGGAGATAATGTTTGGTATATCTCGAGGCTTAAAGGAGGAGACTGTTTCCTTCCAATGGAAGAATTTAAGGAGTCACATTCTGAAGCTGTGTCTGGCACTTCCCTGAATGAAACACAAACAAAGGTACAAATTTTAAATCAGTATGTTCTTAAGAGTACTAGCAGACATTCTAACTAAAACAACTTTCATTGCTTTCTGAAATTTAAAAGAGGGAAATGATATGATTCTATATACATTTCAGCAAAATTAGAACATTACTTCTTTAAATAATATGGCTTCTCAAAACTCAATGCTGGATTTTTAACATAAACCATAATAAAGAAATCTTACAAACTACAGACAATATAAGGTACACCTCCTTTTTGTCAAATAAATTAAAATGTTAAATTTTACGGGTGATTCAGCTATCATCTCAGCTACTTTTATGTTTTGTTTCAATACTATTTTTCTTTCTAAATCAGAGTTAACGCTATTTTAAAAGATGAATTTTAGTCACTGCCTCTCCCTTTGTCATTAACTTGATGAACTATAGCTTTGTTAGGAAGGAAGAAATATACATGAAAGGAATTACACTAAAATATAAGTTCTACCAAATTTAAAAGGGGGGCAGGGAATCGAGGCACATCAGAGTATGGCAGTGGAGGGGAGGGGCAAACATATGATGCTATTTTTAAAAAAAACAGACATTCAGTAAATTCTCACAGCATTCTTACTTTTGAATGTTTTCCTCCTTTTCTCCACAGTGGAAAAATAAATTTTGTAACCCCAAAACCAACATATAGTAAATGCCATCACCCATTCCTTCAAATCTCTCTCAAATCCACCATTCCTTATTATGTCCCCTGCTCCCATCCTTCCTCTGCAACAGCCAGGAACTCAACTAAATGATTGCAACGGCTTCCTAATCGGTCTTCCTGCTTTCATTCTCATTCTTCCCTCCCAGCTACTTCTCTACACAGCCATTAAAGTGATTTTTAAAAACTCAAGCAAAACATATCATTCACTTACTCGAAACTTCCCAGTGCTTTCTCTCATACTCAGAGTAAGATCCAAAGTCCTTGTCAAAGCGTACCAGGCCGTGTACATGTGGTCCCTGGCTGTCTCCAACTGCACACTCCCTTGTGTTCCTGTAACATGCCAACCTCGAGACCCCTCAGGGCCCTGCATTTGCTGTTCCCTCTGCTTGGTGTTATCTACTCTCCATCTCCACGTGGCTTACTTCTCCAGGGTACGCAGGTTACTGCTGCCTACCCTAACCACCTTGTCTGAAACAGCATTCTCTTTCCTTTTACCTGTCTTTGTTTGCAACCCCAAAACTTACCAAAACCTAAAATGATATTTTATATTAACTTGTTTATAGGCAGAATCCCAGAAAAAAAGAAATAAATAAGGACAAGGAGCCTTATTAACTTCTGTCTTCTCTGCACTAGAAGAGTGGCAAGCTTATGGTAGGTACTTCATAAAAATGTGTTGGATGAATGAATGGAAGGGTGGGTGAATGAATGAATGAACAGAGTGAGATATTAAAGAACAGGGATCACATCTTACTCACTTTTTTTTTTGAGAGCTTTACTACTTAGTCTCATTCACTTTTGCACGCACCGAGCCCAAGGTGAATATTGTTCACTCCATGAAAGGAAATGATTGAGAAATGAAAGGGAGAGTCAAGGTAAAAAGTGGCAAAAGAAATACAGTGTGAGAAGGGAACAGAGCTGAAGGCAGAACAGAAAGGCAAGAGCACATATGATTATAACCCAGCAGCTGGAACTAGGCCAGGTCCTTGTCTCACTTGTCTTGGCAGCTCATGTTATAGGCAAATGCACCTCTCATAGCAAGGACTAAATTCGTATTTACAAAATGAATAAACTAAATGATCTCTTACCTTAGATGGCCTATGATTAATATCATTTTCATGTTACTGATGTACACATTTACTGGAGGTCTGGCACTTAATTTTGATGAATATTCTATGTTAATACCACATTTTAGATACATATTAAGATTGCTGAATTTAGTCATTTCTATGTACTTTACTCACATATGTCTATGAAGATCGTCTTTACTGCACTACAAGCTCTCGAAAGGTACAAAATCCCCTAAATAACGACCTAATGGTTTCACATAATACACCTACGTGTGCTGCATAATTCTCAAATGCTTTTATAATTCAATAATGGGTAGTGCTAACAGAAAGCAAGAAGCAGTTCAGATATGAGGAAATGATCAGACTCAGAAATCAATCATTGATAGAGGCATTTCTGCAAAGCCTTTTTTTGGAATGGCTGTCCATTAATTGAACAGAATATATCACTGTTCCCTGAAGCTGTTCAGCTTCCAAAGTCAGAAGCTGATTCAGTTATAATTTTATGAATATTTTCTCTTCTGTTATGTGGCTTTGCTGCGTTGTGTGTGAAATTCTAAGCTAGGCTAAAAATATTTTTAAAACTAGCCTCTAAACTCTAAACAATGTGTGAAAAGAATACTGATTTAAGTCAGGAGACTTGGGTTCCTAAGATGGTCCTACCATTAATCAGTTGTAAAAGCCTCAGTAAATCACTTGATCTCTTGAGGTCTCAATTTTCCTATCTGTTAAAGTAAGAAAATTTGATTAATCACTAATGTTACCTTCTAGTTCTAACATTTGAATTGCGTAATGACAATAATCCAAAGTGTTGCTTCTTCTGCATAACTAATCTGACTTGGATAATAAGACATAATACAAGCTCAAATTTTATTTTCTTGCAGAGTACATACTCTTTGGAATGTTGAACTATCTGTACCACTTATGCTATTTTTTTCTATTTCTTTTTTTCCCCAGAGTGACATGGAGTTGAATTCACATGTAAGAAAACTCAAAATGAGGTTTAAATGAGCATATATGTGCATAAGGCATAGAACATTCCAACAGAGCAAGACTCCGTCTCACAAAAAAAAAAGAAAAATCAGTAAATATTCAACATTATTATTTTGTAAGGATTCTGGTGGTTCAATAGAGGAGAGACTGAAAATGAAGAGGAAGAAAAGTTTTCCAAATTCAAATTATTCTCTTATTTATGAGAGCTAGCTACGAAACTTTGACATTGCTATTGAAATGAGAACTGAACGTTCCATCAATGCAGGAAGTTTTATTAGACAGTGCAGCTCTCGAGTTTTCCTTCTGATTTCCAGAAACCACACAAGACCAGTTCTGTCAGTAAAGGCATCTTGCTGGTGACTATGATCATACTGCAAAGACAGACGAAAAGCTAGTCATAAAGTGTTAACCAAGCAAAGTCGCATCAGATTCTCCAACTGCAATGAAGATATAAAGCCTGCATTATCTCCTTAGGAATATGCTGCACTGATCACTTGCAAATCATAAAATTTTCTTTTACTACTAGATAATTATGAATGAAAAATGATTATTGATGATAATGTCACCTAAAGAGTCACATGATAAAGAGTGTAGACCACTCCCTTTTGCTTCTCATAGAAGAGGGTAAAGCCTTTGGGGACACATAGCTACTCAGTGGCAATACCTGAAACTAACACTCAATACCATACTGCTTTTAAAGAGGAATGTGGTTTAAGAACAGAGCTCCTCAAGTTAAGAGTTTCATGGAGCACTGATGTCATTAAGTTGGACTGAAATACGCTGCTGCTATGCCCATTTTGTTAAGTTACTAATTTACTTTTCTAAGTTCCTGACATTTTCTTAAACCTTTGGCATATGATACTGCTTATGTGTTAGCAAGTACCAGCACATAACAGAATAAATCATTAAGTGACAACAAATATTTTTAAGTCAGTCATATCCGATATTTCTTCGTGTTCAAGTATATTCAAGCTCATGCTTTTCCATTTTACATATAAAATTGTTCATGACAAGTTTATGCTCTGAGATCTGAGTCAACTGTGTCCAGTGACCTCTAAGCAGTTACATCTCAAAATATCTACCTACATGTCTGTGGTAGGCAGAATTCTAAGATGGCTCCCAAATTCCCAGCCCCTGGTGTACACACACCTTCTTCCAGTTTTCCAATCAAACATAAAAATAGATGCTGCTGTAAAGGGATTCTGAAGATAAAATTAAGGCCCCAAACTAGTTGATGTTAATATAGAGAGATTATTATCCAGGGGAGCCTTTTACATTTTAGTCTAGAGATCAGAGAGACGGAAGTTGGAGACTCAAAGCAAAGGAGGAATCTACAGCAGAGAAATTCTCTATTGCTGGCTTTGAAGATGGAGATCCTGTGGCAAGGAATAGTGGACAGCCTCCAGGACCTGAGAGCAGCCGCCATGCAGCTGACAGAAAGCACAGACACGGGGACCTCCGTCCTGGAGCCACAGGAAATGAAGTTCGCCACAACCACATGAACTTTGAGAACTGCAAGCTCCAGATGAGAATGCAGCCTGGCCAACACCAAGATTTTAGCCTTGTAAGGCCCTGAGCAAAAACCCCAGTCACACCAGGCTTGGAATTCTGATGTACAGAACTAAGAGCTAAAAAATGGGTGATGTCTGAGGCTGCAAAGTCTGTGGTACCTTGATATGTAGCAACAGAAAATGGAAACATGCACCACTCCTCCCACCCCCTCCTCACACCTTACCCCCAACCCAGCCCCAACATGCCCTGTAGATTATCCACTGCCAATACCATTGCTTTTCAGCAGAGAAGTAAATGGCCTCTTCCTCCTCTTCATTCCGATAAAGCGCAGGGCAACTTGACACTGAGAGGATATCTGGATCAGGGGAAGGCAAGGAGTGTGGTGTGTGTTGGGGGTGGTGAGGGTGCCGAGGGTGTGACGGGTGGGGGGCGTGTGGAGCAAGCTGAGCTCGCTGAGGCTGAGGCGAGGACGGCACAATGCTGCGGCGTGAACGGCACAGGCTGCTGCTTCTGGCTAATGATCCAGGAGGTTTAGCCATGGTCCCTGAAAAACACCAAGAAAGAAACATGCTCATGAAGTCCAGGGTTCCCTTTACAGTCACCACAAATACATACACACAAGAGAACTGATGTCACTAATATGTCACTGTTTCATCTCCCTTTATTGAAGTTACTGTACAGTTATTACCATTCTCTACTACCTACACTAGGAAAGTTAAGAAATAGAAACAAAAAAAAAACAGGTTTAAAAAACAAACAGAAGTGAACATAAACATGAGGTTTTAACAGAAAATCTAAATGTACTAACCAAAAAGGCTTAAAAATTTACCTAAGACAACAAATCTTTAAATTTAAAAACCTGTATTGTATCACAAATTTTTTATGACTGTTAACATAAAGAAAGGACAACAGAATAAAGCAGGCTGCAATGGTATCTCTTGAAATATCACAAGTTCTTTGAACTCAATCAGTTTTAAATCAAGGAAATCACTTAACTACTGTATGCACAGTCTCACAGCTGGTTAGGCAGAGTTCAGAGCAAAACTTGTTTCTTGAACACCCACTACTGTGGAACTAAACAGAAGTCTTAGATCCAACTATTTCTGCTACCAGTCTCAGTCAAGACTCATGCAGGTGGGTAAACAAACTTCCCCTACATCTTCAATGTCCTCACTAAATGGGCATTCCATTTCTTACTGTTAACTGAACGAACATAACTCACCTAATAACAACCTTCTCAAGCTGAAGCTATTCGCTCCTGCATGGTTCAGATGCTATAGCATCAGAACAAAAGGTGGGTGGCTTCGCTCCCCAGTACTGTCTGCACACCCTTACTTCTACATCCTTTTATACAAATGCATTCCTGCTGAAGCGAACACTATTAAGGGACATGACTGAATCTTCCACCTCCACTTCACTAGTCACTTCCTGGACATTCTCTCTCTTACTGGTCCTTACAACCCATCATCAGCACGGGCAACTTCACTTGTAAGATTAGGCTTTGGGCCCACGTTAGGTATTGGATTAATGAGTCAGTGCTCTGGATAAAAGCCTGGACCTATAAGGGCTACATTCCTCAGTGAAAGGGTAAAATTCTAACCAATGAGCAAGCAGATTTATTTTATTTCAAGATCTCTAAATATAGCCATTTTAAAGGGCTTCTGTGAAAAACTCAATACTCTGAGCCTACATCTCATATTAGATTGGAGTGCAAGTTCATACTACCAGAGGGTCTATGAAACTGTATTCCAAAGAGTTAACATAAAAAACTGCTCCCAACTTGGTGATATCCTTGAAACTACTGCCAGAAGCAAAGAAAGGCATTTTGAGGGGCACTTTACCACTCACACAGTATTTTCCAGGGTGGAATAATGCCAATCTCCTTAACAATAGCTAAATAAAACATTATAAAACAGGAGAGAGAAAGCAATCCGCTATGCAAACACAAGATACTGCTGTAACAATTGACCAAGAATATCAAATAAGAGGATTATCAAATGAAAACTAAAAAATAGGGATTTTTTTACATCATGAAACTATATAACAATAAATTGAAAATATAAGAAAAGAAAGCATTAAAACATAGAGTTGATGAAGAATCAAAGATAACTAATAGAAATGAAAAACAGTAGAGTTAAAAATTCAAAGGATGAGTTAAAACTAGAACTGAAGAAATAATTAGTAAGCTAGAAGGCAGATCTGAGGAAATGTCTCTAAATGCAGCATAGATAGATAAAAAGACTATAAAAAGAAAGGTTAAGAAATGTGGAAGATAAGATGCAATATATAAATAATAAACTAATATTAGTACTAATATTTCTACATAACTAATATTCCAGAAGGCATGAAGAAAAAATAATATTCAAAGAGATAATGGCTAGTGTTTTTTTTTTCAGAACTGATAAAAGACACATCCTTCAGATTCAAGAAACACACCAAATATTAGCAAAAAAAAAAAAAAAACTGTTTAAATCCACACCCAATCATATTATAGGGAAACCATATGACAACAAAGACAATGAGAATATTTTTCAAGCAATCAGAGAAATGGCAGCTTATCTAAAAAGAACCCGAACCAAGTTGACTGACTACAAACTTCTCAACAGCAACAATGACAACCTCAAAATAACTGAGAAATAATTATTGAAAACTAATTATTAATCTGGAATTTTATATCTAGTTACATTATTACTTTCAAGTGAGACTGAAAATAAAGTATTTTCAGGCAAAGACTAAGAGAATTTATCATTCCCAGCTGCTCACTGAAGTAGCTCTTACTGAAGAACATATTTTTAAGAAAGAAAAAAAAGAAATGAATAACAAGCAAAATGCAATGATAAACAGAGAAATAAACACATAAGTATATCTAAATTATGACTGAAAGAAACAACAAAAACAGTGACTGTTTTGAGAGACATTTGAAACAAAACAAAATACCAGACAACGTTAACACATAATTTAAGATGGGAGAGCAGTGGCTAAAATTAAAGCCTCTGAAGATCCTGAATTGTTCAAGAGAATGAGAGAAGATAAAAGGTGTGAAAAACAGAAACCACAAAACAAGATTCCAGAGATAAATTCAAACAGATCAGCAAGGAGAGTAAATATATTTGGATTAAATTTGACTTAGCCAGAAACATATTCTCAAATAGGATACAAAATAAAACCAGTTACTGCTATTTTCTTATAGAGATATATCTAGTGTCTAATAATGGGAAAATTTTGAAGAACGTGAAAAAGATACACTAGGCAAATATTAATCAAAAGAAAGCTATTATAGGTATTTCAATATCAGGTAGTATAAACTTAAAGGCAAAAAGTATTAGCCATAAAGCAGTGTCCACATAACTATAAAAGGAACAGTTAAATCTGTAAAGAAGGTATTATACCTGAACTTGTATTCACCAATATAACTTAGTACAAACTATATAAAACAGAAATGGGCAGAATTGTAAGGAGAAACTGACCACCATGGGAGATTTTAACAAACATCTCTCTGCAACTCATAGAAGAACAGACAAAAATGTGTAAGTATACAGAAGATTTTATCGTAACACCTGATTTAACAGACTGTATAGTACCCTGTAACTAACAATTAAGAAAATGTAATTTCCAGATACAGACAGAACCATTAAAATATACGACCAATAAATACTAAGTCACAAGGCAAGTATCAGGAAATACAAAAAAAGTCATATTAACCTATTCTCTAATCACGCACAAGTAGAAATCAATAGGCAAAGATGTTTTTAAAACCCAACAGACAACAACAACAAAAAACATACATACATATTTGGAAATTAAAACATATGCTTCTAGATAATTCATATTTCAAGGAAGTGACATATTAGTAATTAAAAACCTTTTAATATTTGATGATCATAATCAAATTAATATATCAAAACTTGTGGAGGTGGCTAAGGTAGTTCTTAGAGAGAAAATTCATAGCCTTAAAATAATATGAGAGAAAACAAAGACTCAAAATTCATGTGGGAGGTGTATAAATATTAAAACAATAACTAAAAAAGTAAATTCCAAGAAAGGAAATAAAAGAGCAGAAATAAACAGACAATATTAACAAAACAAACAGGATTTCGACAAGAGTGAAATAAAATAGACAAACTGTCAGCCTGATAAAGGACACAAAAGAAGATATAGATAAGTAATTATTAGGAACAAAAAAATTTAAAGATGTAACTGAGATTTTTTAAATCATATAAAATAGTATAAACAACTTAAAGCCAATAAATTTTAAAACTCAGATAAAACACAATATTCTAGAAACATGTAACTTCACAAATCTACACTTTTAATCATTAAAGAAATTAAATTAATACTATAGTTTAAAACTCTGTTCCTTGCCAAAACATATATACATCAAGGTCAATCTATAGGCAATGTATTTAAAATCCTCAAAGAATAAATAATCCATACGTTAGACTATTTCAAGGTACAGAATAAAAATCATACCATTTAATGGGTGATCATTGTAGCCCAGGGGCTGGTTCCAAGTGTTTTACAGGTATTACTTAATTTAAATTTTGACATATCTCCACAAGGTAGGCTACATTTTACAGAAAAGGAAGCTGAAACTCAGGAGAGTGCCTCCCACTCAGTGTCCTGAGTAAAAGGTAATAGAATTACTACAAGGTGAAGCAAAGAATCAAACCCAAGCAGTCTTGTTCCAGAATTCCACATCTTAACCCTACTTTATATTGCTGCCTCTCTAAAAGTAGAAAAGAATGGAATGAAAGAATAAGGAGTATAGTATCCCCCCTTATCCTTGGCAGATACATTCTAAGACCCCAGTGGATGCCTGAAACCATGGATAGTCCCAAACTCTATACATACTATGTTTTTCCTATGCATACATACCTATAATAAAGTTTAATTTATAAATTAAGCACAGCAAGAGATTAATAACAGATAATAAAAAAGAACAATTATAATAATATACTGTAATAAAAGTTATGTAAATGTGGTTTCCCCCCACCCCCACCTCGAAATACCTTATTGTACTCTACTCACTATTTTCAGACCACAGTTGACCACAGGTAACTAGAAACCATGAAAAGCAAAACCACATATATGGGCAGAGGGGGACTACTCTTTGATTTATTTTATGATGTTAATATAATCTTGATACCAAAATCTAAGATAGTGTCAGGAAGAAAAATTACTGGCTAATCCAATGTGTGGTTAAAGATGCAAAAATCCTAAATAACGAACCAAACCCAACTCATTCTAAAAATTGTACATTGTGACAAATATAGTTTCACTGACACTTAAAGGATTTATTTAAACAGATTAAAATTCAGCAGAATAAAAAACGAATGATCACTTCAAATTACACAGAAAAATAATTTGGTAAAATTTAATATCCACTGATTAACCAAAAAAAAAACATTCTTAGCAAGACAGAAATAGAAATGACTTTCCTTAACTTAAAAGTAAT
Organism: Pan paniscus; assembly: GCF_029289425.2. NCBI lineage: Eukaryota > Metazoa > Chordata > Mammalia > Primates > Hominidae > Pan > Pan paniscus. Next base: position 27,266,010 of record NC_073252.2, on the reverse strand, counting down.
CTACCAAAAACATAAAAAAAAATACTTCCTGGTGAAATTCTGGCAGCATTCTCTTTAAAGTCAGAAATGGCAATCCCTATTGCCTGCAGTCACCACTTTCATTCAATATTTTACTGGAGGTCTTAGCTTGGGCAATAAAGAGGAAAAAATCTACTAGTATTAACATGAAAAATCCAAGACTACCATAAAATACTTAAATATATGTTTCTGTATTTGGTATTCTGTATTCAGCACACCAAATCCAACGGCATTTCCTCATCAGCAACAAGCAATCTGAAATACAGTTTTATAAGAAAGGTAACATATATACCTACCAAAAATTTATTAAGGTACCTAGAAATTAATCTTTTTTTAAAAAAAGCAAGACCTGCACAGAGAAAATAAATTATCAATTTTACTTAAAGATCTAAAAGATCTCGATAAATGGAATTTATTAATAATTCTCCACAAATAAATTCACAAATTCAAAAAAAATTTTTTTAAACCCAATGGAACCTTTCATGGAATTTCATAAGCTGATCTTAAAATTCAGAAGATTAGTTAAGGGTAGAAATTCTGAATTTGAACAATAAAGGAAGACTTGGTCTTATCAAATATCAAAACTTTTTATAAAACTCTAGAAACTAAAGCAGAACAGGGCCAGTGAAACAAAATGGGAGAGCTGGGAGCACTTATGTATCTATGGAGAGAAGTGGTATTATAAGTCAGCAAGGATAGAACAGGAATGAAGCTGAGACAACTGTTTACCCATATATCAAGAGATATATTTAGATTCCAACTTCACACTATGAACAAAAATAACTTCTAGGTGGATTAAAGGGCTAATGGATTAAAGAAAAACTTAAAAACTCTAAGGAGAGCAAACAACAACCTATCATCTGCTGAAAAAGACATAAAAAACACAAATCAGATTCACAATTTGCCATTAAAAAAGCCAAAGTTTAGAAGATATTTGCAACTCTCAAATAACCAGAAAATAGAAAGAACACTTCCACATCAGTATGGAATCTTGCAGGGATTCCACAGCAAGAACAAGCAACTCAGGAAGAAATCTGAACAACAAATGCCAATAAAGGAAATGGTACTCAACCTCAACAGTCATCAAGGAAATAAAAATTTTCATAATTGTGAGGTATCATTTCATACCCATTCGAGTTGCAAAACAAGTAAATCGGGTTATTCCAAGTACTGATGAGGATACAGGCACACAGGCACCCTTATAAAACAGTGGGTATGTAAACTATTTTGAGAGCAACTTGACAATGACTAGTAAAAGGTGCCTTCCCAATGACCCAGCAGTCCATTTCTAGGTGTCCACACAGAGAAACTCTCAAAGTTATGCACAAGGAAATACAGGTAAAGATGCTTGTTGCACATTGTTTGTAAGGGCCAAGAAAGTAGAAAGTAGAAAAACGGATAAACTATGGATTTTTAAATACAATAAATAAACATATAAATTATGGTTAACTCATTAAGCAGTGACTTTAATTCATCTCTACATAAACATGAAAAAATTTTGAAACATAACTTTTGTGCAAAAAGAGTTGTAAAATATCACCTAGTTTGATAACATTTATATACACTTCTAAACACGCAACAATTGTATATAATGTTATGGATATATATGTATGTAATAAAAGTACAACAGGCTTTAGCATAAGTCACAACTTTAAAACAGTGGGGAAGGGGAGGCAATGTGGTTTAAGTGTATTTGTAATAGTTTATTTCAGAGAAAAAGATAAAGAAAAATGTTAAAACCTGTTTATCTTTTTGGTAGGTGGGCATATTATTTTCAGTCACTTTAAGTGTGTGTGGATGGCTTTATAAGAAAGTTTAAATAAATTGTTATCACATTCTCACCAAGGAAAGCATTTAGCAGATATTTAAGAATAGGAAAAGACATTTTAAAAAGTAATAGGAAAACAACAATCACCCATTCCCCTATCTACACAGAGCTAACCATTGATATTTTCTGTGTTTTTTCTTTCCATATAATTGAACATAGACAATATTATTCTGTGTATATTGTTACAACCTTTTACTTTGTTCTTAACATACTACAGGCATGTTTCCTTGTCATTATTTCAAACTTGTAAAATTTACACATATCCATGTGTAAAGTCCTTCCCTAGACTTCCATTGCCGAGAGTTTCCCATTTATCAGGTCCAGAAATTAGGCTTTTGTAACTAAGCAGAGTGGAGTACCTCTGTGGTGCCACTGGGTGGAGGCAGAGCTCTCAAATTGTAATCTTTGGCATGAGTTATTTTTTAGAGATAATAAATTTGATCACAGCATTTCTTTCTTTTTCTTTTTCTTTTTCTTTTTTGAGACTGAGTCTTGCTCTGTCGCCCAGGCTGGAGTGCAGTGGCACAATCTCGGCTCACTGCAGCCTCCGCCTCCAGGGTTCAAGCGTTTTTCCTGCCTCAGCCTCCCGAGTAGCTGAGATTACAGGCGCACACCACCACGCCCAGCTAATTTTTGTATTTTTAGTAGAGACAGGATTTCATCATGTTGGCCAGGCTGGTCTTGAACTCCTGACCTAGTGAGCTGCCTGCCTCAGCCTCCCAAAGTGCCGGGATTATAGGCCACCGTGCCTGGCCTGATCACAACATTTCTAAAACATTAAATTTAAAATCAACTCTTGTACTTTTTTCTGATTTAAAAGTTTAAATTTGCCTGTATTCCACAATCACTTAACACTAGAATAATTATTCACATTTAGTACAATTGTTTCCTTTTAACGGACATATGGATATCCAATACCTCCGCCCCCAACCCAAAAAGTGTTTTTTAAAAAGCAAAGAAAAAAACTAGTTAATCTAGATAATGCACTTTCATGCACAATTCAGATATTAAACATGGATTTTAAGGAGGAAATTCAACTTTTAAAAGCTATAGTTTTCAAACAAAAGCGTGTACTTATGAATCAGTGTTGCATTTGGCAAGCTTAAGTGCATATAATTCAAATAAACAAATACAAACTGAGAATATTCTAACTGCAGAGCTAGCCCAGATCTAGACCTAACTTTGCAACCATCACGACCTTGCAGTGTGGAGCAAGTGAAATGAATGCAGTCACACACTTCTAGCTTTGCTGTATTTACAATCTGTCCACTCTTCCTGCCTCTTTTAAGAGTTGAGTGCCGCCTCACTCTCCTTGCATTAACTGTCTGCTGTCAAACCAGAGAAGTAAAACCAGCAAAATAATACAAGTACATACCTGGAGTTAGTTAGTGGTAGAGCTAGGATTCAAATCCCTGTTTCCAAGATCTTCCCCTAATTTTTATTCCTACTATACATTAAGCGGCCATTTGAAAGGATATTTTCCCTGAAAGCTCAGCACTTCATTCCCGCACTGATTTGGCATTTATAGTATGCTATCTTTACTGTCAATTATGTTTTCATATGACTCCTCATTTCAATTTAATTACAAGCAATGTTTTAAAAAAAGTCTTATATTCAACAATATAATGTTATATATAACAGTTGCTCAAATAAACATTTAATAATCAAATTTATAAAGCATTCAGATTTCTTTAAAGTGTGTGTATAAATATATAATATAAATATACACAAAGTATTGATATATGCATTTCATATGGTATTCTCAAATAGTAAATATTTAAATTACTAACAAAAAGAGAAAATGAAGGATAAACCAAATTTTTTCTCATAGATTTCGAAGTACATGATTCCTAAAAGGACATAGGAGAAAATTACTTTAAAACCTGTACCAACACTTTTTGTTGAAATTGCCACTTACCGGGAAATTGTGACACTATTGGGGGTGTGTCTTCATCTAAGTCATCAACTCCTCCAGCAATCGGATAGGGTGGAATGGAGACTCTGGGCATCACCACCCAGCTGTGATCAGAATAAAGGGAAGAGGTCAGGCTGGGGAGTCCTGAGTTATGGGCTATCTGAAAGCCACAGATCTTCTCAATTTGTTGCCAGCGAAAAAGTCGTTCTCGTAAACAAGTTGTCAACTCAGAGAGAGCTTTCCTGGAAAAGCCAATAAAGAAATTACTTACTGCATCAAAAGGTCTTTAATATGGCACTGAAAAAAGGCAATACATGAACAGACCATGGCAATTAACTAATTTCAAGAAGAAATAACCCACTCTTAAAACTAATGTAAATTATGTAATTATATAAATGATAAATATAAATTGTTTACAAATTACTCATTTTAACACAATAAACAATAAAGCAAATAAAAGTGAAAACAACATTCTTACTTTGCTTCCAGAATTTTGTGGTCTACCTCATCTAGGGAGGAGCTGTGTGCAACGTGCAGAGTCCCAAAGACTGTGCTTCTCTTCTTTTTAATTTTTTCTGCCTAGAAACCCAAAAGGACTAAATAAGGCTAGGTTTGAAAAAAATACAGACATTTTTGTATATATAACATAATAAAGTTTGTTTTGGTTTTGAATATATTAGCAATCATAAAACCAGTAGAGAATTACTAGCCAAGATATCCCTGCATTCCAAAAAACAAAACAGACGAGGGAGAAAACGTGCTTTCCTAAGCCAATCGATGTAATTCAAAACTTTATTCTGGAGAATTTTTCTCTTATTTCTATGGTTCAGGAAGACCCGAATCTTGTACTAGAAGTAACAGAAGAACATTAACTATATCATACTACAATGGTGCTAGTGAGTGAACTAAGCTTTTAAATTTTTTTGCTAGAATTCAGATTAAGACTTATTCTCATTCCACACAATTTAAGTGTCAAAATTAATTTCCAGTAACTACTAACCTGAATCAGATATGAAGCAGCAACCTAGAGGAAAAAAGCTCTGTATAAAACTTTTATGATAATGATAAAAAAGAATAATGTTTAAATCACTAAGGTCACTTTGAAAAGTATACACTTCTCCAAATGCAGTAATTTTAATTTAAAGCTTATGATTACTAGAGTCTATTTACACAATAAGTTCCAGTTTGAAAAAAGAATCTGTAATAATAAAACTTTTATTCAGATCTGTGTATCCCAGCTGAGTAATCCCTCTAAGAATGCAGCCTAAGAAACAAATTTAGTAAATTTTGAAATACAAGAGAGTACCTCATCTTTAGCAATAGCTAGCTGCATTTCAGCGTTTTGTCTTTTAATATTGTAGTATTGCACTTCTACTTCATGTGTTAACTGAAGCCATTTCTGAAGTGCATCTGGAACAGACCAACTGCTTCTCAGTTCAAATTCTTTTTCGGCTTTTTTCAGAGCCATGCGAACCTAGAAGAAGGAAAGGAAGGAGGCAAGAAAGGAGAGAGGGAAGAAGGAAGGATTAAAATATTTTTTAGAACCCAAACTAAAAAAAAAAAAAGCTATTTTAATTATGCTCTTTGTAAACATCGTTTTAAACTGCAAAGTCTAAATACAATAGATTTCTAGCATTAAAATTAAGGCTGACAACAGAGCGAGACTCCGTCTCAAAAAAAAAAAAAAAAAAAAAAATGAAGGCTGAGCTTCAAGTGCATCTTAAATCCACTAAGCAAAGTTGTGGAGGAGGGTAGAGAGGGCTTATTTATATCTTAAGTTGCAATATTTAGTTTTGTATGTTATGAAAACCAGACTCACTGAGGGGGAAAAAAAATCAAGGGTATATGCAAATTAAAACTGATCACATTTTTCCCATAATGCATATTTCATTTATGAAGTATTATATAAAGAAATGTCCAAAATTGGGTGGATACACGTTCTACTCCTCCTCCTAATGTTTCCAGAAGAGCCTACTGTAGCTCCTTCACTATATACTCACTTTTTAAAAATTGTATTTTTCTGTAGTTTTTCATGACATCCTCTTTATGGCCAGTTATTTCTTACTGCTTCCAAGTATATCTGCCTATTATTGTCTGTTTTACCACTTCTGCTACATAATTCACTGCTTTGAATACACCAGAAACTAGCTAAGTGAACATCTGCAGAGCATGTACAGATTTTGAGAAAACAGATTCTGAGAGTCTACTTGATTTTTCTCATGAGAAACTATGCATAGTCTTCAGCATAACGATGTCATAGTATTTCTTCCACCTGCCCTTTAATGGAGCCAGACAATAAGCAGAGAAAAACCAAAATGCTTGGTGGTTAGGTGATAAGTGCTAAGAAAAAGTATCATAAGGAAAGCCTCACTAAGGAAAGACACAAAAGGAATAGATAATTCATTCTTGGAATGATTTACTTAAAAACTAGCAAGAGCTTTCAAACTAAAGATATATAAAGACACAGGATGTAATTATGAAATTGTGCACATACACTCACACTCAAGACCTTGAGGCAAAGCTACGAGCGACTACGGAGCATCCTGCGTGTCGAGCACCACCCCGCAGATTAATTTTCCCCAAAGCTAACTAAGGACACTGAAGAGCAAAGGAATGTTTGATCTGAACAAACCCAACTTATTTGAATAAACTTTATAGTGTGCCAGAATAAACCAACAAGAGTACTATACACAAACTTCTGATAAAGAAATAGAACAGCTGTCAGTTAGTGTGAAAACAAAGAATTGCGTAGAAAAATATATTTTAAGATTCCAAAATTAAAAACAAAATTCACAATGCAACACTAGGTGACAGTTCAAAAAGACACATTAAAGTAAGGGGAAGAGCACTAACTCACTGCAAACAAATCCCGAGCAACATCTGCCTACATAACTAACTGCAATGTCTTGGGACAATATGTGTTTAATAAGTCAGTTGGGTAAGCTGTGTGGCGTCCCTGCTAATCTCTCAGGGAGATAAAATTTAAGCTCAGGTTCATGCAGACCTGCATAACACCACAAAAGGTAAGTCCGCAAGCCCTTCTTCTCAGAAGATTTTAAAGCTAAAATTTCTATACAATTTTCACTTCCAAGGAATTATACAGAGAATCTCAACAAAATTCATTCAAGTTACTCTCTTTAATCATAGATTTTTCTTAATATTTCCATAAATGTATTTCCCCTAAAAGAGCTCAAAGGAAACACATTTAACACAAAAACTACTTATATATTTTTAGCATAAATTGAAGCTGAACAATGTTCAGATTGATTGCCAAATAATGACTCAAACCTGTGGAAAGTCTGACCTTCCAATAGTGGCAACTATTTAACTGTTTTCTCTGCTATTACTCATGAATGTTTCATTTGATCTAAATCCCAACCCTTAGTTTAAATCACATTGTTGTTTACAGGGGAATGAACACAGAAAAAAATCGAGTAATAAACAGCTTTTGCAAACAATAAATAACTGTTTAAAATGTAATAATTATTTACATGATTTTTGTATCTTTGGAATAAAAACAACAGTAAGTAAAAACATGATGTCACAAAAACAGCCTAAACATCTGAAAACTTCTAGACCCAACTGTATTATTTATCATCTCTGTAACCTTCAGTAAGTTCCTAAGGCTTATTGTCTCACGTATAATAGGGGTATTATCATTTGCCCTGATTAAAGGCTTCCTGAGACTTTTTCTAAGAAACTAATTTGTGAAAACTACTTAAATCAGACAAAACATAAAGCAGTACTATTAGTCACCCAAAGTCTCTGTTCTAGGAAAAATAACACTATATAAAAAACATACCAGATTTTCCTGACTTCTAAATTTATGTTGATTATTCTCCAGACAAAATACAGTAGTTCCTTGAACTACGTGGAATTGTGGGTTATGTCATATTATACATCATTTCTCAGTTAAACTTATTTCTACAAGCAAAGCTTTTAATAGCAGTATAAGAAGACACAGACTTTGGAATATGACACACAAAATCCTGCCTTTACCAGTTAATAGCTGTGTAACCCAAGGCAAATAAGTTATCTAGCCTCTCTACACAGCTCATTTGTAAATGAAGATAATACCTTTGTGTTGTGAGGATTAAAATTTATGAGCAAACCACTGGCAATGTGTGTAGCATACACTTCTGGCACACAGTAAGCCCTCAGAAAATTGTGTTTCTTATTAATACGATCATGCCAGACAGTGTTCTTTTTAAAATACCAATTTCCTTCCTTTAAACCACCTTTTATCGACCAAGGATCTAATGAGATTATTCATACCAATAATACCAATACATCATATTTTGGTAACTTCGGGGTCTACTGAGGTGTGCATGGTCTCTCTCCCAAAGCTTCAAGTTAGAATGTCCACAATTCTTGGGCCCTTTTTTTATATTGTCTCTTCTCCCTCACTGTGAGGCAGGCACCTGTGAAGTACTACCATCAGTTTATATCTCTGTAGAAGAATTCCAAACTACTGTTTTCTGATTCGCTCTTTTTTATGTACAAAGTTTAGAAAGACAGAAATATACCAGAACAAACCGAGAGTTGGATGTCTTGGTGGAAAAAGGCAGGGAGTTCTTACAGGAGTGCAAAGGGCATAGTACCCACTTCTCGGATACCGTATGATTTCGACTAGGCCTTTTTTGTCAACTCCCTGATTCTTTGCTACATTCTGTGCTGATATGGTTTGTTAGTTGAATGAGGCATGACTGTAAAATACATCTAAGAGTCCTTAGAGGGAAGAGCTCCAAAAAACAGACATCTGGGGGTGTGAGAGAAGGAGTGGTTAACAGTTATAAAAAAGATGGCTGCGTTCAGTCAGACATATTCTCATAAAATGACAATCTTGAAGGAAACAGTAATGTATTCTCATGAGTTGACCTTATGTCATTCATCACTTAATTTGCATTTCTTATTTAGCACTCTATTAAGAAGGCAGCAACAGCGCATAAAACAAAGTGGAGGCAGAACATCTAAGTTCTTGCCCCTGCTTTATAACTGAGTCACCTCTAATTTTGAGCAAGTTTTATAATCCTCATTTTGTTCTTCAGTTTCA